>NW_026800023.1:0-300000 GCF_032191835.1 Heteronotia binoei | reverse complement strand
TGATGGGGAAAAATTTTGGATGTTTTTCCATTCTCCATTATAGCCTATGAGATTCATTAGAATGAATGGGCTCATATGGTAAGGGTTAGGGTTAGGGTTAGAGTTCAGGACACACGTATGTTCGGTTTAAAATTGGGGTCTGGTTTAGGGTTGGGTAAGATGTATTTTTAATATCACACTGAATGGTACAGTATTGATGTAGAAAAATTTTGGATGTTTTTCAATTCTCCATTATAGCCTATGAGATTCATTAGAATGAATGGGCCCATATGGTAAGGGTTAGGGTTAGGGTTAGAGTTCAGGACACACTTATGTTTGGGTGAATATTGGGGTTGGGTTTAGGGTTGGATAAGATGTATTTTTAATATCACACTGAATGGTACACTCTTGATGGGAAAATTTTTTAGATGTTTTTCCATTCTCCATTATAGCCTAAGAGATTCATTAGAATGAATGGGCCCATATGGTAAGAGTTAGGGTTAGGGTTAGAGTTCAGGACACACTTATGTTCTGGTGAATATTGGGGTTTGGTTTAGGGTTGGGTAAGATGTATTTTTAATATCCCACTGAAAGGTATACACTTGATGGGGAAAAATTTTGGATGTTTTTCCATTCTCCATTATAGCCTAAGAGATTCATTAGAATGCATGGGCCCATATGGTAACGGTTAGGGTTAGGGTTAGAGTTCAGGACACACATATGTTTGGGTGAATATTGGGGTTGGGTTTAGGGTTGGATAAGATGTATTTTTAATATCACACTGAATGGTACACTATTGATGGGGAAAAATTTTGGATGTTTTTCCATTCTCCATTATAGCCTATGAGATTCATTAGAATGAATGGGCCCATATGGTAAGGCTTAGGGTTAGGGTAGAGTTCAGGACACACTTATGTTTGGGTGAATATTGGGGTTGCGTTTAGGGTTGGATAAGATGTATTTTTAATATCACACTGAATGGTACACTCTTGATGGGGAAAAATTTTGGATGTTTTTCCA
Organism: Heteronotia binoei; assembly: GCF_032191835.1. NCBI lineage: Eukaryota > Metazoa > Chordata > Lepidosauria > Squamata > Gekkonidae > Heteronotia > Heteronotia binoei. The sequence goes on along the minus strand of NW_026800023.1, from coordinate 299,001 downwards.
TTCTCCATTATCGCCTATGAGATTCATTAGAATGAATGGGCCCATATGGTAAGGGTTAGGGTTAGGGTTAGAGTTCAGGACACACATATGTTCGGTTTAAAATTGGGTTCTGGTTTAGGGTTGGGTAAGATGTATTTTTAATATCACACTGAATGGTATGCCCTTGATGGGGAAATTTTTTGGATGTTTTTCACTTCTCCATTATAGCCTATGAGATTCATTAGAATGAATGGGCCCATATGGTAAGGGTTAGGGTTAGAGTTCAGGACACACATATGTTCGGTTTAAAATTGGGGTTGGGTTTACGGTTGGGTAAGATGTATTTTTAATATCACACTGAAAGGTACATTATTGATGGGGAAAAATTTTGGATGTTTTTCCATTCTCCATTATAGCCTATGAGATTCATTAGAATGAATGGGCCCATATGTTAACGGTTAGGGTTAGGGTTAGAGTGCAGGACACACATATGTTTGGGTGAATATTGGGGTTGGGTTTAGGGTTGGATAAGATGTATTTTTAATATCACACTGAATGGTACACTATTGATGGGGAAAAATTTTGGATGTTTTTCCATTCTCCATTATAGCCTATGAGATTCATTAGAATGAATGGGCCCATATGGTAAGGGTTAGGGTTAGGGTTAGAGTTCAGGACACACTTATGTTTGGGTGAATATTGGGGTTGCGTTTAGGGTTGGATAAGATGTATTTTTAATATCACACTGAACGGTACACTCTTGATGGGGAAAAATTTTGGATGTTTTTCCATTCTCTATTATAGCCTATGAGATTCATTAGAATGAATGGGCTCATATGGTAAGGGTTAGGGTTAGGGTTAGAGTTCAGGACACACGTATGTTCGGTTTAAAATTGGGGTCTGGTTTAGGGTTGGGTAAGATGTATTTTTAATATCACACTGAATGGTACAGTATTGATGTAGAAAAATTTTGGATGTTTTTCAATTCTCCATTATAGCCTATGAGATTCATTAGAATGAATGGGCCCATATGGTAAGGGTTAGGGTTAGGGTTAGAGTTCAGGACACACTTATGTTTGGGTGAATATTGGGGTTGGGTTTAGGGTTGGATAAGATGTATTTTTAATATCACACTGAATGGCACACTCTTGATGGGGAAAAATTTTGGATGTTTTTCCATTCTCCATTATAGCCTATGAGATTCATTAGAATGAATGGGCCCATATGGTAAGGGTTAGGGTTAGGGTTAGACTTCAGGACACACATATGTTTGGGTGAATATTGGGGTGGGGTTTAGAGTTGGATAAGATGTATTTTTAAAATCACACTGAATGGTACACTCTTGATGGGAAAAAATTTTAGATGTTTTTCCATTCTCCATTATAGCCTATGAGATTCATTAGAATGAATGGGCCCATATGGTAAGGGTTAGGGTTAGGGTTAGAGTTCAGGACACACTTATGTTCTGGTGAATATTGGGGTTTGGTTTAGGGTTGGGTAAGATGTATTTTTAATATCACACTGAATGGTGTACACTTGATGGTGAAAAATTTTGGATGTTTTTCCATTCTCCATTATAGCCTATGAGATTCATTAGAATGAATGGGCCCATATGGTAAGGGTTAGGGTTAGAGTTCAGGACACACTTATGTTTGGGTGAATATTGGGGTTGGGTTTAGGGTTGGATAAGATGTATTTTTAATATCACACTGAATGGTACACTCTTGATTGGGGAAAAATTATGGATGTTTTTCCATTCTCCATTATAGCCTATGAGATTCATTAGAATGAATGGGCCCATATGGTAACGGTTAGGGTTAGGGTTAGAGTTCAGGACACACTTATGTTTGGGTGAATATTGGGGTTGCGTTTAGGGTTGGATAAGATGTATTTTTAATATCACACTGAATGGTACAGTATTGATGGAGAAAAATTTTGGATGTTTTTCCATTCTCCATTATAGCCTATGAGATTCATTAGAATGAATGGGCCCATATGGTAAGGGTTAGGGTTAGGGTTAGAGTTCAGGACACACATATGTTCGGTTTAAAATTGGGTTCTGGTTTAGGGTTGGGTAAGATGTATTTTTAATATCACACTGAATGGTATGCCCTTGATGGGGAAATTTTTTGGATGTTTTTCACTTCTCCATTATAGCCTATGAGATTCATTAGAATGAATGGGCCCATATGGTAAGGGTTAGGGTTAGAGTTCAGGACACACATATGTTCGGTTTAAAATTGGGGTTGGGTTTACGGTTGGGTAAGATGTATTTTTAATATCACACTGAAAGGTACATTATTGATGGGGAAAAATTTTGGATGTTTTTCCATTCTCCATTATAGCCTATGAGATTCATTAGAATGAATGGGCCCATATGTTAACGGTTAGGGTTAGGGTTAGAGTGCAGGACACACATATGTTTGGGTGAATATTGGGGTTGGGTTTAGGGTTGGATAAGATGTATTTTTAATATCACACTGAATGGTACACTATTGATGGGGAAAAATTTTGGATGTTTTTCCATTCTCCATTATAGCCTATGAGATTCATTAGAATGAATGGGCCCATATGGTAAGGGTTAGGGTTAGGGTTAGAGTTCAGGACACACTTATGTTTGGGTGAATATTGGGGTTGCGTTTAGGGTTGGATAAGATGTATTTTTAATATCACACTGAACGGTACACTCTTGATGGGGAAAAATTTTGGATGTTTTTCCATTCTCCATTATAGCCTATGAGATTCATTAGAATGAATGGGCTCATATGGTAAGGGTTAGGGTTAGGGTTAGAGTTCAGGACACACGTATTTTCGGTTTAAAATTGGGGTCTGGTTTAGGGTTGGGTAAGATGTATTTTTAATATCACACTGAATGGTACAGTATTGATGTAGAAAAATTTTGGATGTTTTTCAATTCTCCATTATAGCCTATGAGATTCATTAGAATGAATGGGCCCATATGGTAAGGGTTAGGGTTAGGGTTAGAGTTCAGGACACACTTATGTTTGGGTGAATATTGGGGTTGGGTTTAGGGTTGGATAAGATGTATTTTTAATATCACACTGAATGGTACACTCTTGATGGGAAAATTTTTTAGATGTTTTTCCATTCTCCATTATAGCCTAAGAGATTCATTAGAATGAATGGGCCCATATGGTAAGGGTTAGGGTTAGGGTTAGAGTTCAGGACACACTTATGTTCTGGTGAATATTGGGGTTTGGTTTAGGGTTGGGTAAGATGTATTTTTAATATCCCACTGAAAGGTATACACTTGATGGGGAAAAATTTTGGATGTTTTTCCATTCTCCATTATAGCCTAAGAGATTCATTAGAATGCATGGGCCCATATGGTAACGGTTAGGGTTAGGGTTAGAGTTCAGGACACACATATGTTTGGGTGAATATTGGGGTTGGGTTTAGGGTTGGATAAGATGTATTTTTAATATCACACTGAATGGTACACTATTGATGGGGAAAAATTTTGGATGTTTTTCCATTCTCCATTATAGCCTATGAGATTCATTAGAATGAATGGGCCCATATGGTAAGGCTTAGGGTTAGGGTAGAGTTCAGGACACACTTATGTTTGGGTGAATATTGGGGTTGCGTTTAGGGTTGAATAAGATGTATTTTTAATATCACACTGAATGGTACACTCTTGATGGGGAAAAATTTTGGATGTTTTTCCATTCTCCATTATCGCCTATGAGATTCATTAGAATGAATGGGCCCATATGGTAAGGGTTAGGGTTAGGGTTAGAGTTCAGGACACACATATGTTCGGTTTAAAATTGGGTTCTGGTTTAGGGTTGGGTAAGATGTATTTTTAATATCACACTGAATGGTATGCCCTTGATGGGGAAATTTTTTGGATGTTTTTCACTTCTCCATTATAGCCTATGAGATTCATTAGAATGAATGGGCCCATATGGTAAGGGTTAGGGTTAGAGTTCAGGACACACATATGTTCGGTTTAAAATTGGGGTTGGGTTTACGGTTGGGTAAGATGTATTTTTAATATCACACTGAAAGGTACATTATTGATGGGGAAAAATTTTGGATGTTTTTCCATTCTCCATTATAGCCTATGAGATTCATTAGAATGAATGGGCCCATATGTTAACGGTTAGGGTTAGGGTTAGAGTGCAGGACACACATATGTTTGGGTGAATATTGGGGTTGGGTTTAGGGTTGGATAAGATGTATTTTTAATATCACACTGAATGGTACACTATTGATGGGGAAAAATTTTGGATGTTTTTCCATTCTCCATTATAGCCTATGAGATTCATTAGAATGAATGGGCCCATATGGTAAGGGTTAGGGTTAGGGTTAGAGTTCAGGACACACTTATGTTTGGGTGAATATTGGGGTTGCGTTTAGGGTTGGATAAGATGTATTTTTAATATCACACTGAACGGTACACTCTTGATGGGGAAAAATTTTGGATGTTTTTCCATTCTCCATTATAGCCTATGAGATTCATTAGAATGAATGGGCTCATATGGTAAGGGTTAGGGTTAGGGTTAGAGTTCAGGACACACGTATGTTCGGTTTAAAATTGGGGTCTGGTTTAGGGTTGGGTAAGATGTATTTTTAATATCACACTGAATGGTACAGTATTGATGTAGAAAAATTTTGGATGTTTTTCAATTCTCCATTATAGCCTATGAGATTCATTAGAATGAATGGGCCCATATGGTAAGGGTTAGGGTTAGGGTTAGAGTTCAGGACACACTTATGTTTGGGTGAATATTGGGGTTGGGTTTAGGGTTGGATAAGATGTATTTTTAATATCACACTGAATGGCACACTCTTGATGGGGAAAAATTTTGGATGTTTTTCCATTCTCCATTATAGCCTATGAGATTCATTAGAATGAATGGGCCCATATGGTAAGGGTTAGGGTTAGGGTTAGACTTCAGGACACACATATGTTTGGGTGAATATTGGGGTGGGGTTTAGAGTTGGATAAGATGTATTTTTAAAATCACACTGAATGGTACACTCTTGATGGGAAAAAATTTTAGATGTTTTTCCATTCTCCATTATAGCCTATGAGATTCATTAGAATGAATGGGCCCATATGGTAAGGGTTAGGGTTAGGGTTAGAGTTCAGGACACACTTATGTTCTGGTGAATATTGGGGTTTGGTTTAGGGTTGGGTAAGATGTATTTTTAATATCACACTGAATGGTGTACACTTGATGGTGAAAAATTTTGGATGTTTTTCCATTCTCCATTATAGCCTATGAGATTCATTAGAATGAATGGGCCCATATGGTAAGGGTTAGGGTTAGAGTTCAGGACACACTTATGTTTGGGTGAATATTGGGGTTGGGTTTAGGGTTGGATAAGATGTATTTTTAATATCACACTGAATGGTACACTCTTGATTGGGGAAAAATTATGGATGTTTTTCCATTCTCCATTATAGCCTATGAGATTCATTAGAATGAATGGGCCCATATGGTAACGGTTAGGGTTAGGGTTAGAGTTCAGGACACACTTATGTTTGGGTGAATATTGGGGTTGCGTTTAGGGTTGGATAAGATGTATTTTTAATATCACACTGAATGGTACAGTATTGATGGAGAAAAATTTTGGATGTTTTTCCATTCTCCATTATAGCCTATGAGATTCATTAGAATGAATGGGCCCATATGGTAAGGGTTAGGGTTAGGGTTAGAGTTCAGGACACACTTATGTTTGGGTGAATATTGGGGTTGGGTTTAGGGTTGGATAAGATGTATTTTTAATATCACACTGAATGGCACACTCTTGATGGGGAAAAATTTTGGATGTTTTTCCATTCTCCATTATAGCCTATGAGATTCATTAGAATGAATGGGCCCATATGGTAAGGGTTAGGGTTAGGGTTAGACTTCAGGACACACATATGTTTGGGTGAATATTGGGGTGGGGTTTAGAGTTGGATAAGATGTATTTTTAAAATCACACTGAATGGTACACTCTTGATGGGAAAAATTTTTAGATGTTTTTCCATTCTCCATTATAGCCTATGAGATTCATTAGAATGAATGGGCCCATATGGTAAGGGTTAGGGTTAGGGTTAGAGTTCAGGACACACTTATGTTCTGGTGAATATTGGGGTTTGGTTTAGGGTTGGGTAAGATGTATTTTTAATATCACACTGAATGGTGTACACTTGATGGTGAAAAATTTTGGATGTTTTTCCATTCTCCATTATAGCCTATGAGATTCATTAGAATGAATGGGCCCATATGGTAAGGGTTAGGGTTAGAGTTCAGGACACACTTATGTTTGGGTGAATATTGGGGTTGGGTTTAGGGTTGGATAAGATGTATTTTTAATATCACACTGAATGGTACACTCTTGATTGGGGAAAAATTATGGATGTTTTTCCATTCTCCATTATAGCCTATGAGATTCATTAGAATGAATGGGCCCATATGGTAACGGTTAGGGTTAGGGTTAGAGTTCAGGACACACTTATGTTTGGGTGAATATTGGGGTTGCGTTTAGGGTTGGATAAGATGTATTTTTAATATCACACTGAATGGTACACACTTGATGGGGAAAAATTTTGGATGTTTTTCCATTCTCCATTATAGCCTATGAGATTCATTAGAATGAATGGGCCCATATGGTAAGGGTTAGGGTTAGGGTTAGAGTTCAGGACACACTTATGTTTGGGTGAATATTTGGGTTGGGTTTAGGGTTGGATAAGATGTATTTTTAATATCACACTGAATGGTACACTCTTGATGGGGAAAAACTTTGGATGTTTTTCCATTTTCCATTATAGCCTGTGAGATTCATTAGAATGAATGGGCCCATATGGTAAGGGTTAGGGTTAGGGTTAGAGTTCAGGACACACTTATGTTTGGGTGAATATTGGGGTTGGGTTTAGGGTTGGATAAGATGTATTTTTAATATCACACTGAATGGTACACTCTTGATTGGGGAAAAATTATGGATGTTTTTCCATTCTCCATTATAGCCTATGAGATTCATTAGAATGAATGGGCCCATATGGTAACGGTTAGGGTTAGGGTTAGAGTTCAGGACACACTTATGTTTGGGTGAATATTGGGGTTGCGTTTAGGGTTGGATAAGATGTATTTTTAATATCACACTGAATGATACAGTATTGATGGAGAAAAATTTTGGATGTTTTTCCATTCTCCATTATAGCCTATGAGATTCATTAGAATGAATGGGCCCATATGGTAAGGGTTAGGGTTAGGGTTAGACTTCAGGACACACATATGTTTGGGTGAATATTGGGGTGGGGTTTAGAGTTGGATAAGATGTATTTTTAAAATCACACTGAATGGTACACTCTTGATGGGAAAAAATTTTAGATGTTTTTCCATTCTCCATTATAGCCTATGAGATTCATTAGAATGAATGGGCCCATATGGTAAGGGTTAGGGTTAGGGTTAGAGTTCAGGACACACTTATGTTCTGGTGAATATTGGGGTTTGGTTTAGGGTTGGGTAAGATGTATTTTTAATATCACACTGAATGGTGTACACTTGATGGTGAAAAATTTTGGATGTTTTTCCATTCTCCATTATAGCCTATGAGATTCATTAGAATGAATGGGCCCATATGGTAAGGGTTAGGGTTAGAGTTCAGGACACACTTATGTTTGGGTGAATATTGGGGTTTGGTTTAGGGTTGGATAAGATGTATTTTTAATATCACACTGAATGGTACACTCTTGATTGGGGAAAAATTATGGATGTTTTTCCATTCTCCATTATAGCCTATGAGATTCATTAGAATGAATGGGCCCATATGGTAACGGTTAGGGTTAGGGTTAGAGTTCAGGACACACTTATGTTTGGGTGAATATTGGGGTTGCGTTTAGGGTTGGATAAGATGTATTTTTAATATCACACTGAATGGTACACACTTGATGGGGAAAAATTTTGGATGTTTTTCCATTCTCCATTATAGCCTATGAGATTCAATAGAATGAATGGGCCCATATGGTAAGGGTTAGGGTTAGGGTTAGAGTTCAGGACACACTTATGTTTGGGTGAATATTTGGGTTGGGTTTAGGGTTGGATAAGATGTATTTTTAATATCACACTGAATGGTACACTCTTGATGGGGAAAAACTTTGGATGTTTTTCCATTCTCCATTATAGCCTGTGAGATTCATTAGAATGAATGGGCCCATATGGTAAGGGTTAGGGTTAGGGTTAGAGTTCAGGACACACTTATGTTTGGGTGAATATTGGGGTTGGGTTTAGGGTTGGATAAGATGTATTTTTAATATCACACTGAATGGTACACTCTTGATGGGGAAAAATTTTGGATGTTTTTCCATTCTCCATTATAGCCTATGAGATTCATTAGAATGAATGGGCCCATATGGTAAGGGTTAGGGTTAGGGTTATAGTTCAGGACACACTTATGTTTGGGTGAATATTGGGGTTGGGTTTAGGGTTGGATAAGATGTATTTTTAATATCACACTGAATGGCACACTCTTGATGGGGAAAAATTTTGGATGTTTTTCCATTCTCCATTATAGCCTATGAGATTCATTAGAATGAATGGGCCCATATGGTAAGGGTTAGGGTTAGGGTTAGAGTTCAGGACACACATATGTTTGGGTGAATATTGGGGTGGGGTTTAGGGTTGGATAAGATGTATTTTTAATATCAAACTGAATGGTACACTCTTGATGGGAAAAAATTTTAGATGTTTTTCCATTCTCCATTGTAGCCTATGAGATTCATTAGAATGAATGGGCCCATATGGTAAGGGTTAGGGTTAGGGTTAGAGTTCAGGACACACTTATGTTCTGGTGAATATTGGGGTTGGGTTTAGGGTTGGATAAGATGTATTTTTAATATCACACTGAATGGTACACTCTTGATGGGAAAAAATTTTAGATGTTTTTCCATTCTCCATTATAGCCTATGAGATTCATTAGAATGAATGGGCCCATATGGTAAGGGTTAGGGTTAGGGTTAGAGTTCAGGACACACTTATGTTCTGGTGAATATTGGGGTTTGGTTTAGGGTTGGGTAAGATGTATTTTTAATATCACACTGAATGGTGTACACTTGATGGTGAAAAATTTTGGATGTTTTTCCATTCTCCATTATAGCCTATGAGATTCATTAGAATGAATGGGCCCATATGGTAAGGGTTAGGGTTAGAGTTCAGGACACACTTATGTTTGGGTGAATATTGGGGTTTGGTTTAGGGTTGGATAAGATGTATTTTTAATATCACACTGAATGGTACACTCTTGATTGGGGAAAAATTATGGATGTTTTTCCATTCTCCATTATAGCCTATGAGATTCATTAGAATGAATGGGCCCATATGGTAACGGTTAGGGTTAGGGTTAGAGTTCAGGACACACTTATGTTTGGGTGAATATTGGGGTTGCGTTTAGGGTTGGATAAGATGTATTTTTAATATCACACTGAATGGTACACACTTGATGGGGAAAAATTTTGGATGTTTTTCCATTCTCCATTATAGCCTATGAGATTCAATAGAATGAATGGGCCCATATGGTAAGGGTTAGGGTTAGGGTTAGAGTTCAGGACACACTTATGTTTGGGTGAATATTTGGGTTGGGTTTAGGGTTGGATAAGATGTATTTTTAATATCACACTGAATGGTACACTCTTGATGGGGAAAAACTTTGGATGTTTTTCCATTCTCCATTATAGCCTGTGAGATTCATTAGAATGAATGGGCCCATATGGTAAGGGTTAGGGTTAGGGTTAGAGTTCAGGACACACTTATGTTTGGGTGAATATTGGGGTTGGGTTTAGGGTTGGATAAGATGTATTTTTAATATCACACTGAATGGTACACTCTTGATGGGGAAAAATTTTGGATGTTTTTCCATTCTCCATTATAGCCTATGAGATTCATTAGAATGAATGGGCCCATATGGTAAGGGTTAGGGTTAGGGTTATAGTTCAGGACACACTTATGTTTGGGTGAATATTGGGGTTGGGTTTAGGGTTGGATAAGATGTATTTTTAATATCACACTGAATGGCACACTCTTGATGGGGAAAAATTTTGGATGTTTTTCCATTCTCCATTATAGCCTATGAGATTCATTAGAATGAATGGGCCCATATGGTAAGGGTTAGGGTTAGGGTTAGAGTTCAGGACACACATATGTTTGGGTGAATATTGGGGTGGGGTTTAGGGTTGGATAAGATGTATTTTTAATATCAAACTGAATGGTACACTCTTGATGGGAAAAAATTTTAGATGTTTTTCCATTCTCCATTGTAGCCTATGAGATTCATTAGAATGAATGGGCCCATATGGTAAGGGTTAGGGTTAGGGTTAGAGTTCAGGACACACTTATGTTCTGGTGAATATTGGGGTTGGGTTTAGGGTTGGATAAGATGTATTTTTAATATCACACTGAATGGTACACTCTTGATGGGAAAAAATTTTAGATGTTTTTCCATTCTCCATTATAGCCTATGAGATTCATTAGAATGAATGGGCCCATATGGTAAGGGTTAGGGTTAGGGTTAGAGTTCAGGACACACTTATGTTCTGGTGAATATTGGGGTTTGGTTTAGGGTTGGGTAAGATGTATTTTTAATATCACACTGAATGGTATACACTTGATGGTGAAAAATTTTGGATGTTTTTCCATTCTCCATTATAGCCTATGAGATTCATTAGAATGAATGGGCCCATATGTTAACGGTTAGGGTTAGGGTTAGAGTGCAGGACACACATATGTTTGGGTGAATATTGGGGTTGGGTTTAGGGTTGGATAAGATGTATTTTTAATATCACACTGAATGGTACACTATTGATGGGGAAAAATTTTGGATGTTTTTCCATTCTCCATTATAGCCTATGAGATTCATTAGAATGAATGGGCCCATATGGTAAGGGTTAGGGTTAGGGTTAGAGTTCAGGACACACTTATGTTTGGGTGAATATTGGGGTTGCGTTTAGGGTTGGATAAGATGTATTTTTAATATCAAACTGAATGGTACACTCTTGATGGGAAATAATTTTAGATGTTTTTCCATTCTCCATTATAGCCTATGAGATTCATTAGAATGAATGGGCCCATATGGTAAGGGTTAGGGTTAGGGTTAGAGTTCAGGACACACTTATGTTCTGGTGAATATTGGGGTTGGGTTTAGGGTTGGATAAGATGTATTTTTAATATCACACTGAATGGTACACTCTTGATGGGAAAAATTTTTAGATGTTTTTCCATTCTCCATTATAGCCTATGAGATTCATTAGAATGAATGGGCCCATATGGTAAGGGTTAGGGTTAGGGTTAGAGTTCAGGACACACTTATGTTCTGGTGAATATTGGGGTTTGGTTTAGGGTTGGGTAAGATGTATTTTTAATATCACACTGAATGGTATACACTTGATGGTGAAAAATTTTGGATGTTTTTCCATTCTCCATTATAGCCTATGAGATTCATTAGAATGAATGGGCCCATATGTTAACGGTTAGGGTTAGGGTTAGAGTGCAGGACACACATATGTTTGGGTGAATATTGGGGTTTGGTTTAGGGTTGGATAAGATGTATTTTTAATATCACACTGAATGGTACACTATTGAGGGGGAAAAATTTTGGATGTTTTTCCATTCTCCATTATAGCCTATGAGATTCATTAGAATGAATGGGCCCATATGGTAAGGGTTAGGGTTAGGGTTAGAGTTCAGGACACACTTATGTTTGGGTGAATATTGGGGTTGCGTTTAGGGTTGGATAAGATGTATTTTTAATATCACACTGAATGGTACACTCTTGATGGGAAAAAATTTTAGATGTTTTTCCATTCTCCATTATAGCCTATGAGATTCATTAGAATGAATGGGCCCATATGGTAAGGGTTAGGGTTAGGGTTAGAGTTCAGGACACACTTATGTTCTGGTGAATATTGGGGTTTGGTTTAGGGTTGGGTAAGATGTATTTTTAATATCACACTGAATGGTATACACTTGATGGTGAAAAATTTTGGATGTTTTTCCATTCTCCATTATAGCCTATGAGATTCATTAGAATGAATGGGCCCATATGTTAACGGTTAGGGTTAGGGTTAGAGTGCAGGACACACATATGTTTGGGTGAATATTGGGGTTGGGTTTAGGGTTGGATAAGATGTATTTTTAATATCACACTGAATGGTACACTATTGATGGGGAAAAATTTTGGATGTTTTTCCATTCTCCATTATAGCCTATGAGATTCATTAGAATGAATGGGCCCATATGGTAAGGGTTAGGGTTAGGGTTAGAGTTCAGGACACACTTATGTTTGGGTGAATATTGGGGTTGCGTTTAGGGTTGGATAAGATGTATTTTTAATATCAAACTGAATGGTACACTCTTGATGGGAAATAATTTTAGATGTTTTTCCATTCTCCATTATAGCCTATGAGATTCATTAGAATGAATGGGCCCATATGGTAAGGGTTAGGGTTAGGGTTAGAGTTCAGGACACACTTATGTTCTGGTGAATATTGGGGTTGGGTTTAGGGTTGGATAAGATGTATTTTTAATATCACACTGAATGGTACACTCTTGATGGGAAAAATTTTTAGATGTTTTTCCATTCTCCATTATAGCCTATGAGATTCATTAGAATGAATGGGCCCATATGGTAAGGGTTAGGGTTAGGGTTAGAGTTCAGGACACACTTATGTTCTGGTGAATATTGGGGTTTGGTTTAGGGTTGGGTAAGATGTATTTTTAATATCACACTGAATGGTATACACTTGATGGTGAAAAATTTTGGATGTTTTTCCATTCTCCATTATAGCCTATGAGATTCATTAGAATGAATGGGCCCATATGTTAACGGTTAGGGTTAGGGTTAGAGTGCAGGACACACATATGTTTGGGTGAATATTGGGGTTTGGTTTAGGGTTGGATAAGATGTATTTTTAATATCACACTGAATGGTACACTATTGAGGGGGAAAAATTTTGGATGTTTTTCCATTCTCCATTATAGCCTATGAGATTCATTAGAATGAATGGGCCCATATGGTAAGGGTTAGGGTTAGGGTTAGAGTTCAGGACACACTTATGTTTGGGTGAATATTGGGGTTTGGTTTAGGGTTGGATAAGATGTATTTTTAATATCACACTGAATGGTACACTATTGAGGGGGAAAAATTTTGGATGTTTTTCCATTCTCCATTATAGCCTATGAGATTCATTAGAATGGATGGGCCCATATGGTAAGGGTTAGGGTTAGGGTTAGTGTTCAGGACACACGTATGTTCGGTTTAAAATTGGGGTCTGGTTTAGGGTTGGGTAAGATGTATTTTTAATATCACACTGAATGGTACAGTATTGATGGAGAAAAATTTTGGATGTTTTTCCATTCTCCATTATAGCCTATGAGATTCATTAGAATGAATGGGCCCATATGGTAAGGGTTAGGGTTAGGGTTATACTTCAGGACACACTTATGTTTGGGTGAATATTGGGGTTGGGTTTAGGGTTGGATAAGATGTATTTTTAATATCACACTGAATGGCACACTCTTGATGGGGAAAAATTTTCGATGTTTTTCCATTCTCCATTATAGCCTATGAGATTCATTAGAATGAATGGGCCCATATGGTAAGGGTTAGGGTTAGAGTTCAGGACACACTTATGTTTGGGTAAATATTGGGGTTGGGTTTAGGGTTGGATAAGATGTATTTTTAATATCACACTGAATGGTACACTATTGATGGGGAAAGATTTTGGATGTTTTTCCATTCTCCATTATAGCCTATGAGATTCATTAGAATGAATGGGCCCATATGGTAAGGGTTAAGGTTAGGGTTAGAGTTCAGGACACTCTTATGTTCGGGTGAATATTGGGGTTTGGTTTAGGGTTGGGTAAGATGTATTTTTAATATCACACTGAATGGTATACACTTCATGGGGAAATTTTTTGGATGTTTTTCAATTCTCCATTATAGCCTATGAGATTCATTAGAATGAATGGGCCCATATGGTAAGGGTTAGGGTTAGGGTTAGAGTTCAGGACACACATATGTTCGGTTTAAAATTGGGGTTGGGTTTACGGTTGGGTAAGATGTATTTTTAATATCACACTGAAAGGTACACTATTGATGGGGAAAAATTTTGGATATTTTTCCATTCTCCATTATAGCCTATGAGATTCATTAGAATGAATGGGCCCATATGTTAACGGTTAGGGTTAGGGTTAGAGTGCAGGACACACATATGTTTGGGTGAATATTGGGGTTGGGTTTAGGGTTGGATAAGATGTATTTTTAATATCACACTGAATGGTACACTATTGATGGGGAAAAATTTGGATGTTTTTCCATTCTCCATTATAGCCTATGAGATTCATTAGAATGAATGGGCCCATATGGTAAGGGTTAGGGTTAGGGTTAGAGTTCAGGACACACTTATGTTTGGGTGAATATTGGGGTTGCGTTTAGGGTTGGATAAGATGTATTTTTAATATCACACTGAATGGTACACTCTTGATGGGGAAAAATTTTGGATGTTTTTCCATTCTCCATTATAGCCTATGAGATTCATTAGAATGAATGGGCCCATATGGTAAGGGTTAGGGTTAGGGTTAGAGTTCAGGACACACGTATGTTCGGTTTAAAATTGGGGTCTGGTTTAGGGTTGGGTAAGATGTATTTTTAATATCACACTGAATGGTACAGTATTGATGGAGAAAAATTTTGGATGTTTTTCCATTCTCCATTATAGCCTATGAGATTCATTAGAATGAATGGGCCCATATGGTAAGGGATAGGGTTAGAGTTCAGGACACACTTATGTTTGGGTAAATATTGGGGTTGGGTTTAGGGTTGGATAAGATGTATTTTTAATATCACACTGAATGGTACACTATTGATGGGGAAAGATTTTGGATGTTTTTCCATTCTCCATTATAGCCTATGAGATTCATTAGAATGAATGGGCCCATATGGTAAGGGTTAGGGTTAGGGTTAGAGTTCAGGACACTCTTATGTTCGGGTGAATATTGGGGTTTGGTTTAGGGTTGGGTAAGATGTATTTTTAATATCACACTGAATGGTATACACTTGATGGGGAAATTTTTTGGATGTTTTTCAATTCTCCATTATAGCCTATGAGATTCATTAGAATGAATGGGCCCATATGGTAAGGGTTAGGGTTAGGGTTAGAGTTCAGGACACACATATGTTCGGTTTAAAATTGGGGTTGGGTTTACGGTTGGGTAAGATGTATTTTTTAATATCACACTGAAAGGTACACTATTGATGGGGAAAAATTTTGGATGTTTTTCCATTCTCCATTATAGCCTATGAGATTCATTAGAATGAATGGGCCCATATGGTAAGGGTTAAAGTTAGGGTTAGAGTTCAGGACACACTTACGTTTGGGTGAATATTGGGGTTGGGTTTAGGGTTGGATAAGATGTATTTTTAATATCACACTGAATGGTACACTATTGATGGTGAAAAATTTTAGATGTTTTTCCATTCTCCATTATAGCCTATGAGATTCATTAGAATGAATGGGCCCATATGGTAAGGGTTAGTGTTAGGGTTAGAGTTCAGCACACACTTATGTTCTGGTGAATATTGGGGTTTGGTTTAGGTTTGGGTAAGATGTATTTTTAATATCACACTGAATGGTACACTCTTGATGGGGAAAATTTTTGGATGTTTTTCCATTCTCCATTATAGCCTATGAGATTCATTAGAATGAATGGGCCCATATGGTAACGGTTAGGGTTAGGGTTAGAGTTCAGGACACACATATGTTTGGGTGAATATTGGGGTTGCGTTTAGGGTTGGATAAGATGTATTTTTAATATCACACTGAATGGTACACTCTTGATGGGGAAAAATTTTGGATGTTTTTCCATTCTCCATTATAGCCTATGAGATTCATTAGAATGAATGGGGCCATATGGTAACGGTTAGGGTTAGGGTTAGAGTTCAGGACACACTTATGTTCTGGTGAATATTGGGGTTGGGTTTAGGGTTGGATAAGATGTATTTTTAATATCACACTGAATGGTACACTCTTGATGGGAAAAATTTTTGGATGTTTTTCCATTCTACATTATAGCCTATGAGATTCATTAGAATGAATGGGCCCATATGGTAACGGTTAGGGTTAGGGTTAGAGTTCAGGACACACATATGTTTGGGTGAATATTGGGGTTTGTTTTAGGGTTGGGTAAGATGTATTTTTAATATCACACTGAATGGTACAGTATTGATGGAGAAAAATTTTGGATGTTTTTCCATTCTCCATTATAGCCTATGAGATTCATTAGAATGAATGGGCCCATATGGTAAGGGTTAGGGTTAGGGTTAGAGTTCAGGACAAACTTTTGTTTGGGTGTATATTGGGGTTGGGTTTAGGGTTGGATAAGATTTATTTTTAATATCACACTGAATGGTACACTCTGGATGGGAAAAAATTTTGGATTTTTTTCCATTCTCCATTATAGCCTATGAGATTCATTAGTATGAATGGGCCCATATGGTAACGGTAAGGGTTAGGGTTAGAGTTCAGGACACACATATGTTTGGTGAATATTGGGGTTGCGTTTAGGGTTGGATAAGATGTATTTTTAATATCACACTGAATGGTACACTCTTGATGGGGAAAATTTTTGGATGTTTTTCCATTCTCCATTATAGCCTATGAGATTCATTAGAATGAATGGGCCCATATGGTAAGGGTTAGGGTTAGGGTTAGAGTTCAGGACACACTTATGTTTGGGTGAATATTGGGGTTGGGTTTAGGGTTGGATAAGATGTATTTTTAATATCACACTGAATGGTACACTCTTGATGGAGAAAAATTTTGGATGTTTTTCCATTCTCCATTATAGCCTATGAGATTCATATGAATGCTCCCATATGATATGGGTTAGGGTTAGAGTTCAGAAGACACTTATCTTCGTGTGAATATTGGGGTTTGGTTTAGGGTTGGGTAAGAGGTATTTTTAATATCACACTGAATGGTATACTCTTGATGGGGAAAAATTTTGGATGTTTTTCCATTCTCCATTATAGCCTATGAGATTCATTAGAATGAATGGGCCCATATGGTAAGGGTTAGGGTTAGGGTTAGAGTTCAGGACACACATATGTTTGGGTGAATATTGGGGTCTGGTTTAGGGTTGGGTAAGATGTATTTTTAATATCACACTGAATGGTACAGTATTGATCGAGAAAAATTTTGGATGTTTTCCCATTCTCCATTATAGCCTATGAGATTCAATAGAATGAATGGGCCCATATGGTAAGGGTTAGGGTTAGGGTTAGAGTTCAGGACAAACTTTTGTTTGGGTGTATATTGGGGTTGGGTTTAGGGTTGGATAAGATTTATTTTTAATATCACACTGAATGGTACACTCTTGATGGGAAAAAATTTTGGATGTTTTTCCATTCTCCATTATAGCCTATGAGATTCATTAGTATGAATGGGCCCATATGGTAACAGTAAGGGTTAGGGTTAGAGTTCAGGACACACATATGTTTGGTGAATATTGGGGTTGCGTTTAGGGTTGGATAAGATGTATTTTTAATATCACACTGAATGGTACACTCTTGATGGGGAAAATTTTTGGATGTTTTTCCATTCTCCATTATAGCCTATGAGATTCATTAGAATGAATGGGCCCATATGGTAAGGGTTAGGGTTAGGGTTAGAGTTCAGGACACACTTATGTTTGGGTGAATATTGGGGTTGGGTTTAGGGTTGGATAAGATGTATTTTTAATATCACACTGAATGGTACACTCTTGATGGGGAAAAATTTTGGATGTTTTTCCATTCTCCATTATAGCCTATGAGATTCATTAGAATGAATGGGCCCATATGGTAAGGGTTAGGGTTAGGGTTAGAGTTCAGGACACACTTATGTTTGGGTGAATATTGGGGTTGGGTTTAGGGTTGGATAAGATGTATTTTTAATATCACACTGAATGGTACACTCTTGATGGAGAAAAATTTTGGATGTTTTTCCATTCTCCATTATAGCCTATGAGATTCATTAGAATGAATGCTCCCATATGATATGGGTTAGGGTTAGAGTTCAGAAGACACTTATCTTCGTGTGAATATTGGGGTTTGGTTTAGGGTTGGGTAAGAGGTATTTTTAATATCACACTGAATGGTATACTCTTGATGGGGAAAAATTTTGGATGTTTTTCCATTCTCCATTATAGCCTATGAGATTCATTAGAATGAATGGGCCCATATGGTAAGGGTTAGGGTTAGGCTTAGACTTCAGGACACACATATGTTTGGGTGAATATTGGGGTCTGGTTTAGGGTTGGGTAAGATGTATTTTTAATATCACACTGAATGGTACAGTATTGATGGAGAAAAATTTTGGATGTTTTTCCATTCTCCATTATAGCCTATGAGATTCAATAGAATGAATGGGCCCATATGGTAAGGGTTAGGGTTAGGGTTAGAGTTCAGGACAAACTTTTGTTTGGGTGTATATTGGGGTTGGGTTTAGGGTTGGATAAGATTTATTTTTAATATCACACTGAATGGTACACTCTTGATGGGAAAAATTTTTGGATGTTTTTCCATTCTCCATTATAGCCTATGAGATTCATTAGTATGAATGGGCCCATATGGTAACGGTAAGGGTTAGGGTTAGAGTTCAGGACACACATATGTTTGGTGAATATTGGGGTTGCGCTTAGGGTTGGATAAGATGTATTTTTAATATCACACTGAATGGTACACTCTTGATGGGGAAAATTTTTGGATGTTTTTCCATTCTCCATTATAGCCTATGAGATTCATTAGAATGAATGGGCCCATATGGTAAGGGTTAGGGTTAGGGTTAGAGTTCAGGACACACTTATGTTTGGGTGAATATTGGGGTTGGGTTTAGGGTTGGATAAGATGTATTTTTAATATCACACTGAATGGTACACTCTTGATGGGGAAAAATTTTGGATGTTTTTCCATTCTCCATTATAGCCTATGAGATTCATTAGAATGAATGGGCCCATATGGTAAGGGTTAGGGTTGGGGTTAGAGTTCAGGACACACTTATGTTCTGGTGAATATTGGGGTTGGGTTTAGGGTTGGATAAGATGTATTTTTAATATCACACTGAATGGTACACTATTGATGGGGAAAGATTTTGGATGTTTTTCCATTCTCCATTATAGCCTATGAGATTCATTAGAATGAATGGGCCCATATGGTAAGGGTTAAGGTTAGAGTTCAGGACACACATATGTTCGGTTTAAAATTGGGGTCTGGTTTAGGGTTGGGTAAGATGTATTTTTAATATCACACTGTATGGTACACTATTGATGGAAAAAAAATTTGGATGTTTGTCCATTCTCCATTATTGCCTATGAGATTCATTAGAATGAATGGGCCCATATGGTAAGGGTTAGGGTTAGGGTTAGAGTTCAGGACACACATATGTTCGGTTTAAAATTGGGGTCTGGTTTAGGGTTGGGTAAGATGTATTTTTAATACCACACTGAATGGTACACTATTGATGGAAAAAATTTTTGGATGTTTTTCCATTCTCCATTATTGCCTATGAGATTCATTAGAATGAATGGGCCCATATGGTAAGGGTTAGGGTTAGGATTAGAGTTCAGGACACACTTATGTTTGCGTGAATATTGGGGTTGGGTTTAGGGTTGGATAACATGTATTTTTAATATCACACTGAATGGTACACTCTTGATGGGGGAAAATTTTAGATGTTTTTCCATTCTCCATTATAGCCTATGAGATTCATTAGAATGAATGGGCCCATATGGTAAGGGTTAGGGTTAGGGTTAGGGTTAGAGTTCAGGACACACATATGTTCGGTTTAAAATTGGGGTCTGGTTTAGGGTTGGGTAAGATGTATTTTCAATATCACACTGAATGAAACACTCTTGATGGGGACAAGTTTTGGATGTTTTTCCATTCTCCATTATAGCCTATGAGATTCAATAGAATGAATGGGCCCATATGGTAAGGGTTAGGGTTAGGGTTAGAGTTCAGGACACACTTATGTTTGGGTGAATATTGGGGTTGGGTTTAGGGTTGGATAAGATGTATTTTTAATATCACACTGAATGGTACACTATTGCTGTGGAAAGATTTTGGATGTTTTTCCATTCTCCATTATAGCCTATGAGATTCATTAGAATGAATGGGCCCATATGGTAAGGGTTAGGGGAAGGGTTAGAGTTCAGGACACACTTATGTTCGGGTGAATATTGGGGTTTGGTTTAGGGTTGGGTAAGATGTATTTTTAATATCACACTGAATGGTATACACTTGATGGGAAAATTTTTTGGATGTTTTTCAATTCTCCATTATAGCCTATGAGATTCATTAGAATGAATGGGCCCATATGGTAAGGGTTAGGGTTACGGTTAGAGTTCAGGACACCCTTATGTTTGGGTGAATATTGGGGTTGGGTTTAGGGTTGGATAAGATGTATTTTTAATATCACACTGAATGGTACACTCTTGATGGAGAAAAATTTTGGATGTTTTTCCATTATAGCCTATGAGATTCATTAGAATGAATGGGCCCATATGGTATGGGTTAGGGTTAGCGTTGAGAAGACACTTATCTTCGTGTGAATATTGGGGTTTGGTTTAGGGTTGGGTAAGAGGTATTTTTAATATCACACTGAATGGTATACTCTTGAAGGGGAAAAATTTTGGATGTTTTTCCATTCTCCATTATAGCCTATGAGATTCATTAGAATGAATGGGCCCATATGGTAAGGGTTAGGGTTAGCGTTAGAGTTCAGGACACACATATGTTCGGTTTAAAATTAGGGTCTGGTTTAGGGTTGGGTAAGATGTATTTTTAATATCACACTAAATGGTACAGTATTGATGGAGAAAAATTTTGGATGTTTTTCCATTCTCCATTATAACCTATGAGATTCATTAGAATGAATGGGCCCATATGGTAAGGGTTAGGGTTAGGGTTAGAGTTCAGGACAAACTTTTGTTTGGGTGAATATTGGGGTTGGGTTTAGGGTTGGATAAGATGTATTTTTAATATCACACTGAATGGTACACTCTTGATGGGAAAATTTTTTGGATGTTTTTCCATTCTCCATTATAGCCTATGAGATTCATTAGAATGAATGGGCCCATATGGTATGGGTTAGGGTTAGAGTTCAGAAGACACTTATCTTCGTGTGAATATTGGGGTTTGGTTTAGGGTTGGGTAAGAGTTATTTTTAATATCACACTGAATGGTATACTCTTGATGGGGAAAAATTTTGGATGTTTTTCCATTCTCCATTATAGCCTATGAGATTCATTAGAATGAATGGGCCCATATCGTAAGGGTTAGGGTTAGCGTTAGAGTTCAGGACACACATATGTTCGGTTTTAAATTGGGGTTTGGTTTAGGGTTTGGTAAGTTTTATTTTTAGTATCACACTGAATGGTATACACTTGATGCAGAAAATTTTTGGATCTTTTTCCATTCTCCATTATAGCCTATGAGATTCATTAGAATGAATGGGCCCATATGGTAAGGGTTAGCGTTACGGTTAGAGTTCAGGACACACTTATGTTTGGGTGAATATTGGGGTTGGGTTTAGGGTTGGGTAAGATGTATTTTGAATATCACACTGAATGGTACACTCTTGATGGGGAAAAATTTTGGAAGTTTTTCCATTCTCCACTATAGCCTGTGAGATTCATTAGAATGAATGGGCCCATATGGTAAGGGTTAAGGTTAGAGTTCAGGACACACATATGTTCGGTTTAAAATTGGGGTCTGGTTTAGGGTTGGGTAAGATGTATTTTTAATATCACACTGTATGGTACACTATTGATGGAAAAAAATTTTGGATGTTTTTCCATTCTCCATTATTGCCTATGAGATTCATTAGAATGAATGGGCCCATATGGTAAGGGTTAGGGTTAGGGTTAGAGTTCAGGACACACATATGTTCGGTTTAAAATTGGGGTCTGGTTTAGGGTTGGGTAAGATGTATTTTTAATACCACACTGAATGGTACACTATTGATGGAAAAATTTTTTGGATGTTTTTCCATTCTCCATTATTGCCTATGAGATTCATTAGAATGAATGGGCCCATATGGTAAGTGTTAGGGTTAGGATTAGAGTTCAGGACACACTTATGTTTGCGTGAATATTGGGGTTGGGTTTAGGGTTGGATAAGATGTATTTTTAATATCACACTGAATGGTACACTCTTGATGGGGGAAAATTTTGGATGTTTTTCCATTCTCCATTATAGCCTATGAGATTCATTAGAATGAATGGGCCCATATGGTAAGGGTTAGGGTTAGGGTTAGAGTTCAGGACACACATATGTTCGGTTTAAAATTGGGGTCTGGTTTAGGGTTGGGTAAGATGTATTTTCAATATCACACTGAATGAAACACTCTTGATGGGGACAAATTTTGGATGTTTTTCCATTCTCCATTATAGCCTATGAGATTCATTAGAATGAATGGGCCCATATGGTAAGGGTTAGGGTTAGGGTTAGAGTTCAGGACACACTTATGTTTGGGTGAATATTGGGGTTGGGTTTAGGGTTGGATAAGATGTATTTTTAATATCACACTGAATGGTACACTATTGATGTGGAAAGATTTTGGATGTTTTTCCATTCTCCATTACAGCCTATGAGATTCATTAGAATGAATGGGCCCATATGGTAAGGGTTAGGGTAAGGGTTAGAGTTCAGGACACACTTATGTTCGGGTGAATATTGGGGTTTGGTTTAGGGTTGGGTAAGATGTATTTTTAATATCACACTGAATGGTATACACTTGATGGGAAAATTTTTTGGATGTTTTTCAATTCTCCATTATAGCCTATGAGATTCATTAGAATGAATGGGCCCATATGGTAAGGGTTAGGGTTACGGTTAGAGTTCAGGACACACTTATGTTTGGGTGAATATTGGGGTTGGGTTTAGGGTTGGATAAGATGTATTTTTAATATCACACTGAATGGTACACTCTTGATGGAGAAAAATTTTGGATGTTTTTCCATTCTCCATTATAGCCTATGAGATTCATTAGAATGAATGGGCCCATATGGTATGGGTTAGGGTTAGAGTTGAGAAGACACTTATCTTCGTGTGAATATTGGGGTTTGGTTTAGGGTTGGGTAAGAGGTATTTTTAATATCACACTGTATGGTATACTCTTGAAGGGGAAAAATTTTGGATGTTTTTCCATTCTCCATTATAGCCTATGAGATTCATTAGAATGAATGGGCCCATTTGGTAAGGGTTAGGGTTAGGGTTAGGGTTAGAGTTCAGGACACACATATGTTCGGTTTAAAATTGGGGTCTGGTTTAGGGTTGGGTAAGATGTATTTTCAATATCACACTGAATGAAACACTCTTGATGGGGACAAATTTTGGATGTTTTTCCATTCTCCATTATAGCCTATGAGATTCAATAGAATCAATGGGCCCATATGGTAAGGGTTAGGGTTAGGGTTAGAGTTCAGGACACACTTATGTTTGGGTGAATATTGGGGTTGGGTTTAGGGTTGGATAAGATGTATTTTTAATATCACACTGAATGGTACACTATTGATGTGGAAAGATTTTGGATGTTTTTCCATTCTCCATTATAGCCTATGAGATTCATTAGAATGAATGGGCCCATATGGTAAGGGTTAGGGTAAGGGTTAGAGTTCAGGACACACTTATGTTCGGGTGAATATTGGGGTTTGGTTTAGGGTTGGGTAAGATGTATTTTTAATATCACACTGAATGGTATACACTTGATGGGAAAATTTTTTGGATGTTTTTCAATTCTCCATTATAGCCTATGAGATTCATTAGAATGAATGGGCCCATATGGTAAGGGTTAGGGTTACGGTTAGAGTTCAGGACACCCTTATGTTTGGGTGAATATTGGGGTTGGGTTTAGGGTTGGATAAGATGTATTTTTAATATCACACTGAATGGTACACTCTTGATGGAGAAAAATTTTGGATGTTTTTCCATTATAGCCTATGAGATTCATTAGAATGAATGGGCCCATATGGTATGGGTTAGGGTTAGAGTTGAGAAGACACTTATCTTCGTGTGAATATTGGGGTTTGGTTTAGGGTTGGGTAAGAGGTATTTTTAATATCACACTGAATGGTATACTCTTGAAGGGGAAAAATTTTGGATGTTTTTCCATTCTCCATTATAGCCTATGAGATTCATTAGAATGAATGGGCCCATATGGTAAGGGTTAGGGTTAGCGTTAGAGTTCAGGACACACATATGTTCGGTTTAAAATTAGGGTCTGGTTTAGGGTTGGGTAAGATGTATTTTTAATATCACACTAAATGGTACAGTATTGATGGAGAAAAATTTTGGATGTTTTTCCATTCTCCATTATAACCTATGAGATTCATTAGAATGAATGGGCCCATATGGTAAGGGTTAGGGTTAGGGTTAGAGTTCAGGACAAACTTTTGTTTGGGTGAATATTGGGGTTGGGTTTAGGGTTGGATAAGATGTATTTTTAATATCACACTGAATGGTACACTCTTGATGGGAAAAATTTTTGGATGTTTTTCCATTCTCCATTATAGCCTATGAGATTCATTAGAATGAATGGGCCCATATGGTATGGGTTAGGGTTAGAGTTCAGAAGACACTTATCTTCGTGTGAATATTGGGGTTTGGTTTAGGGTTGGGTAAGAGTTATTTTTAATATCACACTGAATGGTATACTCTTGATGGGGAAAAATTTTGGATGTTTTTCCATTCTCCATTATAGCCTATGAGATTCATTAGAATGAATGGGCCCATATCGTAAGGGTTAGGGTTAGCGTTAGAGTTCAGGACACACATATGTTCGGTTTTAAATTGGGGTTTGGTTTAGGGTTTGGTAAGATTTATTTTTAGTATCACACTGAATGGTATACACTTGATGCAGAAAATTTTTGGATCTTTTTCCATTCTCCATTATAGCCTATGAGATTCATTAGAATGAATGGGCCCATATGGTAAGGGTTAGCGTTACGGTTAGAGTTCAGGACACACTTATGTTTGGGTGAATATTGGGGTTGGGTTTAGGGTTGGGTAAGATGTATTTTGAATATCACACTGAATGGTACACTCTTGATGGGGAAAAATTTTGGAAGTTTTTCCATTCTCCACTATAGCCTGTGAGATTCATTAGAATGAATGGGCCCATATGGTAAGGGTTAAGGTTAGAGTTCAGGACACACATATGTTCGGTTTAAAATTGGGGTCTGGTTTAGGGTTGGGTAAGATGTATTTTTAATATCACACTGTATGGTACACTATTGATGGAAAAAAATTTTGGATGTTTTTCCATTCTCCATTATTGCCTATGAGATTCATTAGAATGAATGGGCCCATATGGTAAGGGTTAGGGTTAGGGTTAGAGTTCAGGACACACATATGTTCGGTTTAAAATTGGGGTCTGGTTTAGGGTTGGGTAAGATGTATTTTTAATACCACATTGAATGGTACACTATTGATGGAAAAATTTTTTGGATGTTTTTCCATTCTCCATTATTGCCTATGAGATTCATTAGAATGAATGGGCCCATATGGTAAGTGTTAGGGTTAGGATTAGAGTTCAGGACACACTTATGTTTGCGTGAATATTGGGGTTGGGTTTAGGGTTGGATAAGATGTATTTTTAATATCACACTGAATGGTACACTCTTGATGGGGGAAAATTTTGGATGTTTTTCCATTCTCCATTATAGCCTATGAGATTCATTAGAATGAATGGGCCCATATGGTAAGGGTTAGGGTTAGGGTTAGAGTTCAGGACACACATATGTTCGGTTTAAAATTGGGGTCTGGTTTAGGGTTGGGTAAGATGTATTTTCAATATCACACTGAATGGTATACACTTGATGGGGACAAATTTTGGATGTTTTTCCATTCTCCATTATAGCCTATGAGATTCATTAGAATGAATGGGCCCATATGGTAAGGGTTAGGGTTAGGGTTAGAGTTCAGGACACACTTATGTTTGGGTGAATATTGGGGTTGGGTTTAGGGTTGGATAAGATGTATTTTTAATATCACACTGAATGGTACACTATTGATGTGGAAAGATTTTGGATGTTTTTCCATTCTCCATTATAGCCTATGAGATTCATTAGAATGAATGGGCCCATATGGTAAGGGTTAGGGTAAGGGTTAGAGTTCAGGACACACTTATGTTCGGGTGAATATTGGGGTTTGGTTTAGGGTTGGGTAAGATGTATTTTTAATATCACACTGAATGGTATACACTTGATGGGAAAATTTTTTGGATGTTTTTCAATTCTCCATTATAGCCTATGAGATTCATTAGAATGAATGGGCCCATATGGTAAGGGTTAGGGTTACGGTTAGAGTTCAGGACACACTTATGTTTGGGTGAATATTGGGGTTGGGTTTAGGGTTGGATAAGATGTATTTTTAATATCACACTGAATGGTACACTCTTGATGGAGAAAAATTTTGGATGTTTTTCCATTCTCCATTATAGCCTATGAGATTCATTAGAATGAATGGGCCCATATGGTATGGGTTAGGGTTAGAGTTGAGAAGACACTTATCTTCGTGTGAATATTGGGGTTTGGTTTAGGGTTGGGTAAGAGGTATTTTTAATATCACACTGTATGGTATACTCTTGAAGGGGAAAAATTTTGGATGTTTTTCCATTCTCCATTATAGCCTATGAGATTCATTAGAATGAATGGGCCCATATGGTAAGGGTTAGGGTTAGGGTTAGAGTTCAGGACACACATATGTTCGGTTTAAAATTAGGGTCTGGTTTAGGTTTGGGTAAGATGTATTTTTAATATCACACTAAATGGTACAGTATTGATGGAGAAAAATTTTGGATGTTTTTCCATTCTCCATTATAGCCTATGAGATTCATTAGAATGAATGGGCCCATATGGTAAGGGTTAGGGTTAGAGTTCAGGACAAACTTTTGTTTGGGTGAATATTGGGGTTGGGTTTAGGGTTGGATAAGATGTATTTTTAATATCACACTGAATGGTACACTCTTGATGGGAAAAAATTTTGGATGTTTTTCCATTCTCCATTATAGCCTATGAGATTCATTAGAATGAATGGGCCCATATGGTATGGGTTAGGGTTAGAGTTCAGAAGACACTTATCTTCGTGTGAATATTGGGTTTTGGTTTAGGGTTGGGTAAGAGTTATTTTTAATATCACACTGAATGGTATACTCTTGATGGGGAAAAATTTTGGATGTTTTTCCATTCTCCATTATAGCCTATGAGATTCATTAGAATGAATGGGCCCATATCGTAAGGGTTAGGGTTAGCGTTAGAGTTCAGGACACACATATGTTCGGTTTTAAATTGGGGTTTGGTTTAGGGTTTGGTAAGATTTATTTTTAGTATCACACTGAATGGTCTGCACTTGATGCAGAAAATTTTTGGATCTTTTTCCATTCTCCATTATAGCCTATGAGATTCATTAGAATGAATGGGCCCATATGGTAAGGGTTAGCGTTACGGTTAGAGTTCAGGACACACTTATGTTTGGGTGAATATTGGGGTTGGGTTTAGGGTTGGGTAAGATGTATTTTGAATATCACACTGAATGGTACACTCTTGATGGGGAAAAATTTTGGAAGTTTTTCCATTCTCCACTATAGCCTGTGAGATTCATTAGAATGAATGGGCCCATATGGTAAGGGTTAGGGTTAGAGTTCAGGACACACATATGTTCGGTTTAAAATTGGGGTCTGGTTTAGGGTTGGGTAAGATGTATTTTTAATATCACACTGTATGGTACACTATTGATGGAAAAATTTTTTGGATGTTTTTCAATTCTCCATTATAGCCTATGAGATTCATTAGAATGAATGGGCCCATATGGTAAGGGTTAGGGTTACGGTTAGAGTTCAGGACACACTTATGTTTGGGTGAATATTGGGGTTGGGTTTAGGGTTGGGTAAGATGTATTTTTAATATCACACTGAATGGTACACTCTTGATGGGGAAAAATTTTGGATGTTTTTCCATTCTCCATTATAGCCTATGAGATTCATTAGAATGAATGGGCCCATATGGTAAGGGTTAGGGTTAGGGTTAGAGTTCAGGACACACATATGTTCGGTTTAAAATTGGGGTCTGGTTTAGGGTTGGGTAAGATGTATTTTTAATACCACACTGAATGGTACACTATTGATGGAAGAAAAATTTGGATGTTTTTCCATTCTCCATTATAGCCTATGAGATTCATTAGAATGAATGGGCCCATATGGTAAGGGTTAGGGTTAGGGTTAGAGTTCAGGATACACTTATGTTTGCGTGAATATTGGGGTTGGGTTTAGGGTTGGATAAGATGTATTTTTAATATCACACTGAATGGTACACTCTTGATGGGGGAAAATTTTGGATGTTTTTCCATTCTCCATTATAGCCTATGAGATTCATTAGAATGAATGGGCCCATATGGTAAGGGTTAGGGTTAGGGTTAGAGTTCAGGACACACATATGTTCGGTTTAAAATTGGGGTCTGGTTTAGGGTTGGGTAAGATGTATTTTTAATATCACACTGAATGAAACATTCTTGATGGGGACAAATTTTGGATGTTTTTCCATTCTCCATTATAGCCTATGAGATTCATTAGGATGAATGGGCCCATATGGTAAGGGTTAGGGTTAGGGTTAGAGTTCAGGACACACTTATGTTTGGGTGAATATTGGGGTTGGGTTTAGGGTTGGATAAGATGTATTTTTAATATCACACTGAATGGTACACTATTGATGTGGAAAGATTTTGGATGTTTTTCCATTCTCCATTATAGCCTATGAGATTCATTAGAATGAATGGGCCCATATGGTAAGGGTTAGGGTAAGGGTTAGAGTTCAGGACATACTTATGTTCGTGTGAATATTGGGGTTTGGTTTAGGGTTGGGTAAGAGGTATTTTTAATATCACACTGAATGGTATACACTTGATGGGAAAATTTTTTGGATGTTTTTCAATTCTCCATTATAGCCTATGAGATTCATTAGAATGAATGGGCCCATATGCTAAGGGTTAGGGTTAGAGGTCAGGAAACACATGTTCGGTTTAAAATTGGGGTCTGGTTTAGGGTTGGTTAAGATGTATTTTTAATATCACACTGAATGGTACACTATTGATGGAGAAAAATTTTGGATGTTTTTCCATTCTCCATTATAGCCTATGAGATTCATTAGAATGAATGGGCCCATATGGTGAGGGTTAGGGTTAGCGTTAGAGTTCAGGACACACTTATGTTTGGGTGAATATTGGGGTTGGGTTTAGGGTTGGATAAGATGTATTTTTAATATCACACTGAATGGAACACTCTTGGTGGGGAAAAATTCTGGATGTTTTTCCATTCTCCATTATAGCCTATGAGATTCATTAGAATGAATGGGCCCATATGGTAAGGGTTAGGGTTACGGTTAGAGTTCAGGACACACTTATGTTTGGGTGAATATTGGGGTTGCGTTTAGGGTTGGGTAAGATGTATTTTTAATATCACACTGAATGGTACACTCTTGATGGGGAAAAATTTTGGATGTTTTTCCATTCTCCATTATTGCCTATGAGATTCATTAGAATGAATGGGCCCATATGGTAAGGGTTAGGGTTAGGGTTAGAGTTCAGGACACACATATGTTCGGTTTAAAATTGGGGTCTGGTTTAGGGTTGGGTAAGATGTATTTTTAATACCACATTGAATGGTACACTATTGATGGAAAAATTTTTTGGATGTTTTTCCATTCTCCATTATTGCCTATGAGATTCATTAGAATGAATGGGCCCATATGGTAAGTGTTAGGGTTAGGATTAGAGTTCAGGACACACTTATGTTTGCGTGAATATTGGGGTTGGGTTTAGGGTTGGATAAGATGTATTTTTAATATCACACTGAATGGTACACTCTTGATGGGGGAAAATTTTGGATGTTTTTCCATTCTCCATTATAGCCTATGAGATTCATTAGAATGAATGGGCCCATATGGTAAGGGTTAGGGTTAGGGTTAGAGTTCAGGACACACATATGTTCGGTTTAAAATTGGGGTCTGGTTTAGGGTTGGGTAAGATGTATTTTCAATATCACACTGAATGGTATACACTTGATGGGGACAAATTTTGGATGTTTTTCCATTCTCCATTATAGCCTATGAGATTCATTAGAATGAATGGGCCCATATGGTAAGGGTTAGGGTTAGGGTTAGAGTTCAGGACACACTTATGTTTGGGTGAATATTGGGGTTGGGTTTAGGGTTGGATAAGATGTATTTTTAATATCACACTGAATGGTACACTATTGATGTGGAAAGATTTTGGATGTTTTTCCATTCTCCATTATAGCCTATGAGATTCATTAGAATGAATGGACCCATATGGTAAGGGTTAGGGTAAGGGTTAGAGTTCAGGACACACTTATGTTCGGGTGAATATTGGGGTTTGGTTTAGGGTTGGGTAAGATGTATTTTTAATATCACACTGAATGGTATACACTTGATGGGAAAATTTTTTGGATGTTTTTCAATTCTCCATTATAGCCTATGAGATTCATTAGAATGAATGGGCCCATATGGTAAGGGTTAGGGTTACGGTTAGAGTTCAGGACACACTTATGTTTGGGTGAATATTGGGGTTGGGTTTAGGGTTGGATAAGATGTATTTTTAATATCACACTGAATGGTACACTCTTGATGGAGAAAAATTTTGGATGTTTTTCCATTCTCCATTATAGCCTATGAGATTCATTAGAATGAATGGGCCCATATGGTATGGGTTAGGGTTAGAGTTGAGAAGACACTTATCTTCGTGTGAATATTGGGGTTTGGTTTAGGGTTGGGTAAGAGGTATTTTTAATATCACACTGTATGGTATACTCTTGAAGGGGAAAAATTTTGGATGTTTTTCCATTCTCCATTATAGCCTATGAGATTCATTAGAATGAATGGGCCCATATGGTAAGGGTTAGGGTTAGGGTTAGAGTTCAGGACACACATATGTTCGGTTTAAAATTAGGGTCTGGTTTAGGTTTGGGTAAGATGTATTTTTAATATCACACTAAATGGTACAGTATTGATGGAGAAAAATTTTGGATGTTTTTCCATTCTCCATTATAGCCTATGAGATTCATTAGAATGAATGGGCCCATATGGTAAGGGTTAGGGTTAGAGTTCAGGACAAACTTTTGTTTGGGTGAATATTGGGGTTGGGTTTAGGGTTGGATAAGATGTATTTTTAATATCACACTGAATGGTACACTCTTGATGGGAAAAAATTTTGGATGTTTTTCCATTCTCCATTATAGCCTATGAGATTCATTAGAATGAATGGGCCCATATGGTATGGGTTAGGGTTAGAGTTCAGAAGACACTTATCTTCGTGTGAATATTGGGTTTTGGTTTAGGGTTGGGTAAGAGTTATTTTTAATATCACACTGAATGGTATACTCTTGATGGGGAAAAATTTTGGATGTTTTTCCATTCTCCATTATAGCCTATGAGATTCATTAGAATGAATGGGCCCATATCGTAAGGGTTAGGGTTAGCGTTAGAGTTCAGGACACACATATGTTCGGTTTTAAATTGGGGTTTGGTTTAGGGTTTGGTAAGATTTATTTTTAGTATCACACTGAATGGTCTGCACTTGATGCAGAAAATTTTTGGATCTTTTTCCATTCTCCATTATAGCCTATGAGATTCATTAGAATGAATGGGCCCATATGGTAAGGGTTAGCGTTACGGTTAGAGTTCAGGACACACTTATGTTTGGGTGAATATTGGGGTTGGGTTTAGGGTTGGGTAAGATGTATTTTGAATATCACACTGAATGGTACACTCTTGATGGGGAAAAATTTTGGAAGTTTTTCCATTCTCCACTATAGCCTGTGAGATTCATTAGAATGAATGGGCCCATATGGTAAGGGTTAGGGTTAGAGTTCAGGACACACATATGTTCGGTTTAAAATTGGGGTCTGGTTTAGGGTTGGGTAAGATGTATTTTTAATATCACACTGTATGGTACACTATTGATGGAAAAATTTTTTGGATGTTTTTCAATTCTCCATTATAGCCTATGAGATTCATTAGAATGAATGGGCCCATATGGTAAGGGTTAGGGTTACGGTTAGAGTTCAGGACACACTTATGTTTGGGTGAATATTGGGGTTGGGTTTAGGGTTGGGTAAGATGTATTTTTAATATCACACTGAATGGTACACTCTTGATGGGGAAAAATTTTGGATGTTTTTCCATTCTCCATTATAGCCTATGAGATTCATTAGAATGAATGGGCCCATATGGTAAGGGTTAGGGTTAGGGTTAGAGTTCAGGACACACATATGTTCGGTTTAAAATTGGGGTCTGGTTTAGGGTTGGGTAAGATGTATTTTTAATACCACACTGAATGGTACACTATTGATGGAAGAAAAATTTGGATGTTTTTCCATTCTCCATTATAGCCTATGAGATTCATTAGAATGAATGGGCCCATATGGTAAGGGTTAGGGTTAGGGTTAGAGTTCAGGATACACTTATGTTTGCGTGAATATTGGGGTTGGGTTTAGGGTTGGATAAGATGTATTTTTAATATCACACTGAATGGTACACTCTTGATGGGGGAAAATTTTGGATGTTTTTCCATTCTCCATTATAGCCTATGAGATTCATTAGAATGAATGGGCCCATATGGTAAGGGTTAGGGTTAGGGTTAGAGTTCAGGACACACATATGTTCGGTTTAAAATTGGGGTCTGGTTTAGGGTTGGGTAAGATGTATTTTTAATATCACACTGAATGAAACATTCTTGATGGGGACAAATTTTGGATGTTTTTCCATTCTCCATTATAGCCTATGAGATTCATTAGGATGAATGGGCCCATATGGTAAGGGTTAGGGTTAGGGTTAGAGTTCAGGACACACTTATGTTTGGGTGAATATTGGGGTTGGGTTTAGGGTTGGATAAGATGTATTTTTAATATCACACTGAATGGTACACTATTGATGTGGAAAGATTTTGGATGTTTTTCCATTCTCCATTATAGCCTATGAGATTCATTAGAATGAATGGGCCCATATGGTAAGGGTTAGGGTAAGGGTTAGAGTTCAGGACATACTTATGTTCGTGTGAATATTGGGGTTTGGTTTAGGGTTGGGTAAGAGGTATTTTTAATATCACACTGAATGGTATACACTTGATGGGAAAATTTTTTGGATGTTTTTCAATTCTCCATTATAGCCTATGAGATTCATTAGAATGAATGGGCCCATATGCTAAGGGTTAGGGTTAGAGGTCAGGAAACACATGTTCGGTTTAAAATTGGGGTCTGGTTTAGGGTTGGTTAAGATGTATTTTTAATATCACACTGAATGGTACACTATTGATGGAGAAAAATTTTGGATGTTTTTCCATTCTCCATTATAGCCTATGAGATTCATTAGAATGAATGGGCCCATATGGTGAGGGTTAGGGTTAGCGTTAGAGTTCAGGACACACTTATGTTTGGGTGAATATTGGGGTTGGGTTTAGGGTTGGATAAGATGTATTTTTAATATCACACTGAATGGAACACTCTTGGTGGGGAAAAATTCTGGATGTTTTTCCATTCTCCATTATAGCCTATGAGATTCATTAGAATGAATGGGCCCATATGGTAAGGGTTAGGGTTACGGTTAGAGTTCAGGACACACTTATGTTTGGGTGAATATTGGGGTTGCGTTTAGGGTTGGGTAAGATGTATTTTTAATATCACACTGAATGGTACACTCTTGATGGGGAAAAATTTTGGATGTTTTTCCATTCTCCATTATAGCCTATGAGATTCATTAGAATGAATGGGCCCATATGGTAAGCGTTAGGGTTAGGGTTAGAGTTCAGGACACACATATGTTCGGTTTAAAATTGGGGTCTGGTTTAGGGTTGGGTAAGATGTATTTTTAATACCACACTGAATGGTACACTATTGATGGAAAAAAAATTTGGATGTTTTTCCATTCTCCATTATTGCCTATGAGATTCATTAGAATGAATGGGCCCATATGGTAAGGGTTAGGGTTAGGATTAGAGTTCAGGACACACTTATGTTTGCATTGGGTAGCGCCTGCCCGGGGATCAGTTCGATGGCACAGTCTGTAGGGCGGTGTGGGGGGAGCTCGTCTGCTTCCCGCTCGCTAAAGGCTTTCCTCAAGTCCCTGTATTCTTTGGGGATTGACCCTATTTCCTCAAGGGTGAGGCAGAGTCTCTCGTTCTGGGGAGGTGCCTTCGGGCCCCATTCAGTCCTCCAATGGTGGTGCTCACACCGCCAGTCCGGGAATCGTACAATTTGTTCGGCCTATCGAATGTCCGGTTGGTGTCTGGCCAGCCACCCAGCTCCCACTACCACGTCATAAGAGGAGGACGGGGCTATGACAAAAGTTTCTATTCCCCAGTGTTCCTCCGTCCCCACGGGGGTAGCTTGGGTTTCTAGAGTGCAAGGTTCCCCCTTCATGGTCGACCCATCCATCTGTTCAAACTGGATGGGGTGGGGCAGGGGGGACGTGGCTAGTCCCAGCGCTTCCACTAGGCGTGGGGTGATAATGTCCCGGGTGCACCCGGAATCTATTAGGGCGCGGGCGTGCATAAATCTCTTAAGGTTGGGGTTCAGGAGGGTGACTGCCATGAATAATAACCCCCCGGTAACTCTCACCGTTAGTAGTGCCGGCTTTTCGGGTACCTGCTTTGCGGCACCGATTAAAGCAGGTCGCTGTCGTTTCCCGCCGACTCCTGGTCCGAGGATTCTTCGCTGGACTCCTCTATGGTGGTAACATCCTCGTCAATCGCCAAAGAAGTGCCGACGGCGCCCCGACTGGGCTCCTTGGCGCGGCCGCCTTTCTTCTTCTGCACGGTGAGCGCCGGTTTGGGTTGCGTCGGGGTCGGCGTTGGCCTCACGGGGCAATTAGCGGCCAGGTGATTTGGGTCCCCACATCTGAAGCACTTCCGAGCTGTGGTAGTGGGGGTCGAGGTTGCTGGAGCTCGCTTCCCTTCCGTTTTGCCGTGAGAGGGGCTCAGTTTTCCCCCTTTCTTGCCTTGTTGCTGACGCCGCATCCCAACATGTTGGAGGTCGGTCTCTACTTCTCCCGCCAGCTGAATCCATCCCACCAGGGTGTCGGGTCTTCCCTGGTGATAGCACCGATCTAAGATGTTCGCGTTCAGGCCGTTTTTGAACGCGGTGTATTTCATCACTTCGTTCCAACCTCTGGCTGCCGCGCAGTGGCCCATGAATTCAGTAGCGTATTCACGGGTGGTGCGGTTGCCTTGTTCGATCCTTTGTAGGGCTTCGATGGCTTTCTCCTCCCGCAGGGGATCTCCGTACTGTCGGAGCATCGCCTGCAAGAAATCGGCCACCGTGGCCAACTCGGGCTTCCTCCCAGTGTAAAGCCCCACGTACCACTTCCGAGCCGGCCCTCGCAGCTTGGAGGCGATGTGGTCGACTCGACTCACTTCTGTAGGGTAACCCGCTCCCCAGTGCGTGAAAAATGTGTTGCACTGGATTGTGAAGTACTCCACCTCGTCCCCGTCTCCGTCGAACGTAATCTTTAGTTCTCTGGTTCCCCCCCCCCCCGTCTCCCCCAGCTGGGGCGACGGGAGCCACGGGGGCCGGTACTACCGGGGCGACCGGGACCGGGGCAACCGGCCCGCCGGGTGGTGGGGCCGGAGGGCCTGCTGGAGGGCCGGCTGGAGGGCTTGCTGGAGGGCCTGCGGGAGGGCCGGCTGGGGGGCCGGCTGGAGGGCCTGCTGGGCCTCCTCCCCCCGGGATCTGGCCCACGGGCATGGCGCCCTGGAGCGTGCGTATTTGGTCACGGATCGCTCCCAGGTTCTGCTGCATCTCCTCTGCCATCAGGGTTCTGGATGCGTGGACCTCGTCGTGGATCTCCTTCACCCAATCGAACAACTCGTTGCGCAGTGTTCGAATCGGGTCCCCCCTGCCGTAGGTGCCGAGCCCCTCGTCTCTGGCTTCTTCCTCCTCTCCCTCTCCGCCGCCGGTGGCGAGGATCCGGTATCGTTGTTCCGCGGCTTCCATACCTGCCGTAGACTTCCTCGGGCTCCAGGTCCGCGGAGCGAAGGCGTCGACGGAGAAGGGTGCGGGGACTTTAAGTTTCCTCCTCGCTCCGGTTACCTTCGGGTCGAGGGGTTCCTTGTCGGGTGGGATGTTGGGCTCTCCGTTGTCTGGAGCCTTTGCTGCCATCGGGCCAGGTTGCCAGTACAGATAAGTCCAAAGTAGAAGATTACTGTTATAATGTCAGAACTTGGATGAACTTCAGACGAGTCCAATACTTGTTACAAGTTAGGATCTTTATTGAAGAACTACAGTACTAGAGCAACGAAATAACAGTAATGCCAATTCCTGGCAGTTGGTTACATTTTATGCCAGCAGCAAAGCACAATAAAACAATCATTCACACGGTCTCAGACAAGACTCTCTTCTTCCCAGCCTTCGTTATCAGAAGGGAGGATGCTCCCCTGTTGTGAAGGCCAAACGGCCTGTCTTCAAAGGGCACCTGGGGATGTTAAGCAGAGACTATCTGCCGCCTGTCCTACTGCCCTAAATATTTGGCATAGCACAGGGGCCAGGGTTAATGGCTGTGGTCAAGCACTCTATGTTATTACTAAGTTACAGCATGGAGTCAATTTGGTCAAGGCAAGGAAAGCAAAAGTTACAAGTTCTGACAGAATGGGCCCATATGGTAAGGGTTAGGGTTAGGGTTAGAGTTCAGGACACACTTATGTTTGGGTGAATATTGGGGTTGGGTTTAGGGTTGGGTAAGATGTATTTTTAATATCACACTGAATGGTACACTCTTGATGGGGAAAAATTTTGGATGTTTTTCCATTCTCCATTATAGCCTATGAGATTCATTAGAGTGAATGGGCCCATATGGTAACGGTTAGGGTTAGAGTTCAGGACACACATATGTTCGGTTTAAAATTGGGGTCTGGTTTAGGGTTGGGTAAGATGTATTTTTAATATCACACTGAATGGTACACTATTGATGGAGAAAAATTTTGGATGTTTTTCTATTCTCCATTATAGCCTATGAGATTCATTAGAATGAATGGGCCCATATGGTAAGGGTTAGGGTTAGAGTTAGAGTTCAGGACACACTTATGTTTGGGTGAATATTGGGGTTGGGTTTAGGGTTGGATAAGATGTATTTTTAATATCACACTGAATGGTACACTCTTGATGGGGAAACATTTTGGATGTTTTTCCATTCTTCATTATAGCCTATGAAATTCATTAGAATGAATGGGCCCATATGGTAAGGGTTAGGGTTAGAGGTCAGGAGACACTTATCTTCGTGTGAATATTGGGGTTTGGTTTAGGGTTGGGTAAGATGTATTTTTAATATCACACTGAATGCTATACTCTTGATGGGAAAAATTTTTGGATGTTTTTCCATTCTCCATTATAGCCTATGAGATTCATTAGAATGAATGGGCCCATATGGTAAGGGTTAGGGTTAGGGTTAGAGTTCAGGACACACATATGTTCGGTTTAAAATTGGGGTCTGGTTTAGGGTTGGGTACGATGTATTTTTAATATCACACTGAATGGTACACTATTGATGGCGAAAAATTTTGGATGTTTTTCCATTCTCCATTATAGCCTATGAGATTCATTAGAATGAATGGGCCCATATGGTAAGGGTTAGGGTTAGGGTTAGAGTTCAGGACACACTTATGTTTGGGTGAATATTGGGGTTGGGTTTAGGGTTGGGTAAGATGTATTTTTAATATCACACTGAATGGTACACTCTTGATGGGGAAGAATTTTGGATGTTTTTCCATTCTCCATTATAGCCTTTGAGATTCATTAGAATGAATGGGCCCATATGCTAAGGGTTAGGGTTAGAGGTCAGGACACACATATGTTCGGTTTAAAATTGGGGTCTGGTTTAGGGTTGGTTAAGATGTAATTTTAATATCACACTGAATGGTACACTATTGATGGAGAAAAATTTTGCATGTTTTTCCATTCTCTTTTTTTAATATGTATATTTTTATTATTAATACATTATCAGTCTCTACATGGTTTCTGATATCCATTTTACATTTACCCCCAACCCACCCCCCTTAGTCTATGCATCCTTTTCTTCTTCCAGCCAGGGACAAAGGACTCGAAGCTTCCACTGAATGTCCACTCTCCTTTCTTCCTTCGCCCATTTCAGATAGGTCCGCCACTTTTCTTTAATTCTTGATCTTCTTTCTTCCCATGATTCTTCTTGCACCATTATAGCGGCTATATCTGATTGGACAAAATCAAAGAGGTAGTTATGCCAAGTACTTTCCTTCCATTTACTTTTATCCTTCCATCCTGCCGCTATTACCGCTTTACCCGCTGATATCATTGCTTTTAGTAAATCTTGGTTGTTCTTCCCTATTTTTTCATTCCCTAATAAACTCATCTGCATTAGTTCAAAGTTAATTCTTGGCTCTACCTGAAAGAATTTCTTTATCATTCCCACTACCATATCCCATAGTTTCTTGGCCTCAGGACACTCCCACCACATGTGGGAATACCATCCCTTTTCTTTCTTACAGTGCCAACACTTAGGGCTCAACCCAGGAAACATATTGGCTAAAGTAGCCGGAGTTCTATACCATTTGGTGAAAAATTTCAATTCCATTTCTCTAACCTTATGTATCTTAACTTTTTTTAAACCTTCCATTATCTTCTCCCCTGTTCGTTTCGTTATCTGGCCTTCTAAACTCCATGACCGTTGAAGGTAGCTTATTGCTCCTTCGTTACCTAAATTCATGCTCCTGTATAGGATGCCTGCTAATCCTTTTTTTGTTTTGCCCATTAATTTATAAAACTTTTCCATAGGTTCTTCTTCATTTAAGTTACTCTTTTCCACTTCCTTTTTAACTTTAGTATACAATCCTGTGGCCTTAAGCCAGTATTGTATTCCTACGACTTCTTGAAATTCATGTAGTGGTTTTAACTTATCTAGTATTAACAAATCTTCTACCCTTCTAAATCCTTTAGCCTTAAGTAGTTCACTCCACCTATGCTCCTTGTCTCCTTCCATCAACACTTCTAATGGCGTCCATCTAGATACCCGATTCAGCCATTTTGGTTGCCATTTCTTCCAAACATTTAGCCCATTTTTCCTTGGTCCCACATTTAAATTAAGTTCCTTCACCCCCATGTTCGTAAAGATGCCATGTTTTCCTACCCCATTATTAGCTTCATTCTCAAACCTTATCCATTTCTGGTCCCCTTCCTTCTCTATTTCTAATAATGCTTTAAGCTGAAATGCTTCATAATAATTGACTATATCTGGGACTCCCCATCCAAGTTCTGATTTGTGATTGTATGCCAATTTTTTTGGAAATCTAAGTTTCCTACTACCAAATATCCATTCCCTTATTTTAGTGTTCCAGTTAGTCATTTTTTGCTTATCTAACTCCAGTGGTATCGTTTGAAAAAGGTACGACAACCTTGGCATCCAAAACATCGATACACTCTTTATTCTAGTGGTCAGGCTCATCGTCCTTTTCCCCCACTGCTGCATATCCCTCTCTATTTTCTCCCAGATTTTATTATAATTTCCCTCCACTATCCTGTTGATATTTTTATAAATTTCTATCCCTAGATATTTAAATTTCTTAACTCCCATCCCCATATTAGTTATCCTATTAATCTCTTTCCTTTCTTCCAAACCAACATTAAAGTACATTATTTCAGACTTTCCCATATTTATCCTTAAGCCTGATACTGCTTCAAAATCTTCTAAAATAATTTTCGTTTCCCTAATGGCTTCTTTCGGGTTAGATATTGTCATGATTATGTCATCTGCAAATAAATTGATTTTTATTTCCTCCTTTCCTATTCTATAGCCTTCTATTCTCCCTGAATTCCTAATCCTTTCTGCTAGTTGCTCTATCGCCATTATAAACAGGGATGGGGAAAGTGGACACCCCTGCCTCACACCTCTCTCAATTGGGAGCTGATCCGTATGTTCATTGTTTACTCTTACCACTGCTGACCCCTCCCTATAGACCTCTTGAATGGCTTTTAAGAATAGTGGGCCAATCCCACACTTCTTCATTATGGACCATAAGAATTCATGGGACAGCGTGTCAAATGCCTTGTATACATCTAATTTAAGTAAAGCAAGTTGCCCAGAACGTTTATGGTACAACACATTAAATATATTCCTTATAGGATGTGCAATACTCCTATTCTTTACAAAGCCATATTGATCCTCTTTTATTATATGAGGTAATATGTTCCTTAACCTATTTGCTAAAACTTTAGCGAAAATTTTGTAGTCCTGGTTAAGTAAACTTATTGGTCTATATGAACCCACTTCCTGAGGGTCCTTCTGGGGTTTTAATATTACGGTTATTTCAGCCATTCTCCAAGAGTCGGGAGCTTTCCCTCCCTTCAATATAGCATTAAACACTTGTTGTAATTCGGGGATCAGTAACTCCTTCATCTCCTTATAAAAATCCACAGTAAAGCCGTCAGGCCCTGGGGATTTACCCACTTTTAAATTGTTCACAACTTCCTCTATTTCTTGAACTGTTATTTCCTTCTCCAAACTCTCTCTATCTGTATCTCCCAACACTTCTCCACTTTCTTCAATATGTTCTGTTATATCCCTCCTAGCGTATAACTCTTTGTAGAATTCTTGAAACACTTGCCTAATTTCTCTCGGGTTCTGCGTGACCTTTCCTTGTTTCTTAATACTTTCCACCTTTTGCTTTTCTTTCCTAGTCTTGAGATAATTAGCCAATCTCCTAACGGAGTTTATTGAATCTCTTTGAAACTCATTTCTTACCATGGTTTGTTTTTTCCATAATGCCCTCGAATCCATAAAGTCCAATTGTTTCCTAATTTCATCGATCTTTTTTTTCCTATCAGGGCAGAATCTAATACCTTGACTGCTCTGCAGTGCGCCTAATTCCTGAAGTTTCTGTGTCTTGTTAGCATACCATTCTTTTTTTATTTCTTTCTCCTTCATTATACAATGACCTCTTAACACTGCTTTTGCTGCTTCCCACAAGATATTTGTGGCCACTGTTCCCTTATTTTCTCTAAAATATTGTTTTACTTGATTTTCCATATATTGTCTATTTTCTTTTTTTAATAAGACCATACTGTTAAATCTCCATGTCCTTCTAATTTGTTCGTTTTTTATCACCAGTTCTATATTTAGTGGAGCATGATCT
Source organism: Heteronotia binoei (assembly GCF_032191835.1). Taxonomy (NCBI): domain Eukaryota; kingdom Metazoa; phylum Chordata; class Lepidosauria; order Squamata; family Gekkonidae; genus Heteronotia; species Heteronotia binoei. Next base: position 257,817 of record NW_026800023.1, on the reverse strand, counting down.
GAGATCCATATTGGATGGGTTGTTACTTTCCTCAACTCCCAATTATTTGATTTTTTAAGAAATATATAATCTATACAAGAAGCTGTCTTGTGTCTACTTGATAAATGTGTCGGCTTTGGAACCAAGCCTAAGGCCTCATGTGCTTCTACCAAATTCCTTTTCCACCTGGCCTCCTTCTCCTTGGTCATATCTATGTTAAAGTCTCCTGCTATAATAACTTCTCCCTCTGAGAATTTCTGAGCCTTTTGCATAACTTTATTCAAAAATCTCCTCTGTCCTGTATTTGGGGCATATATATTTATAAGCGTTATTACTCTATTTTGAAACCTACCTTTGATAAACATATATCTCCCTTCCCTATCACTAATGAGATCTAGTATCCTAATATCGATCCTTGTGTGGAATAAAATTGCAACTCCTCTCGTCTTAGTTCTACTTCTTGCTTCAGCCAGTACTTTCCATCCTGGGTGTTTAATCAACGGTTTAATATCATCCTTTGCCTTATGTGTTTCCTGTAAATACACGATATCTATATTGTGTTGTTTTGCCATTCTTGTTAATCTATATCTTTTCAGGTCTGAACTTAGTCCGTTGACATTCAGTGAGAGCATTTTCAAAGTTTTAGCCATAATCATTCACCTCCCTTCCCTTCCCTGGCTGGATAACAAAGTCTGTTCTGCCTCTCCCCTTTCTCCCTTCCCCCCTCCCACACCCTTTCCCCCCACTCTTCCCCATCATCCCCCCTCCCCTCTTCTGGTATAGGGCTCGCTTTTGGGTTGATCTCTCCACCCTCCCTATACCTTCGGGTGGGCACACCTCCCCCCCCCTCCTGGATCTTTTATTATTTCCTTCCTTCACTTAAGACCGTGATATTCCCTCCCTCTTATTTGTGGGGTACTTCCCCCCCCCTTTTTTTTTTTTGGAGTTCCTCCTTTTCCTTGAACATCTTATAGTCTCGTCCTCTGTCGTTTCTCCTGACGTGTAGAAGGCCCCTCCTCTGGTTCGTCGACAATAAGCTCTTCCTCTGGTTGAGTTCCTGTTTCTCCTGGGTCCAGACCCATCTTCTCCAAGAGTTTCCTTGCTTCAGCTGGGTTCCTTGCTGTGAGTCTTTTACCTTCTTTGTAGATCACAATAGTGGCTGGGTAAGCCCATGTAAACAATATCTTGTTCTGAAAGAGTTTATCTGCAAATGGCTTCATTTGTCTTTTTTCTTCCAGTGTTTCACTGCAAAAGTCTTGTCTCACATATACCCTTTTCCCTTTAAATTCCAGCGCCCTCTTCTTCTTCAAAGCCAAAAAGACTTGCTGCTGCACTTTTTCTCTTGTAAATTTGACTATCACTGGTCTCGGAGATCCTCCTGACCTTCTAGACCTAAGCCTATGGACTCTCTCGACCTGGTCAGCATTGATCATAACACCTGTTTGCTGTTCTGAGAGCCAATTTATTATCCCGTCTTCCAAGTGTCGTGAGTCAATGTCTTCTGAAATACCATGAATGATAAGGTTTGCCCTTCTTGCTCTGTCAGAGAGGCTTTTAATCTGCTCCTTTAAATAAACTATCTCCTTCCGATTTGTTGACGCTGCCTTATCAGCCTTGTTGGCCAGCTGCCTAATATCTTGCAGATCCTTGTTTATCTGGCTAACTTCATTATTAATTTTAGCAACAGTCTCCTCTATTTTGTTCTGAGACTGCATCATTAAAGCTTGAAACTGTGCTATCTGTTCGGAAAGCTGTTTCACTGTAGTGGCAGCCATTTTAACGGTGCTAATCACTGCCTCCGGTTCTTATCTGTTTTCCAAAATACTCCCTTTTTCTCATGCTAGCTGTCTTCTGAGCACACCTTTAACTTCTTTGACTCTCTAGCTTCACTGCCAAATATTATGAGCCCAAAACTTCAATATTTACTTATCTTTCGGTCCTAATCTCTTTTCTTGTCCGGAGAGGGGCGAGCCGGGGCTGTTTCTCTTCAGAGCGTGCGCATTTCCCGCTGATGTTTTTCCATTCTCCATTATAGCCTATGAGATTCATTAGAATGAATGGGCCCATATGGTAAGGGTTAGGGTTAGAGTTCAGGACACACTTATGTTTGGGTGAATATTGGGGTTGGGTTTAGGGTTGGATAAGACGTATTTTTAATATCACACTGAATGGTACACTTTTGATGGGGAAAGATTTTGGATGTTTTTCCATTCTCCATTATAGCCTATGAGATTCATTAGAATGAATGGGCCCATATGGTAAGGGTTAGGGTTAGAGTTCAGGACACACATATGTTCGGTATAAAATTGGGGTCTGGTTTAGGGTTGGGTAAGATGTATTTTTAATATCACACTAAATGGTACACTATTGATGGCGAAAAATTTTGGATGTTTTTCCATTCTCCATTATAGCCTATGAGATTCATTAGAATGAATGGGCCCATATGGTGAGGGTTAGGGTTAGGGTTAGAGTTCAGGACACACTTATGTTTGGGTGAATATTGGGGTTGGGTTTAGGGTTGGATAAGATGTATTTTTAATATCACACTGAATGGAACACTCTTGATGGGGAAAATTTTTGGATGTTTTTCCATTCTCCATTATAGCCTATGAGATTCATTAGAATGAGTGGGCCCATATGGTAAGGGTTAGGGTTAGAGTTCAGGACACACTTATGTTCGGGTGAATATTGGGGTTTGGTTTAGGGTTGGGTAAGATGTATTTTTAATATCACACTGAATGGTATACTCTTGATGGGAAAATTTTTTGGATGTTTTTCCATTCTCCATTATAGCCTATGAGATTCATTAGAATGAATGGGCCGATATGGTAAGGGTTAGGGTTAGGGTTAGAGTTCAGGAGGCCGCGGAGAGGCCCCCGCGGGTCCCTGGAGGCCCTCCAGAGGCCCGCGGAGGCCACGGAGAGGCCGGCGCTGGTCCCTGGAGGCCTCCAGAGGCCAGCGCCGGCAGTGGAGAGGCCCCCGCGGGTCCCTGGAGGGCCTCCAGTGGCCCGCGGAGGCCGCAGAGAGGCCCCCGCGGGTCCCTGGAGGCCCTCCAGAGGCCAGCGCCGGCAGTGGAGAGGCCCCCGCGGGTCCCTGGAGGCCTCCAGAGGCCAGCGCCGGCAGTGGAGAGGCCCCTGTGGGTCCCTGGAGGCCCTCCAGAGGCCCGCGGAGGCCGCGGAGAGGCTGGCGCTGGTCCCTGGAGGCCTCCAGAGGCCAGCGCCGGCAGTGGAGAGGCCCCCGCGGGTCCCTGGAGGGCCTCCAGAGGCCCGCGGAAGCCGCAGAGAGGCCCCCGCGGGTCCCTGGAGGGCCTCCAGGGGCCCGCGGAGGCCGCGGAGAGGCCGGCGCTGGTCCCTGGAGGCCTCCAGAGGCCAGCGCCAGCAGTGGAGAGGCCCCCGCGGGTCCCTGGAGGGCCTGCAGAGGCCCGCGGAGGCCGCGGAGAGGCCGCCGCTGGTCCCTGGAGGGCCTCCAGAGACCAGCGCCGGCCTCTCCGCCGCCTTCCTCCCCCCCAAAGGTGTCCCTGGCTGGCCTTCAGACATTATGGTCACCCTAATACCGACGATCCTGGCTTTTCGTCTGGCCCAATGCATCTTTAACCACGAGGTGGAGAAGGTGGGCCATGCAAGGAAGGCGTTGTAGACCCTGACGCTGGACAGCCACCTTGATGTTGGAGCCACCATCAGTCACCACGAAGCCCGTGGCAACGTCCCCGCTGCCTACCCAGCCCTCTAACTGCCATGAGGATGGCTCTGAGAGTATCCGCCATGTGCAGCATCGACTACTTCGGCGTGCAGCAAGGCCCAGCGATAGCCGACCTGGCGACCCTGACCCTGCCTGCCTCTACTGCCTGTGCCACCCCCACCCTGCAGCTCTTTGGGTTTCCACCAACACGCAGTGAGGGAGAGATACCCCTCGAACGCATGTTGGGAGCTCCAGATATTTGAGGTGAAATGAACAGTCCCCCCGGCAGCACGGGACAAATGTTCCTTCACTACAGATCTGGTCGCCCTGAAAACAGCTGGCACAATGGTCCTGCTAATGGTGGTTCTAGCAGGAACTTTGTACCAGGGCGCCAGGTACTCGAGCAACCTTAGCACCCCAGGATTCTTGACCACTGAAAATGGAAGCCCATGGGTGACTGACCTGGCAAGGTTCCAGGCAATCACCCTCCTGCCGTACCTGATTCCCCCTCTTGGCACACAGGTGCCACCCCCACCAAACATCTCAGGCAGAGATGCCTGGCGTCCCTGCCCTGTTGTGGAACTCTCCTGGAGAGCTCTGGAGGTAGTCGCGGTGGGACAGACCTCCTGGCAGGGTGGTGTTGGCCGCTTGGGCACCCCAGCACCAGCCCGCTTCTCCTCCTTCCGCAGGTGGTTCCGCATCCCCCCCGGAGTCAGGTGGGCAGGGTCCCACCCACGACTGATCCGGGCCCTGCACACCCCTAATGGAGACATCTAGCAGAGTTGGCTGCACAAATTCAGGCTTCATTTGAGAGTGCTATCTAGGAAGCTCAAGCAAATGAGCCAAGCATGGAGACCAGGGCAGGTGGCTGGCTACCAAATCATTCCTCAAGGGCATGCAGCAGCTCCATCTTCCCTCAAAAGCCCCTTGTCCCTGAGTGGAGCCTGTCCCTGTCTCTGGCGAAACTGTGGGCAAGGCATTCAAACCTACAGCAATTACTGATATCTGCCTTCTTACTTTCAGGACAGCTTTTTTAGCAGCAATCACTTAGGCCAAGAGGGTCAGTGATCTCTGTGCCTTCCAAGCTGAACCTCCTTACATCAACTTTCACAGGGATAATGTTGTGCTTCGGCCCAACCTGTCTTTTAGTCTAAAATGGTTTAGGCTTTCCACCTATTGCAACCTTCAGAACTTCCAAGTTTTCCTCCACAACCTGTGCATGCTGGCCAGTGAGCCTTATGTAAGGAGAGCTCTCTCGTTTTCCCCGAGCAGGACTCAGCCATTCTGCCAAGACCTATATGTCCATAATCTATGGGGGACCCAGGAAGTGTCAGAAGGTCCCCCACCTCAAAAGACTGGCTAAATGGGTCACAGCCACAAACTCCCTATGTTATGAGTTGGCCAAGAAACCTTATGAACATATGAAGCTGCCTTATACTGAATCAGACCCTTGGTCCATCAAAGTCAGTATTGTATACTCAGACTGGCAGCGGCTCTCCAGGGTCTCAAGCTGAGGTTTTTCACACCAACTGGAGATGCCAGGGATTGAACCTGGGTCTTTCTGCTTACCAAGCAGATGCTCTACCACTGAGCTGCTGTCCCTCTCCTAATACTTGAGCATATATGAACATATGAAGCTGCCTTATACTGAATCAGACCCTCGGTCCATCAAAGTCAGTATTGTCTACTCAGACTGGCAGTGGCTCTCCAGGGTCTCAAGCTGAGGTTTTTCACACCAATTTGCCTGGACCCTTTTTTGGAGATGCCGGGGGTTGAACCTGGGACCTTCTGCTTCCCAAGCAGATGCTCTACCACTGAGCCACCGTCCCTCCCCAAACCACTACCTACCAGCCTATGAGCCCACTCCACCAGGGCGGTGTTGACCTCCACTGCCTTGATGACATATCCCTTGATGACATCTGTGTGGCTGCCACATGGTCCTCTCCATAGACATTCATGTCGCACTACTCTCTAGATGTTAGAGCCCGTTGAGTTGCCCCCTTTGGAGAGGCAGTACTGAGTCCAAACTTCCACTGACCTTCTGTGTCATCAGTGTATTGCAGGCAGGCAAAAAGTTCTTTGGTTTATTTTGATTGCCGGCACCCTCCATCCTCTTTGTCTACTCAGCTCGCTAACCAATCAAGTGTGGGACTGCACAGAGAACACAAAGAAGATAAACAGGTTGTGAACCTGCAACTGATGATCTTTGAGTGGTCATCTGTGCAGTTCACACATGCCCACCCAACCTTCCCCACTGCTGGCATCTCCTGTCTACTTACCTTGTGTTTATGGGACTTACTGATGGCGGTCCAAAGGATCTAAGGAGGAGGATGCCTTCTCTTCAGCTCCAGGCATACACAGTTGCCACCTGCTCCCCGATGCATAGGAGGGAGGTGTGCCAAAACATTTGAGGCTGGCTCTAGAACTTTCTGAGGTTGGGTCCATGTGCAGGCAGCAAACCCAAGTATAAGACTTCATAAATGACAACTCCAATATCATTCAGATACAGGTAAGCAATCTGTTTTTCCACTCACTCTCCCTGCTCTGCTGGAATCTGACCAGCCCATGACCAAAGTTCTTGAGTGCCAAGCCTCTGTTCATCACAGAGTCAGAAGACCTGAGGATGCCGTGGTTCCTGAGGATGCTGTGAAGGGAATGGAAGAGGCTGCTGAGAAAGCCCTGGGGAGAACAGAAGAAGATGTGCTAGCCCAATTAAGAGCAAGCACACCTCTAGCTGCCAGCTGCCATTCTTAAGAGGTGACAGACAAAATACCCCTGAAAGGTTACAGGCATATTTTGCCCACAGGACCACTCAACTAGGATGACTTCTCCCTCTAGCTTTAGTGACTGCCCCTCACCTTTTTACCTCACAATGCCCACCAGTTCTACACACAAAGACATCTCACCAGTCCCTCCTCACAATGCCTCACCTTCACTATTCCGGTGATGAGTTAGTATCAGGAACTGGAGTCTCCACTGAAGCTCTCCTGAATGCCTGGCTGGAGGGGGAGGGGAGAATCATGGTCATATAGCATCCTCCCTGTACAAAAAGAGTCATCCCCAAGGGAAGGAGGATCCTATGAGGACATCCAGCTTGCCAGTGTCCACCCAGAGATGGCAGTCCCTGCTTACACTGATCCCAACCAGCACCCCCTGCTCATCTCCCCCCTCCAGTGTGAGGCAGAAGGCAGCTACTTGTGTGGAGGGGGTTTCCAAAGTCCCCTGCATCAACCCCTTCCTCACCTGTAAACTGCCAGGGGGGCAGCATCCATTCCGGGTGAGTCGATGCAGGCCCTGCTGAACCAGGCAATGGGGTGTCTCACATCTGGAGTCAGGCAGGAGCTCATCAGTTCTGCCGAGGCAGGCCCACAGCTGGCCTCAAGATGAGACTTGGATGAAGTGGCCGATGGGAACATTAACCCCCGACGTGATCTGGGATGGTGCTTATGGGGTCATTCCTGCTGTGTATGTGTGGCTCACCCATGGAAGTACCCACACAACTTGGCTCCATAAGGAGCCACAACCATACAGCCTGTGCCAAGTTGAACTCCATGCACTATGCCCTCAAGTTCCAACGTCCCCCCAGACACTTTTTTTCTGTTTTGGGGTGCTGGGAGAAGTTTCTCTTCCTGCGTCTGTAGGGGAGGACGGGACTCAATTCTAAGCAAATCTCCCAGGTCGACCTCCCCCTCCCTGACCACCCAGGAAACTTCTCCATTCCATCTCAGCTGTCAACTGCAAGCCACCAGAATGCAACACAAATGTTTCCTGTGGGAAGGGTCAGAATGAATGAGGGATGCCATGGATTTTGAGGTGAGCAGGGCTCAGACGAAGAAACCCTGTTCACTAGCTGTGATCACACCTGAGCGGCACTTTGGATCTGTCCACCTTCCTGCCAAGGGCCTGGAGCAGCTGCTGAACAGCCTCGCAGCTGCAGACTCGTTGTGGTGCTTCCGTTTCATTTCCTTCTCCCTTCTGCATCCGCGCAGAAGGCGAAACTGAGGCTTCTCCAAATAATGAAATGGCAAGGCAAGAGGATGACAACTCCCATGAGGCAGAGTGCAAAAGCAAGTGCATAAAGGACATCAATGATAACACAGAATGAAAATGAACACCAAACGGTAACGCCTTTACAAAAGCACACGTTTATAATCACTGTTTGGCCTATTAAGTTGCTCAATGTTTATTTTTATGACTGGTTGCTGAGTAGCGACCAGATATAGCAGGTATGTCAGGAGAAGGCAGGACTCCCATTGGGATATGCGAAATGCAGCTGACTGCGTTATAATCTTGGATTGTACAAAAATGTACCTGATACAGAAGACAGATTCTCCAGAACAGATTGGCAATAAATCATTTCCCTACTCCGGTCAATAAGCAGGTCATGAGATGAACAGGTGGGTGTTAGAACATAGACTGGAACCACCCCTTCAAGCTGCAGAGTGTATGTGGAAGGGGACACCAAGGATGGCATAATGGATGCCTGTCTCAAAGCAGAGAAAATTCCCCGTGCTTCACTTGCAGATCTAGATTTGTCTGAAGACAAAATGTATCCAACTGGCTAAATCAAGGAAATCACTCACTCAGAAACCACCCAAAAGCAACTCATAAGTGGGGATGGAGAAACAGGCACAAGTGGCTGTGCTTCCATTTCATTTCCTTCTCCCTTTCCAGCTGCTTTTGCATCTGTGCAGGAGGAGGTGAAACTGAGGCTCCTCCAGATGATTAAATGACATGAAGGGAAGATTAAAATCCTATGAAGCTGAACAAAAATGCGCATGTGTCAAAACCTTCATGGCCATCAGGAGGCTCCCAGCACCTCCTCAGCACGTCCCCCCAGCTGCTTACCAGACAAGTGCATACAACTGGGGTGGCCAACGGTAGCTCTCCAGATGTTTTTTTTTTGCCTACAACTCCCATCAGCCCCAGCCAGCATGGCCAATGGCTGCGGCAGATGGGAGTTGTAGGCAAGAACATCTGGAGAGCTACCGTTGGCCACCCCTGGCATACAAGATGCTCAGAGCCACCTGCAAGAGACACCCTCCGTCTGGGATGCACCAGAGCCCCTCCCTCTGCCAACTAGTCTTCCTCCAATGCCAAAGCCCCCATTCCCCTTCACTCTCAGCTCAGGGTGTTCACAATGACCACAGCTCCCTCCCTTCCACCGCCTTCTCTGATGGGCAAAAGCAGGTAAAGCTTGTTGTAGCAGGGTGGGGTGGGGAAGAAGAAGAAGAAGAAGAAGAAGAAGAAGAAGAAGAAGAAGAAGAAGAAGAAGAAGAAGAAGAAGAAGAAGAAGAAGAAGAAGAAGAAGAAGAAGAAGATATTGGATTTATATCCCGCCCTCCACTCCGAAGAGTCTCAGAGCGGCTCACAATCTCCTTTCCCTTCCTCCCCCACAACAGACACCCTGTGAGGTGGGTGGGGCTGGAGAGGGCTCTCCCAGCAGCTGCCCTTTCAAGGACAACCTCTGCCAGAGCTATGGCTGACCCAAGGCCATGCCAGCAGGTGCAAGTGGAGGAGTGGGGAATCAAACCCAGTTCTCCCAGATAAGAGTCCGCACACTTAACCACTACACCCCAAACTGGCTCTCCTCCAGGAAGAGAGGGCAGCCGGTAGGGTGAGGCCAGGGGGATTGAAGCTCTCCCCTCTGGTTGCCGAGGAGGCGTGCAACCCCACGCAGCACAACCTGGCAGCACAAACTAATCACAGTTCATCACTTACAGCCGCTAAGGATACTTCCAAAATACATGCCGCATGTTTTGCTTATTGCTCCTCCCCCTCAGAGCAGCCTCCCCAGAGCAATGTGTTGGGGACATCCCCAGCACGTCTGAGCTCCCTCCCACGGCCAATCAGATCCCTCCTAGCGAGCCACATCCTTCCTCCCTTTCCCTCGCCTTCCTTTCCACCATCAAGGCTTACAAGAGCCCTTTGGAAGTCCTGCAGAGGGAGAGCGCTGCTTGTTCCATCTGCCTGGGCTATTTCAAAGAGCCTGTGGGCATCGAGAGCCCCTCAAGCTCTTCTGTGAGCAGGACGAGATGTCCGTCTGTGTCATTTGCAGAGAATCGCATAGGAGGCACATCAAGATTACAAGGTAGATCAATCCGCCCCCAACCTTGCCTTGCCCTGGTTTCCCTCTGTCATCGGAGGCAGAGCCTTCAGAAGAGCAGAACCGGCCTGGCCCTTGCCGCCATCATCCTCAGCTGCCTTCCTCACTGGGTAGAATCCCATGCATCTCCACTCAGAAACACGCCGCCCTCTATTCAGTGGGGTTGACTCCTAGATAGGGGTGCATCAGGATTGCAGTCCGACAGTCCAGCCCTGTGCTCCTCTACGCAGAAGGAAGTATTTCTATATCCAGTGGGACTACTTTCTCCCAGGCAGCTGGCAGTCTGGCAATGCTGCCCTAGGCTCTTCGCCCCACGGAGTCTGCTCCACTGCCGAGTTTTCCTCCCTCGGTGGAGGGAAGCTCGGTGCACTGCCACCGAAAGGGAAGGAGATGCACATCGCTCTGCTACCCTTCACACACCTCCTCTGCACTCTTGCCATCCTGAACTTTGGAGAAGAAGAGGTTTAGGTGGAAGTCCCTCACAGTCAGTAAGCCGGTGAGGTGGGGGCGGGGTCCTGTGTGGAAGCCACCAGTGATAACTAAGAAAGATATGAACACCAAATGGAAAAACTTTCTTTTTAAAAAAAAATGCACGATTAATCATTACTGTCTGATTGACCAATTTGGTCTCTGTAGGCTTGGTTGCCATGCAGTGAGCAGTGACGGCGGGTCTACGTGAGAGGAGGAAACCAGGACTCCCATTCGGATGTGTGAGAACACGCATACATGAAATAACACCAACTGTACAGCGGAATCTGGAAAAACTTAGTCAATGAAAAGATGTCAGCGGCTCACAAACAACCAAACTGCTTGGTGGAGAATCAGTTCTGTGGTCCCAACCAGAGAGCAGGACGTGAAGAGAAATGGCAGGTGTTTGACCATTCCTACTTAGGGTTGCCCTACCTGGCAGATGGATCACCAGAAGTGGCAGAGAGGATGAAAGAGCTTCAGAATGGCCTATGCAGACAGGCCAGTGAGATCTACACCCTTTACCCTGGACACCCCAACTCTTACCACAGGAGGGGTCGTCCTTGTAGAAGACACAGGGTGGATTGTCAAGAGGAGGGCTTCCATTCTTCCAGTGGATGGATCCCGTCCAGTTGATCCACTTCTCTGATACTATATAATGAGCCACCATCTGTGGGAAGGAAGGAAGGAAGGAAGGAAGGAAGGAAGGAAGGAAGGAAGGAAGGAAGGAAGGAAGGAAGGAAGGAAGGAAGGAAGGAAGGAAGGAAGGAAGGAAGGAAGGAAGGAGAAGACTGCAGATTTATACCCTGCCCTTCTCTCTGAATCAGAAAGTCAGAGCGGCTTACAATCTCCTATATCTTCTCCCCCCACAATAGACACCCTGTGAGGTGGGTGGGGCTGAGAGGGCTCTTACAGGGTCAGGATTCAGATCACAGACCCAGGGGGCACCTTCCTCCACATCCATGAAAACTTCCCAGAATCCTACGCAATTGGAAGGCCTGCAGGACCTGGTATTTCATCTCTCAGCAGCTTCAGGTCTGCCACTCCCACTCAGGGGCCTCCCCCACCTAGCATGGCTGATATCTTCCCCCCACCACCACATACACACACCTGGTATTCTCCGCTCTCCACATCCCTCATGGCCCACAGGTCAAAATCCATCTCTCGGTCATTGTTGCTGTTGAGGCTCACCGTCCCAGTGACACCTGGAGGGGTGGGGGCAGGGAGGGAAACGCACATCATTTCTAGGTGGCCCCAGCACCAGTTGTCACTCACAAACCTTGGATGAGTCTCCCTCTTGGACAAGCTCTGGGGCAGCTCCTCCCTAAAGCCAGTCCCCTTCTGCCATCCCCACCCTCTCCTTCTCCCTCCTGGCCTGATCTGACTCAGCCCAGGGCATCAACTTGCTGCCTTCCCTCAACCCCCAACCCCAACTTCTCGGCAACCTCCCAGTCCTCTAATCTCCTGCCACTCTTTTCTCTCTGCCAAGCATCCAATACCATGGATTTTCAGGCCCCTCATCTTCTCCAGGATGCGGCTGGTGTCCCGCTTAGTTCCGCCTTCAAGCAGTGTTTCATTCAGGGCCCTGAGATACAGCAGCAGCACATCGTGGAAGCAGCCGGCCACCACATTTGCCTGCCACAGAGGAAAAGAGAGAGTGAGAGCAACATTATGGAACTATCCTGTCCCCCCTTCCCCACCGGCAGCCATCACCTTGGACTTGAAGGTCATCACTGGGGACAATCTGGACACAGCTCTGCTTAGTGGAGCCACAAGAACGGACATGTGGTGACCCATGATGGAGTAACTCAAACATCTGGGAGCCAGAGGGCCCCTGAATACCTCCAGGGAAGCAGTTACTTCTTAGCTGAGGCAGGGGCCTGATGTTTGGAATCCAGGGGTGTCTCTTGGTTTGTGCAGGCTTGGTGACCACCATGTCTCAGGCAAGCTTAGATCTGGCAGTCCACCCAAGAACAAGGCTCTGGGTTCATCCTCCTTCAAACTATGTAATGGAGGAGACTCCTGGGCCACAAAACCCAGTTGTATGACAGATCAAGGAGGGAAGACCAGTCCAGACCTGGGTGACAAGAGGCAAGCCTGGAAGCACACAAGGAAGGTAGAACATGGGGGCAGTGAATGCTGGGTGTGGTGAGTGAATGTGAGGAAATCAGGGGGAGGAAGTAGTCACCCACAAGGCTGAAACACAGAGCACAGGGAGCACAGCTGAATACACTCCGAACAGTAACCAAGAAAGCCAAACGGGAACGAGCAATGAGGGTTGCCCACAGGCCCAGCGTTAGGGATTCGGCCACTCCAGGCAGACTCCCGCCCCTCCTTGCATCAGCCCCCCCCCCCAAGCTCCCTTTAGAGAGTTGCTTTTGTGCGTAGGGGGAGAGAGGGATGGGCGGCACTTTCCCCCGGGCCGCCTGGCTGCTTTCAAGCCGAAAGCGGCTGCCGCACTCTTCGGAAGCTTCCTTGGAAGCTTCAGAAAAGTACAGTGTTTTAGTGGTGCCTGGCCACTTTCAGGTTGAAGGCAGCCAAGCAGCGCCTTCATGGAAGCCTCCAAGGAAGCCTCCAAAGAGTGCAGTGGCCGCTTTCATGGAAGCCTCCAAAGAGTGCAGTGGCACTAAAACACCACACTCTCTGGAAGTTTCTAAGGAAGCCTCCGAAAAGTGCGGCAGCCAAGCAGCACCTTCCGGGGAAGGGGCAAGGGGAGTAAGGGGGCACCTCGTGGCACCTCCAGGTGGGATAGCACCCTAGGCAGCTGCCTATCCCACCTATTCCCATGCGCTGACCCTGGCTGCCCAGAATAGAGAACTACCAGGAAGGCCACTGCAAATTCACTGCATGATCAAGGGCTAATTTTGAACTGGATCTATCAAGGCAACCCTCCTCGCCCACCCGCAAAGCAGAGCCAGAGCTGCCTTCCTCAGCCCCAAACTTGGGGATTCTCCTGGGTCATGTCTCACAATAGGAGACCCCCAAGGTCAAGGTGAAATGTGATTTTTGCCCCAAAATGCTGGCTGATCTCTCTCATCTCACTTCTCACAAAGGGCTCCACACGCCTTCCCATAATAACAGAGCTCAGAACAAAGTATGCAAACAGGGGCACGAGGATTTACCCATGAGCTATCCACTGTCACATGAAAGTCACTCTGGGCATGCAGGATCAGCTGGTTCTGGAAATGCTGGTAGTTGGGGGGCTGGGTCCAATGAGAAGTGACCACAAGCAGCGTCTGCAATTAGAGGAAAAGGTCAAGTGAGCTCCAGTTGGCTGGGACTCCTTCAGGACTTCCCAGGCAGGTCTGGGAAGCTCAGAAAAGACACCAGCGGGTCAGCCAGGCCAAGGTTCTGCCAGGGCTGGTCTCCTGCAAGATGGAAAAGACTCTCCATCTTTGATTGTCAGCCTCCCCCGTTCCCCCCACCACCACCTTGGCCCAAGGCATTCTGACCAATAAACACTTGTCTCTACACATGGAATTAAGGCTAGAGTCTTCGCAGGGATTTATCGAGGTGAAAAACTGACAAACAGTGCGTGTTAGCAGAGCGGCGTGCTATTAGGCTGATAAGAATGGTAACGCAGATAAGAAGAGACTTCACACTGGTTCTACTAAAACTATCAGTGTATTTACAAATATTTACAGATAAGTGCAGTATAATTACAATCCAGAACTTCAAAGTGCTACGCCAGACAATCATCAATACAGAGAGAGAAAGTAACCTTGCTAGTCAGCACCTTTATAGCTCAGCCCACCAATCAGCAAATATGCTGACTCACTGTGACTACAGGCAATTACCAGGTATTGCATCAGCCTGTCCTGTGATCTCAGTCACATGACCTCATCACTCTGACAGTAGATGACAGCAGATGATCTAAGATGCAGTAATTTATAAGCTACACAGTTACTGACAAAAACAAGTTCATCAAGTTGCTTTCCATGCAGGCACATCAGGGCTTGGGCCGTCCCAAATGTGGGACTGCACAGAAGACAAAAAAACAAGCCATCTCTTTCCTTGCTGAAGGAGGCCTCTCCCAACACCCCTTCCAAGTGCCCAGCCAAGGCAGACCCCCAAGAGCCCCCCTGTGGGTCACCCTCCTTCACTAGACAGGCTGTGGCTCAATCTGGAGGAGCCCAGAAGCAAACTTCCCTTCTCTGCATGTCAAGACAATGAGTGGGGACACACTCATAAGAGGAAAGATATCTGCACCTGCTCAGAATCACTGCCAGATTCATTCTTGCTTCCAGCCTCCTGAAGACTGTGTCTCAACACATTACACTGTGGCCCTCCCCCAAACCTACCACACCTTCAAGCCTGCATTGAAACACACCCAGGGAAGACAGTGTCCTTTGGGATGATTCCAGCACCCATCCTCAGCTTCCGAGTTTTCCTATGCTCCCCTCCCCGCAGCAGAGTCCTGGACTTACCTGGAAGGCCTCTCGGAGGCCTCCCGCATCTTGGCCCTCCTTGCTCTGCCAGAGCTTGGCTGCCTCGCGATAGCCCTGAGCTCTCAGGCTTCCCTCGAAAATGTCCACAAACAGGAAGACATAGTCACCGTCGGTCATGCCCAGAGCATGCGCCAAGTGCATGATCTCCTGCAACATCGTCAGGGTTCCACAGATGTAGACCACTAAAGAGAAACCAGACCAAACAGAAGAGTGTGTGTCAGTGTCAAGCACGTGTAGTTAGACCCCCCACATAAAGGGAGTCTTCTCAAAATGTCAAGCAGGTGTAACCCAGGCACTGGAAGAACCAGGCTTAAGGCCTCCTTTCTCAAATCCCCCCCTCCCGCTCACACACCTTGACTTAAGCAAAGTAACTATTTATTATAAGAGTAAACACAGTTTTGTGCACAGGATATGGTGCTCCCCACCCCTGTTTTGTGCACAGGATATGGTGCTCCCCACCCCCAAAATACTTTCCCTTCCCAAACCAGAGATCCAGCAGTCAGTGTCCCAGAAGTGCCGCCTTCTTGATGAAGCTGGCCCAGTCGCAGTCCCTCAGAAGCAGCAGGCCTCCAGTGGGAAGGAAAGTCAAAGATTTCAGGTTTTCACGGCTGGTAACATCATTAGGGTTTGTAGAATCTTTCGGGCTCAAGTGCCGTGTTCTACTGGAGAAAGTTTTCCTTCCAGACGTTTCGTTCTCAGCTGGGGAGAACATCCTCAGTGGCGTTGCAGCCGGAGCAGGCGCTCTGACCTTCTTGGCTGCTGTGCATTGAGTGGGGCCAGGGCTGCTGGAGAGCTGCTATTTGTAGGCTGGAGGGGGTGTGATGAAAGGGCAATTAGTTTGTGGATGTGCCCATTGTTTGAACGAAACGTCTGGAACGAAACGTCTGAGAGCGAAACGTCTGGAAGGAAAACTTTCTCCAGTAGAACACGGCACTTGATCCCAAAAGATTCTACAAACCCTAAGGAAGGAAAGTCCTCAGGATCTCTCTCCTCACCATCCAACAGAAGAAGTCAGCTTCAGTTCATAGGCAGGTGGTCTGGGGGCTAACCTCCAGAAAAACAGTCCATTCCAAAAAAACAGATGGCCCTCACCAGACAAAAATCTCTTCAGCTGAGGCCTCAGTGCTTCAGTCCTTGGAGAGGCCAAAGGACTAGGCCTCTGCTCCTCCCACTACCCAGTTGTCTTTTCTTCTAGGCACTCCTACATACACTCCTCCCAATATGCAAATGAACATACATCCCCAAAGCTCTACACACGAGTAGTTCAATAATAGAGTCCTCTGTTTTGATTCATAGTGACCTTCTTTATTTAACTCCAAGTTGCACGTAGAACATTGTCTTTGAGAAGACTAAGGAATCAGAGATTGCAGGATGCTATATAGGGTATTGTAACAGTTACAAACACACAACACACTATTGGAATTTAGGGTTCAAAGGGTAAAGCAGTAATTTTCCTCTATCCAGCAATAGCTGTCTCACACCAATCCGTGTCCAAGATAAGGCCTGAGAAGTGTCGGAGATGAAACGGAGGGAGTAAGAGCACAGAGCCAGACAATTCCATTAGATAAAAATCCTTTGCCAGATGGCTGCAGGGACGTGAGAAAGGCATTGTAGGTGATGGAGGGTAACCACGGCTTTTACTTGACAATACCTCAGGTATCTTAGGAGGCAAACAACCGTGCCTGACAGTCAGATGCAAGCAAGGAACGGAAGGCAGGCAGTGAAGGGCAACGCGCCCCTCAGCCATGCATGCAGTGCATTATCTTGATCTTCAGCTCCTCATCACTTGGGCATTGTGGAGCCATCTCCCAACCCCAGTCCGGGCCGCCAGGTTCCCATCCATGTCTTCCCCACCCCCATCAATGAACAAGAACATTTCCCCAGACTGCATTTTAAAACTCATGGACCCAGCAATTCATGGTGCTGCAGTGGATGGATTCTCAGGACTTTTATGTGGACACCACTGAAATTCACTGTAAAGTTATATACAGGGCTCTTTTTTTGAGCAGGAATGCACAGGAACGCAGTTCCGGCTGGCTTGGTGTCAGAGGGTGTGGCCTAATATGCAAATCCATCCCTGTTTTGCTTTTTCTACAAACAAAGCCCTGGTCACCAGGGCTCTCCTTGGCCACCCCCCTCCAAAGTCAAAAAGGCCAGCAAACCATCTGCCACCCAAAATCACATAAGTAGTGGAGAAAGGGTGGTGTGGGCTTCTCCAGGGGCTAATCAGGGCTGCTGGGGGTGTAGCAAAGCCCCTGGTGGCTGGCTGGCTGCCCACTCTCCTAATCCAGGGATTGTTATGCAGCTGCACCTACTATTCAATGGGCAAGGTAGGTGGGGAGGAGGAGGCAGGCCCATCAGAAAGGTTCAGGAGCTGTGCTCCTGTGAGCTCCTGCTGAATTCAAGGCCTGGCTCTATGACAGCTCAGGCTCACCACTCTGCATTGGGAGGAGAGGAGGGTGGTTGTACTTGGGGGCTTTGCTGCATCACCAGTCCTCAGCAAGTAGAAAGGGCAGGCTCTGTTGTGGGTGACAAAGTTGAGGGACTCAGGCATCTGGCTGGCTTTTTGCCAGTGCCCTTCCCCAGCACCTAAGAGGTTGATAGACTATGAGGCATCCAAGGGAGAAAAGGGTGTTCAGGCGTGTGGCGACCCTGTAGAGTGACCTGTTGCTTCTCCCTTCTGTGGCTGGGCCTTGTGGTTGGTGAGGGTTTCGGGCAGCCTCCCTCCTAGAAATGTAAAATTTCTGGAAATTTTGAAGCTTGGAACCACCACCACCACCCCAATTTTTTTCTGAAAAAAAAAAAACCCGGAATTTTTTGGAAAAATTGAAAAAAATGCTACATTAGCACTTTTTTTTTCTTTTCCAGGTTGAAAGTCAGTCTGTTACCTTAGGAACATAAAATATGACTATGGACAATTTTACTTGGCATGAAATGATCACAACTAGCATATTAAAAATATAGTGTATTCAAACAATTATTACAAACAGAATTTAGCAGCTCTCCAGCAGCCCTGGCCTCACTCAATGCACAGCAGCCAAGAAGGTCAGAGCGCCTGCTCCGGCTGCAACGCCACTGAGGATGTTCTCCGCAGCTGAGAACGAAACGCCTGGAAGAAAAACTTTCTCCAGTAGAACACGGCACTTGAGCCCGAAAGATTCTACAAACCCTAACAAACAGAATTTACTTTTTAAATTTTCTTTGTAATCGTAACAAATGGAGCAACAATCTCCTGAACTGTTCCTAGTTTATGTGGAACAGACAAAAAAACCTCCACAAAGCAATGTTTAAAAATCCAGAAGTAACAATTATTTCCTCCCCACAGTATTAAATAAAAATAAAAAACTCATTCTCATCAAAAGAATTGAAGGGGGAGAAAGTATATAGAAGGGAGTGTAGGACTAAGTTTCAATGAATGGGCATGACCTAGGACTTGCTTGTCCTCAGTGCACAGAAATTAGAATAATTTGATACCATACATATTTTTTAGAAATGATTTGGAAAATATTTGAACGCCTTGTTTTAAAATATTTTATTCATCATGTTAAAATAAAACATTCCATAATAAATTTCTTTTCTTTTCTTCAATTTTTTGGAAAAAAACAAAAAAAGGTTTCAGGGAAAAAAATGGGAAAAAAGGGTTTTTTTCCAAATTTTTCCTGGCCTTCACATCTCTACTCTCTCTTCCCCTAGCACAAGAGATTCACATTCAGGAAAGAAACCCTTGAGCATATGAAGCTGCCTTTTACTGAATCAGGTCCTTGGTCCTTCAAAGTCAGTATTGTCTACTCAGACTGGCAGCAGCTCTCCAGGGTCTCAAGCAGAAGTTTTTAATGCCTACTTGCCTGGACCCTTTTTAGCTGGAGATGCCGGGGATTGAACCTGGGACCTTCTGCTTACCAAGCAGATGCTCTACCACTGAGCCACAGTCTCTCCCCTTCCTGCCTTCTTCTCTGGGAGACAAACCTGGACACACCAGTAGGGCCCTAAAGGCGGGTCATATGTTGTGACCCATGCTGAGCCCCCTTCAGTGGAGAGGGCAGGATGAAAACTGAATAGATAAATAAATAAATAAATAAATAAATAAATAAATAAATAAATAAATAAATAAATAAATAGAATAAATAAAGCAACTGGGCTGTCATTTGGGACTTGCAAGAGGAAACTGGCTCCGGGAACAGGCTGATGGCCACTGTAAAAGTCCCAGGGTGAGAGCGCAGAACTTGACCCAGGTAGCTTGCCCCTGCTGACAGCTGGAGAGCCCCAGTCTGGACCGGTGGGCATTTTTGGGCACTTTCTAAATCCAGAGGTTCTGCATTTTGCAAAGTGGTTTTTGTGCCATGCAGAACCATCAAGTATTAAATTCCTGAAGGCATGCTATTTACCATGTTACTCACCTATGAGGCCTTTCAATCTGATGATGGCTGTGAGTTGTTTCACCGGAAGAATCAGGGCAATTCAGGAGGATCTATTTCAGGTCATCTGGATTGGACTGTAACTCAGTCCCAAGACAGCAACCAGGTGCCCCATGAAGAGCGGTTTGGCTGGAAGCCCCAGAGCAGCCCCACTGAGGCGACCCCTCTCTTGCCCTCCCTCGGCTTCCTCTTCTACTCCTCCCCGGGGGCATTCCAGTTTATAGGGAGGGGAACCTGTCCTGGCAACTGCCTGATCCCCTTTCCCCCCTGCATCAGGCAGAGCTGGTCCCCTCCAGCCACCGCGAACAGGAGGGAACTCACCAGCTTGTTGGAGGGAGGAGAAAGAAGAAGAAGAAATTGGATTTATATCCCGCCCTCCACTTAGAGGACTGTCAGAATGGGATATGGAACAACTGTGATTTAGAATAAGAAAAGGAGTTCGACAAGGATGTATATTGTCACCCTGCTAATTTATATACAGAGTACATCATGCGGAATGCTGGCCTGGATGAAGCACAAACTGGAATTAAGATTGCCGGGAAAAACATCAACAACCTCAGATAAGCAGATGACACTACTCTAATGGCAGAAAGTGAGGAGGACCTAAAGAACCTCTTGTCGAGGGTGAAAGAGGAGGACACAAAAGTAGGCTTGAAACTCAACATCAAAAAAACTAAGATCATGGCATCTGACCCCATCACACCTTGGCAAATAGAAGGAGAAGACATGGAAGTAGTGACAGACTTCACATTTCTGGGATCCAAGATCACTGCAGATGGTGACTGTAGCCATGAAATTAAAAGACTTTGCTCCTTGGGAGGACAGCTATAGTGAACCTGGGCAGTATAATAAAAAGTAGAGACATCACCCTGCCAACAAAAGTCTGTACAGTTAAAGCGATGGTATTCCCAGTAGTAATGCATGGCTGTGAGAGCTGGACCATAAGAAAGGCCGAGCGCAGAAGAATAGATGCTTTTGAGATGTGATGCTGGAGAAGACTCTTGAGAGTCCCTTGGACTGCTAGAAGATCAAATCAGTCAGTCTTAAGGGAAATCAACCCAGACTGTTCCCTGGAAGGTCAGATGCTAAAGCTGAAGCTCAAATACTTTGGCCACCCAATGAGAAGGGAGCACTCCCTGGAGAAGACCCTGATGCTGGGAAAGACTGAAGGCAAAAGAAGAAGGGGACGCAAAAGATGAGATGGCTGGACTTCAGAGGATGGTGGAAGACAGGAGGACCTGACTTTGTCCATGGGGTCGCAAAGAGTCGGACTCGACTGTGCGATTGAACTACAACAATAACCACTTAGAGGGCTAAGGCTGGAGGAGGCCTGGGGGAAGAGTCTCCCTTCCCAGAAGGCGCCGCTCCCTTTGGCCTCCCCCCCACCCTTGACGCACATTTCTAGGCTGGCAGCCAATGTTCCCTCTAAGCCGCAGAGTCTTGTGAGCAAAAATTTTACATTGTGAACTACTGGCGTTAAAGTTGTGGGCTGCTGCATCAATGACTGTGCTCTGGCGCCATTTTTCCTGAGCTAAGACAAAATGTGTGAGCTGGAGGCTAAAAATCTGTGAGCTAGCTCACGCCAACTCAGCTTAGAGGGAACACTGCTCACTGCTTTCCCGCCCTCTGCTGCGTCCTCCTGAGAACCAGTTTGGTGGTGGGGGGGGTGGAACTCATTTGACATCAATGAGACCTTGTCGGGCTGGGCCAGGCTGTGTCGGGCTGGGCCATGTGTGTACCTATTTACGATTAGGTAGCAGATATGAACTTTTTAAAGGATTCAGACAAATACGACTAAATTTAAAAAAAACAACCTTAAAATAAAACATGCTTAAAATATTGGTGTTAAAGGTGCTTTCCTTGTATTTCTCCTGTGGGATCCAGGGAACTGGGCAAAGGAAGCTCTGGCTCTTTCCCTCACTCCCCAGGGGACCAGAACAAGGAGGAGCTTCAACCAACAGAGAAAACTGAGGTTCTGCTCTGTAGCTCCTGTGTGATTGAACAAGCCTTGCAAATCAAGTTGAGGTGCGGAAGGAAGGAAGCAAGAGAGAGGGAGAAGGAAGCAGACAAGAGCCAGTTGCTCGGGGGTCTGATAGGAGCCCTCTGGGGGCCTGATTCAGCCCCCAGGGCTGCATGTTTGACACCCCTGTAAGTGCACGGACTCTTATCTGGGAGCTTGATTCCCCACTCCTCCACTTGCAGCTGCTGGGATGGCCTTGGGTCAGCCATAGCTCTGGCAGAGGTTGTCCTTGAAAGGGCAGCTGCTGTGAGAGCCCTCTCAGCCCCACCCACCTCACAGGATGTCTGTTGTGGGGGAGGAAGGGAAAGGAGATTGTGAGCCGCTCTGAGACTCTGATTCCAAGTGGAGGGCAGGATATAAATCCAAATTCTCTTCTTCTTCTTCTTCTTCTTCTTCTTCTTCTTCTTCTTCTTCTTCTTCTTCTTCTTCTTCTTCTTCTTCTTCTTCTTCTTCTTCTTCTTCTTCTTCTTCTTCTTCTTCTTCTTCTTCTTCTTCTCTTCTTCCTCCTCCTCTTCCTCTTCTTTTTCTTTCTCTTCTTCCTCTTCTTTTTCGTCACCCACTGGCCTTCCCTGCTTGGGTTAGCCCCTGCCCCTGAGGATGGAAGGGGGGAACACAGGGGGCGCAATGCTCCAGGTGTTCGGGGACACGGGCAAGCCTCCTCCCAGGACTGAGTGGAGGGAGCAGGTTCGGGTGTCGTGGAGCGGAATGACCTCCGGCTCCCCTCTGACCGGACTTACCTCGCCCCTCGGCCCGGATGAAGCTGACAGCCTCGCCCGGCTCCTCATATTCGAGAACGTGGGCGGTGAAGTCGGAGCTGTCTGGGAGGAGCTCTCGGAAGTATTCCCGGTAAGAGTCGTGACTGACGATCAAGGCGGCGCGGGAGGTCCAGTTGAAGCGCCGGTGCAGCTGGGTCAGGAAGGCTCCGAGGCCGGGCCCCTGGACGGGGCCGCCGTACACCATCGTGCTGCCGACATCGACGTGCCGCCTCTGGTAGATCCCGGCTCGAAGGAGCGGCAGTTGCCAGTGCTGGGCTAAGGGCGCCACTCGAGAGCTTGTGCCGTGGCAGCCCAGCCCCGAGCAGACACGTCGGGGGTCGTGGGAGCACTTCAGACGCAGGGCCTCGAAGAGGGCCTCTTGGGAGTCGCAGGAGCCTTTCATCTCGGTGGAGGCGAAGAAGATGCGGACGTCGATGCCGGCGTGGCGCAGCTGGGGCTGCAGCGCCCCCAGGGCCAGGCTCAGGGCGGGTTGGACGCGCGGCCAGGCCCAGGAGTAGCCCAGGGTTGCGCTCCCGGCAGCAGCACCCCCACCTTCACCACCGTCGGGCGGGCGCTGGCCTTGGCGGCCACGGAGGAGGGCACCCCCAGGACGGTCACCAGCAAGGCCCCGAGGAGCAGCGGCGGCGGCGCGGCCATGGACGGGGCGGGTGAAGAGCTCTGGGCAGCTGCAGAAGCCCGTCTGTGGGGCGGGCGCGCTGCGCTCCCTCGGAAAAGGCGCCCCTTCCGCGGCACTCCCTCCGGACGCCTGGGCGGAGGCGGTGGCCTATTTGGGGGTCGCCTCTTCTCTTTCAAGAGCCCCGTGGCGCAGAGTGTTACAGCTGCAGTACTGCTCACAGCCTGAGTTCGATCCCCGGCGGAAGCTAGGTAGCCGGCTAGAGGTTGACTCAGCCTTCCATTCTTCCGAGGTTGGTAAAATGAGTCCCCAGCTTGCTGGGGGGGAAAGTCTTAGGGTTGCCAAGTTCAATTCAAGAAATATCTGGGGACTTTGGGTGTGGAGCCAGGAGACTTTGGGGGTGGAGCCAGGAGCAAGGCTGTGACAAGCATAATTGAACTCCAAAGAGAATTTTGGCCATCACACTTCAAGGGACTGCACATCTTTTAAATGCCTTCCTTCCATACGAAATAATGAAGGATAAGGGCACCTTCTTTGGGGGCTCATAGAATTGGACCCCCTAGTCCAATCTTTTTGAAACTTAGGGACTACTTTGGGGAGAGCCACTGGATACTATACTGAAAATTTGGTGCCTCTACCTCAAAAAACAGGGCCCCTAGAGCCCCAGATACCCGTGGATAAATTCTCTATTATTTTCTATGGGAATAAGTCTCCATAGGGAATCATGAGTACCCAGCAGACATTTCCCTCCCCTCCCCCCACTTTCTGATGACCCTGAAGCGGGGGGAGGGCCTCCAAACCGGGTGATCCCCTGCCCCCACCTGAGGATTGGCAACCCTAGAAAGTGTAGATGACTGGGGAAGGCAATGGCAAACCACCCTGTAAAAAGTCTGCCGTGAAAACGTTGCGAAAGCAACGTCACCCCAGAGTCGGAAACGACTGGTGTTTGCACAGGGGACCTTTCCTTTCCTTTTTCCTCTTCTCTCCACCCTCCCAGACTCAGGGCTGGCGGAGCCAGGCGGGAACCAGAGCAGAAGGCCGAGCAGCGCTCAGCTTCCGGAGGTCCCCCCCCCCTCCTTTCCCACACTGAACTGTCTCAGATTCTCCATGGATCCGCCTGAATTCCCGCGATTGTCACCCCCCCCCCTCCCCAAACCCCACCATCATTGGCAGCGCCAGGCAAGGAGGGCATCTCCGCTTCCAGATGCCCTCGCCCTGTTTTCCAAAAGATTCATTAAGCTCCCCCCCACCCCATTTCTCTCCAGATCACCCAAGAGTTTCGGGAGGGGGAGCATAGACAATTCCACCGGATTTTCCCATCCCAAGACAAGTTCATGCCTCCCCGCTCCCCTGCACTTGGGTTTCCATCAGGAATCAATCAAGAGGTTCAAGAGCATAAAAGCTGAGTCTGAACAGAAACCCACCAATCCTGGATCGTCCCAGAGGACTTCCACCAACTCGGGGAGTGGGTGACAATGCGGCAAAGGAAGGGTTTTTTGTTTCAAATAAAGGAGATGCCCCCATTCCCTGGGGGTTTCTAACAGTTTATGATAGTTGAGTAATGGGCGGCACATTTCCTTGCTACCAGCTAGTTTATGAAGTCTTTCCAGAGGTTGGATTTTAATGTTAAGATCTTCCAGTACAGCTTGATTTGGGGGGGGGGGGGGTTTCCAGACAAGATGATATGGAGATGTCCTCTGAGAACCTCCTTTACAGATATAATAAGTCTGGGGTTGACTAGATGATCCTGGAGGCCCCTTCCGACTTTATGATTCTAAGATGAATCTTCCAGTCAGTTCTCCAAGAAATACTGTTTGATGTTGGTTTCTAATTCAGAGGTGCAAAGTGCAGAGTAAAAGAGGGACTTATTTGACAACCAGGCAGTAGGATGGGCAGTGACAGTATCTAACTGCATAGAACAAGACACCCAGGCATGATTTGACCAGGAAATATTTCCAATATCCATCTCTGTTATTTTGTGTAGAAAGGAAGCTGAAGTTGAAATAAAATCAGTTCTGGTAAAAATGTTGTGTCTTGGAGGACAGTAGGTGTAATTTATTTCATTTGGGTGCATAGGACACCAAATATTAAGGAGATGGAACCCATCCAATAATGAGGCCAATTTTGTAAGCTGGGTTCTTCGCTGTCAACAGTAAAAACAAGATGAGAGCGATTGAGGTCATTATTAACAATATGATTCAGATCTCCACCCAGTAATAACTCACCTTCTTGAAAGGAATTAAGTTTCAAAAAGGTATCTTCCAGGAATGGCGACTGGTTACCGTTCAGGGCATAGATTGAGGCTAGTGTAAACATTCGATCTCTTGTAAGTCCTTTGACAAATATAAAGCAACCATGTGGATCTGATTTTGTAGCTTTGTGTTCAAACTGTTCCTTGTTTAAAAGCAGAATGGAGAAGACCCCACACGATTTGGATGTCCCTTTAGAATTGAATTGATGTTGAATCCAATTGGCTTTTAGGAGAGGCTGTGATGAGGAATACAGATGCGTTTCTTGGAGAAAAGCAATATCCGAACACAATTTTAGTAAGTTAGAAAGTATCCTCATTCTTTTGATTGGATTTTGAAGTCCTTTTATGTTAACAGATGTAATATTCATTTAAGCTGAGTCTGAGCAGTGGTTACTCAAAAAAAAAAAATAAGACCTCATGAAAAAAGAGAGTCAGAGTACCTTTAGGAAACCAAAAGACAGAGACAGACAGACAGACAGACAGATAGATAGATAGATAGATCAAAGAAAACCTAAAGAATACGTAAAAGGTGAAGAATTATAAAGAAACATATAAGGAAAGAGATTAATGCCTAAAGATTAGAGTAGAAATGGTCTAGAATTCATAAAAGAAAAGCAAATGTAGGCTTGGGATGGTCAAGGCAAAGTACTGTATATAAGCATCAATGAGATAATTCAAGAGAGCAAAAGGAAATCAGAGTGATATTGTATCTGGAATATGCAGTAAAAACAGTAATAAATCTCTTAGGTAAATCACAGGTTACAGTTGATCAAAAGCATATTTCTAAATATGAGAAATAATGAATGAAGGAATTAATATGTTAAAGTGCAATATTAAGACAGTCAAAGTAATAAATAATAGTGTATACCTGTAAAACAAAAATAAATATATTAAATATAATAAGCCTAGAGAAATGTCAAATAACAACTACCTATGAATTTATAATAACCTAAAGTCATGTACCTACAATTAATATACTTTCAAAGAAATCAATTAGGAAGTGATTATCTAAAATATTAAAAACTGAGAAAAGTATAATAAACTATCAATGAATTAATTATGGCCTAAACTCAATACAATCAGAACTTCAACTAATTTACTGTCAATGAAATCAATAAAGAAGTGATTTTCTAAAATATTAAAACCTGAGAGAAGTATAGTAAACTTCTGGAAAGATGCAATATCTATTGTACCTTAAAAAGGTAAAGGTAGTCAGTTGTTTTCAACTCTGGGGTGAAGTTGCTTTCACAACGTTTTCACGGCATACTTTTTACAGGGTGGTTTGCCATTGCCTTCCCCAACCATCTACACTTTCCCCCCAGCAAGCTGGGGACTCATTTGACCGACCTCGGAAGGATGGAAGGCTGAGAACCTTGAGCCGGCTACCTGAACCAGCTTCTGCTGGGATCGAACTCAGGTCGTGAGCAGAGGGCTCCGACTGCAGCACTGCAGCTTTACCACTCTGCGCCGCGGTGCTCTAAATCTACCTTAGAAAATATTAAAAGTGCAACGCAACTAAACTTTTGTTTGCTTGTTTTTTTGTTTCCCCCTTTAAAAATTAACAATCAAGCTGTACAATACTAATGAAGAAAATACACAGTAGTCAATATAAGCAGGTCCAGAAGAATTAAGCTAATGCTGTAAAATAATGTAAAAGCGCAGTAAAATCTTTTAAACTCCTAGAACGGAGGTGTTGAACTCATGAGGGCCGGATCTGATATAAATGAGATCTTGTTGGGCCGGGTTATATAAGGTTGGGCTAGGCCATGTCAGGCCAGGCCATGTGCATATCTATTTAAGATCATGTTGCAGAGATATACATTTATAAACACAATTAAATATTTTTTTTTAAAAAAAGAAAACTTAAAACATGCTTAAAACATTAGGACTCATTGGTCTTAAAGGTGCATTTTTTTTATTTCTCCCATGGGATCTAGGAAATGGGGCAAAGGAAGCTCTGACTCCTTCCTTCCCCAGCCTCAGCCAATAGAAGAAAGAGAAAGTTGGCTCAGTAGCTCTGCTGTGCGATTGAGAAAGCCTGGCAAAGCAAGCTCTTCCTCCCCCTTTCCTCCCCATGGGAGGAGCTCAGCCAATGGGGAAAATAAGAGGCTTTGCTCTGTAACTCCTGTGCGATTGTGTAAACCTGGCAAAGCAAGCTGTGATGCAGAAGGAAGCAAGAGAGAGGGAGAAGGAAGCAGATGACAGCCTGTTGCTCGGGGGCCTGATAGGAGCCTTCCGGGGGCTTGATTCAGCCCCCAGGCCACATGTTTGATACCCCTGATCAAGTCTTTCTCAGTAGGAAAGCAATGTGAATTATTTACAAGAGGAGTAACAACATGGTATCCCTCATCTAAATAGTCTGAGAATGTGTGTCCAGCACCTTTCCTTTGAAGACTAGGGATCTTGAACCTAGTAGGCTGATACTGACCACTATACACTGGTGTCTTTCTAGTCTTGCACTGCCTCATAGGAGCTGCAGCTATATTTCTAGGGGAAGACTATAGTTTTGTAGATATCACACAGCCCTCAGTCTGTGCCACGGTGCCTTCATCTATTCTTGACCAGCATACAAAGCAGCTTATGTACAAAAGCTGACAATGCCCAGTCATTTCATGTTTTCCCCTGGGGCACAGAGCATTGACCATGAAATTTCTGTAATGAATGTCAATAAATCAAATGTAGGTTTGCAACTTACAGATACACACCTGAACAGTATACTGCAGCACAGACATTGTCTCCATGCAGTAATTCAGAGCAAGATGTGCCAGTTAGCAGAGACTGTTAAAATATTGCAAGCGTGCTTATGTTTTAAGCATGTTTTATTTTATATTTTAAAAACCCCTTTAATTGTGTCTGTCTGTGCCTTATAAAGTTTATGTCTCCGCTACCTGGCATTACATTTTATGACCCAGATGCCTGGCCCCCGATAAGGTCTCATTTATGTCTGATCCATTCCTCATAACAAATGAGTTTGACGCCCTTGCTTTAAAGAATATGTCTCAGCTCAATCTGTCTGGACGTCACCTGTGACTTTCAAACAAGCATCCAAACACTCTCTAAAACTATGGCCAGACTAAAGGTTTGTTCAATGATAAAAGACAAGGAACATGTTATCAGGCCTTCATTTATCATGTAGTTTTTATCCTGCTTTGTGGCTTGCTGTTCATAGCGCCTATCCGTGCAGCCTGTGGAGCTCTGCAGTGCTGCTGATTGCTATCTTTACTCAGCAGGGAGACCGAGAACACAGATTAACACGCACATCTGTAGTGTACATTGAGTACTAGACCTGGCTACCTTCCCCCCAGCATCCATCTTGTTTCTCCAGTTTGTACTGGTGACAGGCCAGGCTGCCGCTGTTCCCTGACTGTGGATCTAGCCGAAGGGAGGGAAGGAATCACCCCTGGTCTTTCAGAGGGTGGTCTCTCAGTTGTCCTCTCAGTTGTCGTTAGAAACTGCCCCTCTCTTTTGGATGTCACGATGCCCACCAGTCACAACCTTGAGTGCCAAGTCACTGTTCACCACAGAGTCAGAAGACCTGAGGCTGCCATAGTTCCTGATAATGCTGTGAAGGGAATAGAAGACACTTCTGAGATGCCCACTTGAGAGCAAGCCCACCTCTAGCTGACAGCTGCCAAATTTATCAGAGGTGTGCCCTTCCTTTGTATATCCAAGGATACTTGTTCTGTATCTGTCTTCAGCGCTGGTGCTAGGGTCCTGGCGCAAGGCCGGAGCCCCAGGCAAGGCATCCTCTCTCCTCCCCCACTGCCCACACCGTTCCTTGTCCCCAGCAAGCTCAATCACGGCAGTGTGGCATGGTCCAGTGCCTGCACCTCAGAGCACGCACACTGGCCGGCCACTGTTGCTCCACCTCCCACACAGATGCCCTGATGATATTCAGCAGAGTTCCACCCAGCCCTGGCACTAGGGCCTCTGCCGCTGCAGGCAGAATCCCGTGCCCCCACCCCTGACTCTAAAGTGATGTCATTGCGATGGCATGATGGCTGAAGCAGGGGAGAGGGCTGGGCAAGTGGCAGGATAATTTGAGGTGAAGGAAGAAGTACACAGGCGGCTGCTGCCCAGCCAACAAAGCCGCTTCCCTCCCCACCCCTTCCCCAGCCCTCTCCCTCTTCAGAGGGAGTATCTGAAGTGGGGACAGGGAGGGAGGCAGCACCAGCAGGGACAGGGAAGGGTCGGCATGAGCGGGGACAGGGAGGGAGTGCCGGCCCCCGCAGTGAGGTGGTGCCCCAGGTGGCCACCTACCTCACCAACTCCCACTCACTGGCCCTGGGGCCACCAGTATGGGGCCAGGATTGAAAAGGCCCTGGCTCTGGATGAGGACAGATGGATGTCTTTAGGGACAGGGGCCACCAGTAAATTGCTGTCTGAGGAGTGCAATGCTCTCCCAAGGACATAACAGAGGAGGTGGTCCTATAGATGCATTGGTCCCTGACTGCTTAAATTGGAGTGTCTGAGCATCCCTATGTAAATGGGAACTGCTTCACACTGGGGAATGGAAAGGTAGATTGGGCATGGTAGACAGAATGCTTGTCTCAGTGCAGACAAAACCACTTGCAGGTCTAGATTTGCCCTATAATGTTTTATTTTGGGGGTTTCTTGCATTTTCTTTTGGTTCATTAGTTCTGACTCCATCCTGCTTTGATTTGTTCCTGATCTCCGCATGCATTTTTCTGAGCTTCAGTTTCTTTTCACTCCCCTTCCCCCCCACCAGTTTCCCCCCAGTTCTTTTGAAACCATTTTTACTCCCATTTTTTTTTGGCAGCCCATTTTGAGTCATCTTTACCTTAGTATGTAATGTTTCTATTGGTTTTGTTTGTCCCACCCATCTCCAGCCCACTTCCTGATGATTGGCCTGTCATCGTCATCAAACCCCTCCTTCACCTCCCTCCCGCAGAAGAGTGGTTTCATTTTTTTTTATTTTCTAAAAGCACTAAAATATTGATATATTGATATAAAATAGACCTCAGTCATGAGGTCTAAATTCCCAGATTTCATTTTTTAAAAAATGTCTCTAAGCCCTTTCCCTTATGGACATATCTTTATAAAAGAAAGAAAGGGCTAGAGACTTACTTTAAAAAAAGAAAGAAAGCTAGGGAATACAGAAAACTTGCTTGACATAGTTCATTACAACCATATATTGATATTTTAGTGTCTTTAAAAAACAGCCGTGGGATCAATATAAAGAACAAAAAGGGAACGCACTCTATGACTGTAATTATGAAAGAAGAAAATACTGTGTAACTTGAGGTTACAGCTTTTACTTAACAAAGGAATAATCATTAAGTCATGTAAAACTATGGGTGTTTTCGCACTCACCTTCAGCCAGCGCCGCGACCCTCTTGACGACGGAGGATCTGTGCTGATTTCCCACACGAAGCGCTGGAGCAACCAGAAGAGCCGCCAATTTCCGGCGCGAAGCCCGCTCAAACGTAAATCGCCAGGAAGCAGGAAAACGCTTGAGCGGGCTTCGCGCCGGAAATTGGCGGCTCTTCTGGTTGCTCCAGCGCTTCGTGTGGGAAATCAGCACAGATCCTCCGTCGTCAAGAGGGTCGCGGCGCCGGCTGAAGGTGAGTGCGAAAACACCCTATGTGTTGTATGTTCTTGAAAACTTGCATTTACAGAGTTGTCGCAGTGTTTCAAATTTTGCATCGACAATGTTTGCTACAATATGTACACTATTGACAACAATACCTCAATGTAGATGTCCACATTACAGAAACAGGATCTGACCAATTCAACAACGTCTTCAACTGACAAACTGAGGTCATGAACAACCGTTTCCAACTACAAATAACGTGACAGTGATTTCAACCAACTGCCTGCTAGTGAATCCCTTTTCAGTCCAGCTTTTCAGGGAACTTGATTGCATGCCAAGGAATCCTGTAGATGAGAAGTCCGGGTCTGCTCTCATTTGTGGCAATCTTCATCAGAGTATGTCACCTTCAGCGTCACATCCGAACAATATTCTCAAAACTGGAACTAAGATTAAAACAAAACAAAAAATATGCAGACCAATTAAGTGGATGTCTGACTGTATTACCATTTCATAGACTCATCCCAGCCTACCCCAGACTTTAAGAGAAACATTAATCAGTAAAACCCGAGGTGCATGCTAGGATACTGGGAAAAAAATCATTGGGCTTCTGATAATTGTTGTAATTCTCAAGCATGAAGCCCAGCCTTTTCATTTAATTAATGGGAAACAGCTATTCTCTCTCTCTCTCTCTCTCTCTCTCTCTCTCTCTCTCTCTCTCTCTCTCTCTCTCTCGGCTTGGCTTCGCGAACGAACGAAGATTTAAGAAGGGTGCAGTAGTCCACGTCTGCTGCAGGCTCGCTGGTGGCTGACAAGACCAATGCAGGACAGGCAGGTCCGGCCACAGTGGCTGCAGGGAA
Organism: Heteronotia binoei; assembly: GCF_032191835.1. Taxonomy (NCBI): domain Eukaryota; kingdom Metazoa; phylum Chordata; class Lepidosauria; order Squamata; family Gekkonidae; genus Heteronotia; species Heteronotia binoei. The sequence goes on along the minus strand of NW_026800023.1, from coordinate 226,652 downwards.
AAGTCTGATTTGGGGTTGGTGCTATAGCAGTGCGATTCTTCCTCAATCTCCTTTTGTCCTCAAGACCAGCTATGCGTGCGTTCTCAAAGGAAGAGACAGCCTGGTGGATGGTGTGCCTCCATGCTTGGCGATCTGAGGCTAGGTCAGACCACTGGTGATGGTTGATGCGACAGGTGCCAAGGGATTTCTTCAAGGAGTCCTTGTACCTCTTCTTTGGTGCCCCTCTATTTCGATGGCCGGTGGAAAGTTCGCCATACAGAGCAATCTTGGGAAGGCGGTGGTTTTCCATCCTGGAAATATGCCCTGCCCAGCGCAGCTGCGTCTTCAACAGCAGTGCCTCGATGCTAGTAACCTCCGCCCACTTGAGGACTTCAGTGTTGGTCACAAAGAAACAGCTATTATTACGTCAGGAATGATGCTGAACCTACAGGCTACGAGCATGTACTGAATTTGGATTGAATAAAATATTAGAATTGTCTGGTTTGATTTAATATTCATATTTCTATTCTGTAGGGTTACGTTGAGGGTGTGTCTAATCGATGGAAGTCTCTTTAAAGTTAGTTAAGATCCTAGCGTGCAATCAAAATCTTCGGGCTTAATGGTATATAGTCTGTTAATAGATTGTGCGTTTCACAACTGTTGGGAACATTTTGCTGTTATCAAGTGGGAAGACATAGACATTCCTGTTAAAATTTCCCAGGTCTCTTCATCCAAACTCTCCAAGACCAAAACCAATGGTTTGGACCTGTAAAAAAACCCATTGACAACTCTCCAGCATCTGAGGTACCTAGTTCCTTACAGGAGTCAGGTTCATCTAGCTGCCATCTCAGCTAATATCTTGTGGATAGCAGCACCTTGGTTTCTCACCAAATGATTGTTCAAGAGCATGATGTGGATCCACCCCTCCCCCCTCAGAAGCCCCTTGACCCTGAGAAGAGCCTGTCCCTGGTTCTGGAGAAACTCCTTGGCAAGCCATTTGAACCTATGGCAATTGCTGATCTCTGCCTTCTTACTTACAAGACAGAGTTACAGACATGATGCCCAGAGGGTCACCCAGCAAGGATGACCTCTCCCTCTAGCTGTGAAGGAGCTCCTGAGCTCTGGAGGGAGAACATCCATGGAAGGGGGGGACGAAATCACTCCAGCCTTTCAGTGGGTGGTCTCTCAGCTGTCTTTAGCAACTCCCTCCTTTACCCAATACCCATCAGCTCTACGCAAACACACTTCTCCTTAGTCCTCCCTCACCTCAGCTATGATGGTGATAGTTAGTAGCAGGAACTGGAGTCTCCACTGAAGCCCTCCTTCTCCTGAATTCCTGCCTGGAGGGAGAGGGGAGAGTCATGGTCATGCAGCATCAGCCCTGTACAAAACGAGCAATCCCCAAGGGAAGGAGGATCCTATCAGGACATCCAGCCCTCCTGCATCCACCCAGAAATGGCAGTCCCTGCCCACACTGTCCCCAAATAGCCCCCTCATTAATCCCATCCTCAGTGAAGAAGAAGAAGATATTGGATTTATATCCCGCCCTCCACTCCGAAGAGTCTCAGAGCGGCTCACAATCTCCTTTACCTTCCTCCCCCACAACAGACACCCTGTGAGGTGGGTGGGGCTGGAGAGGGCTCTCACAGCAGCTGCCCTTTCAAGGACAGAGTCTCAGAGCGGCTCACAATCTCCTTTCCCTTCCTCCCCAACAACAGACACCCTGTGAGGTGGGTGGGGCTGAGAGGACTCTCACAGCAGCTGCCCTTTCAAGGACAGAGTCTCAGAGCGGCTCACAATCTCCTTTCCCTTCCTCCCCCACAACAGACACCCTGTGAGGTGGGTGGGGCTGGAGAGGGCTCTCACAGCAGCTGCCCTTTCAAGGACAACCTCTGCCAGAGCTATTGCTGACCCAAGGCCATGCTAGCAGATGCAAGTGGAGGAATGGGGAATCAAACCCGGTTCTCCCAGATAAGAGTCCGCACACTTAACCACTACACCAAACCGGCTCTCTACACCAAACTGGCTCTCAGTGTGCATTCACAAGTCAGTTGCTTGAGTGGAGGGATTTTCCTAGCTCCCCCGCATCAACCCCTTCCTTCCCTGTGAGCTGCCAGGGGGGCAGCATCCATTCTGAGTGCGTCAATGCAGGCCCTGCTGAATGAGGCAACGGGATGCCTCGCATCTGGAGCCAGGCAGGAGCTTGAGAGTTCTGCTGAAGCAAGCCCACAGCTGCCCCCCTCCCCCGACTTTGCCGAGGCCTCAGGAGACCTCGGCAAAGTCAGGATGGCAGCGGTGTGGGCGTGTGGAGAGGGGGCACCTCGTGGCATCCCTAGGCCAAGTGGCATCCTAAGAGGCCGCCTACTTGGCCTACTCCCATGCGCCGGCCCTGCATTCATTCAGAACCCCCCACCCACCCGAAGCAACTCATAAGTGGGGATGGAGAAATGGACACAAGTTGGAGTACTTCAGTTTCATTACCTTTTCTCTTTCAAGGTGCTTTTGGATCTGTGCAGCAGGGGGAACTGAGGCTCCTCCAGATCAGTAAATGACATGAAGGGAGGACTAAAATCCCATCAGGCTGAGCAAAAATGGGCACGTGTGAAAACCCTCAGTGATAACAAAGAATGAAATAAACACCGTGGGAAAACTTTTTTTAAAAAAAAAATACACAATTAGTCATTACTGTCAAACTGATCAACTTGCTCCCTGTACATTTTCAGGATTGGTTGTGTGCAGTGAGCAGTGACAGCAGGTCTACATGAGAGGAGGAAAGCAGAACTCCCATTTGGGTGTGAGAGAACATGCAGATGTGAAATAATGCCAATTGCATTGCATGAATATGTGAAAATTTCCCTCATGAAAAGATGTCCGTGGCTAGTGAACAGCCAAATTGCTGGTGAAGAATCATCTCTGTGCTCCCAACCAGTGAGCAGAACGTGAGGCAAAATGGCGGGCGTCTGAACATTCCTACTTAGGGTTGCCCTGCCTGGCAGATGGATCACAACTGGAGGTGGTAGAGGAGATGAAAGGCCTTAGGAATGGCCAGTGTGGTCTAGCCAGTGAGAGCAAGTCCCCCTACCACTGGACACACTCACCTTTACCACAGGAGGGGTCATTCCTGTTGAGGACACAGTTTGGGTTGTCCAGAGGAGGGCTCCCCTTCTTCCAATGAATAGGCCTTGTCCAGTTGATCTGCTTCTCTAGTCCCATGTAATGAGCCACCACCTGTGGAAAGAAGGGGCAGGATTCATATCACAGACCCAGGGGGACTTTCCTCCGCATCTATTGCAAATTCCAATAACCGCATCCAAATGAAAAGGCCTGGAGGCCCTGGCGTTTCACCTCCCAACACCCTCATGGATTTTCAGCACCTTTTGGGGTCATACCAGCCCATTCAGAGATCCAGTGGGCTACTTGGGGACCCTCCCCCACCTACAATGGCTGACACACTTCCCAGCCCCCCATAAACACACCTGGTATTCTCCACTCTCTACATCCTTCATGGCCCACAGGTCGAAATCCATCTCTCGGTCATTGTTGCTGTTGATGCTCACTGTCCCAGTGACACCTGGAGGGGTGGGGGCAGGGAGGGAGATGCACATCATTTCTATGTGGCCCCTGGCATGAGTCGTCACTCATGAACCAGGGCTGAGTATCCCTCTTGCACAGACTCTGGGGCAGCTCCTCTCAAAAGCCAGTCCCCTTTCCCCACCCTCTCCTTCTCCCTCCTGGCCTGATCTGTCTCAGCCCAGGGCAGCCGCTTGGTGCCTCCGCCCAACCCCGTTCCTCTGCAACCCCTTTTTGTCCTCCACACCCCTGCCACTCTCTTCCCTCCACTAAACACCCAGTACCCTGGATTTTCAGGCCCCTCATCTTTTCCAGGATGCGGCTGGTATCCCGCTTGGTTCCACCTTCCTGCAGCGTTTCACTCAGCGCCCTGAGATAAAGCAGCAGCACATCATGGAAGCAGCCGGCCACCAGCGTCCCCTGTTGCAGTGGGACAGAGAGAGTGAAAGAAACCTTATGGAACTATATTGTTCCCTTCCCCTCCCCACTGGCAACCACTGCCTTGAATGTCATCACCAGGGACAATCTGGAGCCACAAGAATCGCAATGTGGATGCATATGATGGTCTAACTCAAATCTCTGGGATCCAGAGTATCCCTGATTGGCTCAAGACCGGCTGCATCAGGGGTCTGATACTGGGAATCAAGGGGGGTCTCTTTGTCTGTGCAGATCTGGCGACCACCATGCCTCAGCCAAGCTTGGATTTGGCAGCCCACCCAAGAAACGAGGCCTCCTTCAAGTATGACACATAGGGGACTCCTGCACCACAACATCCAGTCGGATGCCAGATCAAGGAGGGAAGATCAGTTCAGACCTGGGTGGCAAGGGGCAAGCCTTGTAGCTCACAAGGAAGGCAGAACACGGGGGCAATGAATGCTTCATGTGGAAAGCGAACAGGAGGAAATGGGGGGGGAGGGGCAGCGGTCAGCTGCAAGGATGCAACACACAGCACAGGGAGCACAACTGAAAATGCATTCAGCAGAATAGCTGAGAAACCCAGATAGGAAACAGCAGCAATGGTTGTCCAGAAGAGAGAACTACCAAGAAGGCCACTGCAAACTCCCTGCATGATCAAGGGCTAATGTTGACCTGGGTCTATCAAGCCAACCCTGGTGACCCACCTGCAAAGCCAAGCCATGGCTGCTTTTCTCAACCCAAAACCTGGAGAATCTCTTGAGTCATTTCTTTGTCACAATAGGAGATTCCCAAGGCCAAGGTGTGAAGTAATTTTGGCCCCTGATCTCTCTCATCTCCTTTCTCACAAAGGGCCCTGCACCCCATCCCATAATAACAGAAGAAGGTTTGCAAACCAGGATGTGTGGATTTACCAGCGAGTCATTGAGTGCCACACCAAAGTCTCTCTGGGCACGCTGGATCAGTTGGCTTTGGAAATGCCGGTATTCGGGGGTTTGGGGCTCATGGGGAGTGACCACCAGCACCGTCTGCAATTAGAGAAAGAGGTCAAGAGAGCTCCAGCTGGCCGGGACTCCTTCAGAACTTCCAGGGCAGGTCTTGGCAGCTTGGAAGACACACCAGGAGGTCAGCCAGGCCATGGTTCTGCTCGGGCTGGTCTCCTGCATGATGGAAAAGACTCCATCTCAGAGGGCTAGCCACCCCTGTCCCCCTCTAATTTCCCTCTGGGCCAAGGAATTATGACCCAGGAACTCTTGTCTCTACACAGAAAATAGAGGCTAGAGTCTCCACAGGTCTTTATCCAGGAAAAAAAACAAGGTTGCCTGTAACTGTTGTAACTTACCTGTAACTGTTGTTAGTCAAGTTGCCTTAAGTGCAGGCACACATTTGGGCCTGGACCTGTGTGAATCCCAACTTGGGAAGGCCAAAACCAAACCATCTCTTTCCCTTAGGGTTGTCCAGTTGGAAAATACCTGGAGACTTTGGGGGTGAATCCAGGAGAGGGGAGGGTTTGAGGAAGGGAGGGGCCTCAGCATGGTCCAGTGCCATAGAGCCCACCGTTCCAAGCAGCCATTTTCTCCAGGGGAGCAGATCTCTGCCAGCTGGAGATCAATTGTCAAAGCAGATCTCCAGGCCCCACCTGGAGGCTAACAGAGGAAACCACAGAAAAGGGACGGTGCCCTGGAAGTTCTGAAGCAATTGGGGAGGGACGGTGGCTCAGTGGTAGAGCATCTGCTTGGTAAGCAGAAGGTCCCAGGTTCAATCCCCGGCATCTCCAAAAAAGGCAAATAGGTGTGAAAAACCTCAGCTTGAGACCCTGGAGAGCCGCTGCCAGTCTGAGAAGACAATACTGACTTTGATGGACCAAGGGTCTGATTCAGTATAAGGCAGCTTCATATGTTCACAGTGTACGGGATGCAACCTGATATTTGGCACTGCACAGAAATTACAACAATTGATACTTCATCTGACCCTCTTATTTATAATGCCTAACAAGAACAATTCATTACATCATTTCTTAAGGTGTACATCACAGGTGTACATTAAGGTGGCGCAGAGTGGTCAAGCTGCAGTACTGCAGTCGGAGCCCCCTGCTCACGACCTGAGTTCGATCCCGGCGGAAGCTGGTTCAGGTAGCTGGCTCCAGGTTGACTCAACCTTCCAAGGTCGGTCAAATGAGTCCCCAGCTTGTTGGGGGGGAGTGTAGATGACTGGGGAAGGCAATGGCAAACCACCCCGTAAAAAGTCTGCCGTGAAAACGTTGTGAAAGCAACGTCACCCCAGAGTCGGAAACGACTGGTGGTTGCACAGAGGACTACCTTTACCTTTACCTTACGTCACTGTATCACTACTCTCATACCTATACAATTGCTCTAGACATTATAAATAAGAGGGCCATATGAAGTATCAATTAATGTAGTTTTTGCGCAGTGCTATATCTCAGATTGCACCCACCTGGAGGCTGGCAACTCTACTTTCCCTGCTGAAGGAGGCCTTTCCCAGCTCCCCTTCGAAGGGCCCAGCCAAAGCACACCCCAGGAGCCCCATCTGCAGGTCCCCCTCCTTCACTAGGCGGGCTGTGGCTCAGTCTGGAGGAGCCCAGAAGCAAACTCCCCTTCTTTGCATCTCGAGGCAAGGAGTCTGGCTGTGGGGACTCCCTCCTCAGGGGAAAAGATTTCTGCACTTGCTCAGAATCACTGCGGGGCTCATTTTTGCTTCAAACCTCCTGAAGGTCATGGCTCAACACACTAAATGGTGGCCCTCTCCAAATTCCACCCAGGCAAATTAGGCGATTTCCTAGGGCGCTGGCATTTGGTGTAGTGGTTCAGTGTGCAGACTCTTATCTAGAAGAACCGGGTTTGATTCCCCACTCCTCCACTTGCAGCTGCTGGAACGGCCTTGGGTAAGTTGTAGGAGTTGTCCTTGAAAGGGCATCTACCGTAAGAGCTCTCTCAGCCCCGCCCACCTCACAGGGTGCCTGCTGTGGAGGAAGAAGGTAAAGGAGAAAGCTGCTCTGAGTCTCTGAGAGAAGGGCGGGGTAGAAATCTGCAATTCTTCTTCTTCTGGGGCTGCCATATTGGACACCTCCCATATGACCCAGTGACATTATCTGTGCTGGGGGCACCAGAAGGTAGCCTTGCCTAGGCCCAGTCTAGGGGTAGGGCCAGTCCTTATTCCACCACGCCCTTAAACTTGCATTGCAACTCACCCAGGGAAGGCGATATCCTTTGGGGTGATTCCAGCACCCACCCTCAGTTCCCTAGACTTCCTCCCCTTCTCTCCCTTTACCAGTGTCGAGGACTTACCTGGAAGGCCTCTTGGAAATCTCCCACATCTTGGCTCTCCTTGCTCTGCCAGGACTTGAAAGCCTCATGATGCCCCTCAGCTTGCAGGCTTTCCCCCCATATGTCAACATGCATGAAGATGTAGTCACCGTTGGTCATGTTTTGAGACTGCACCATGCGCATGATCTCCTGCAACATCTCCAGGGACCCACAGATGTAGACCACTAAGGAGAAACCAGGCCGACCAGTGGGGTGTGTGTCAGATGCACACAAAGAACAGAGGGCAGTGAAGGACAATCTGCCCCTCGGCCAAACATAAATTGCAAGGTTTGACTTAAGACGCTCTGCTTTATCGGCCTCTTTGTTCCCTCGCCACGTGGGCATTGTGGAGCAGCCTCCCCTCTGATGGGAAATACACGTTAAATTCAGAGGCTTGGAGTGGCAATAATTGGAGTCGAGGCTTAAGCTTATCAAAAGAAATAAAGTTTACTAGAAAACATCAGGATAGGGTACAATTTAGCATATCAGCCACTCTGTGTCTGTTCTCTACATGGCTACATTATGCAGCCCTTTGTCTAACCGTTCTTCCCAAAGAGCATTTCGCCAGGAAGAAGAGCAACTCAGCTTGCACACAAGATCAAAGCATTTCACACCTAATGTCCTTTCTGACCAATGTTAGGTTTACATCTTTCGCGGGCAAAGAAGACTCCGCACATAATTGGGTTTAGGTTACAATATGTTACGTATTGAACATAAGTTACCTGGCTGCATGGCGATCGCTACTGAAGGCGACCCCTGGGTCCCTGGATGGAGCTCGCCAGTCGCCCCGCCCATCAAGATCTGTGGCGGGAAGTCTGACCGACTAGGATTGGCCTGGTCGGATGAGGGGGCTGTTCCGGGTACTGTATATAAACGGGGCCCGGCCCGCGTGTTCCCTCTCTTGTAATGCGCTACTGAATAAACTATGTTGCCTTCAAACCGTCTCGGTTCTCAGTACATTACACAATACATCATTTCCTCTTTCAGGTAAACAGTTAACTCTATAATGGCTGGAATGTGCATAGCTTGTATTCTAACGCCCTCCGCAGTCCTGGCAGCCAGGTTCTCATCAGTGTCCTCCCCATCCCCATCAATGAACAAGAATATTTCCCCAGACTGCACTGTAAAACTCATGGACCCAGCAATTCATGGGGCCAGGATAGATGGATTCTCATGACTTTTATGTAAACTCCAGCGACATTCCCTGTAAAATTATACAGCTTAACATCCGTAGACTGAACTCAGGCCCCAGAGACACCAACTAGGTTCCCCACGATGAAGAGGAGTTTGGATGGAAGCCCTAGAGCAGCCCACTGATGTGACCCCTCTCTCGCTCTCCCTCGGCTTCCTTCCACTCCTCTCCTGGGGCATCCCAGTTTAGGAAACAGTCTAACCTGGGGCATCCACCTGCCCCTCTTTCGCCCCTGCCCTGCATCAGGCTGAGCTGGTCCTCCACAGCCACTGTCAGCAGGAGAGAACTCCCAAGCTTGGGGTAGGGGGGGGGGGGAGAAAGAAGAAGAAGAAGACATTGGATTTATATCCCGCCCTCCACTCCGAAGAGTCTCAGAGCGGATCACAATCTCCTTTACCTTCCTCCCCCACAACAAACACCCTGTGAGGTGGGTGGGGCTGGAGAGGGCTCTCACAGCAGCTGCCCTTTCAAGGACAACCTCTGCCAGGGCTATGGCTGACCCAAGGCCATGCCAGCAGGTGCAAGTGGAGGAGTGGGGAATCAAACCCGGTTCTCCCAGATAAGAGTCTGCACACTTAACCACTACACCAAACTGGCTCAAAGAGGTGGCTTAGGCTGGAGGGGGCCTGGGGGAAGCGCCTCCCTTCCCAGAAGGCACTGCTCCTTTCTATCTCCCCCCCCACACACACACACTTCTGTTCGATATACATTTCCAGGCTGGCTGCCTTCTCCCACTCTGCAATGCGCCCTTCAAGCCATATTGGATCAGGCCAATGGCCCATCCAGTCCAACACTCTGTGTCACACAGTGGCCAAAAAAAATTATATATATATATACACACACACACACACACACACTGTGGCTAATAGACACTGATGAACCTCTGCTCCATATTTTTATCTAACCCCCTCTTGAAGCTGGCTATGCTTGTAGCCGCCACCACCTCCTGTGGCAGTGAATTCCACATGATCATCCTTTTGGTGAGGAAGGACTCCCTTTTATCCGTTCTAACCCAACTGCTCAGCAATTTCATTGAATGCCCACGAGTTCTTGTATTGTGAGAAAGGAAGAAAGGGACTTCTTTCTCTACTTTCTCCATCCCATGCATAATCTTGTAAATCAGGTAACCCCGCAGTCGACGTTTCTCCAAGCTAAAGAGCCTCAAGCGTTTTAACCTTTCTTCATAGGGAAAGTGTTCCAAACCTTGAATCATTCTAGTTGCCCTTTTCTGCACCTTTTCCCAATGCTATAATATCTTTTTTGAGGTGCAGTGACCAGAATTGTACACAGAATTCCAAATGAGACCACACCATCGATTTATACAGGGGCATTATGATACTGGCTGATTTGTTATCAGTTCCCTTCCTAATAATTCCCAGCATGGCGTTGGCCTTTTTTATTGCAATCGCACACTGTCTTGACATTTTCAGTGAGTTATCTACCATGACCCCAAGATCTCTCTATTGGTCAGTCTCTGCCAGTTCACACCCCATCAACTTGTATTTGTAGCTGGGATTCTTGGCCCCAATGTGCATTACTTTGCACTTGGCCACAGGCAAGTAGGGTTGCCAAGTCCAATTTAAGAAATGTCTTGGGACTTCGGAGTTGGAGCCAGGAGACTTGGAGGGCGGAGCCAGGAGCAAGGTTGGGACAAGCATCATTGAACTCCAAAGGGAGTTCTGGCTAACACATTGAAAAGGACTGCAGATCTTTTAAATGCCTTCCCTCTATTAGAAATAACGGATCGAGGCACCTTCTTTTGGGGCTCATAGAATTGGATCCCCTGGTCCAATCGTTTTGAAACTTGGAGGGCATTTCGGGGAGAGGCTCTGAATGCTATGCTGAAATTGTGGTGCCTCTATCTCAAAACACAGCCCCCCCCCGAGCCCCAGAACCCCCCCCCATCAATTTTCCATTATACCCTATGGGAATCGATCTCCACAGGGAATAATGGAGTGCCCAGCAGACATTTCTCCCCCACCCCTTCTGATAACCCTGAAGCGGAGGGAGGGCCTTCAAACCGGGGGATCCCCTGCCCCCACCTGGGGATTGGCAACCCTGCAGGCAAACCAAGGACTGCGTGGAGGAAGCAGCTTCGGATGCAGCCGAGTGACCCCACCTGGTCGGACTCACCTCGCCCCTCGGCCCGGATGAAGCGGACAGCCTCGCCGGGCTGCTTATATTCGTGAACGCGGACGGTGAAGCCGGGGCTGGCTGGTAGGTGCCGCTCAAAGTATTCCAGGTAAAAGATGTGGCTGAGGACAAAGGCGGCCTGGGAGGTCCAGTGGAAGCGCCGGTGCAGCTGGGTGAGGAAGGCTCCCAGGCTCGGCCACTGGACGGGGCCGCCGAACACCGTCGTGCTGGAATCTCGGCGCCTCTGGTAGACGCCGGCTCGAAGGAGCGGCAGCTGCCAGCGCTGGGCTAAGGGCGCCACTTCGGAGCTGGTGTAGAAGCAGCCCAGCCCCAGCAGCACGTCGGGATCCTGGGAACACTTCATATCCGCGGCCTTGAACATGGCCACACTGGAGTCGCAGTCGCCGTTCTCGTCCTCGGTGGAGGCGAAGGCGAGGTCGACGTCGAGGCGGGCGCGGCGCAGCTGGGCCTCCAGCGCCAGGCGCAGGGCGGGTTTGACGCGCGGCCAGGCCCAGGAGTAGCCCAGGCTGTGCTCCGGCAGCAGCACCCCCAGCCTCACCTCCACCGTCGGGGCGGCGCTGGAGTTGGCGACGACAGGCCAGGCAGTGGAGGAGGGGGGCGCCCCGAGTAGGGTCACCAGCAGGGCCCCCAAGAGGCGCAGCGGCGGTGGCGACGCGGCCATGGACAGGGCGGGCGAGGAGCTCTCGGCAGCGGAAATTAGACGGAGGCCGTCTGTGGGATGGGGAGCCGCGTTCCCCTGGAAGCGACGCCCCTTCCGCAGCCCTCCCTCCCGACGCCTGGGAGGGAGGGGTGAGGCGAAGTTGGGGGGGGGGGAGGTGCTGCTCCTTCCGCGCCCTCCCGCGCAGTGTCCGGGGCGCAGGACCCCCGGAGACGGGAGCGCTCAGCGGTCTGAAGTCTCCTTCTCCCCTTGAGCTGTCCTGGGACTGTTAATATTTATGTTGTTGTTTTGCTTTTCAACTGTATTTGATTGTTTTATTGGTTTTATCATATTTGACTGGTTTTACTTGAGCGTGATCCGCCCTGAGCCCGTTTGGGAAAGGGCGGCATATAAATATACCAAAGTAATTAAAGAAATAAATATTCGAATTCCTGCAATTGTTACAAACAACCAAGCCCCAAACCACCATCATTGGCAGCACCAGGCAAGGCAGTCATGCCCGGCTTCCACAACAGCCCCCAACTCCTTTTTAGGAAACAGGCATTGAGCCCCCCCCCCCCCTCCTATTTATCCTCTGATTATCCATCACAGCCGTGTTGGGAGACCAGATGTCAACACTCCCTCCCCCCAAGATTTTCGGAAGGGGGAGCAGACCCCACCCCACAAGATTTCTCCACCCCCAGACAAGTTCAGGCCTCTTCCCACCCACCCCCCCTCCCCTGCACTGGGGTCTCCAACAGGAATTAATAAAGAGGTTGTTAATCAAGGGCATAAAATCTGAGACTGAATAGAAACCCATTCAAGGCTGGATCACTCCAAAGGATCTCTGGAAACTGGCTGCGTTAACGACAATCTGGCGAAGGAAGTTCAGTGTTGGGAAGTGTGCTCAACAAGGTCCCCTCTCAACTGCAGAGTCTTGGGAGCAAAGATTCTACTTCATGAGCTACCGGCATTAAAGTTGTGAGCTGCTGCATGCCTTCGTTTGCTCTGGGGCTATTTTTCCTGAGCTAAGACAAAAAAAGGTGTGAGTTGGAGGCTAAAAATCTCTGCCCTAGCTCAGGCTAACTCAGCTTAGAGGGAAGCAGGAGTCAAGAAGCACCTTTAAGACCAGCAAACTTTTATTCAGAATGTGAGCTTTCGTGCGCATGCGCACTTCTTCAGACGAGGAATGAGGTCCAGTAAGCAGAGCTACACAGAGCTGGTGGGGTTTAGAATGCAAAGGGGTACAAAGTTAAAATCCAATAGCAGAACAGTAAAATAAAAAAAATTCAGGAAACTTTTGATCTGGGTAGTATTAGCAGGGGAAACCAATAAAACAGTAACATGTCAGAATGTGAGAATGTTTGTTAATCATTCTATTGCTAATAAGCCTGGGTCAAAATGAGAGCATTTCCTTCCCAGAAGTTTTCCCTGTCCAACTAAATTACCTTTTAACTTGTAACATAAATATATACATCATTCTAGTTTGCCATTAGAAAAAAATACATTAAAACATAGTGGAAGATGAGTTTGCTATATTCAGGTGTGGCCAACAGTAGCTCTCCAGATGTTTTTTGCCTACAACTCCCATCAGCCCCAGCCATTGGCCAATGCTGGCTGGGGCTGATGGGAGTTGTAGGCAAAAAGCATCAGGAGAGCTACCATTGGTCACCCCTGCATATGTAATGAGATAAACAGCCAATATCCCTTGTTTGCATATGTCAATACAAAAACATTATTCTGATAAAAAAAGAAATACATTGGAATACTGTGGCTATATAGCCATACTTTGTGAAAGTGGGTTTAAGAACATAAGAGAGGCCATGCTCCATATTTTTATCTAACCCCCTCTTGAAGCTGGCTATGCTTGTAGCCGCCACCACCTCCTGTGGCAGTGAATTCCACATGTTAATCACCCTTTGGGTGAAGAAGTACCTCCTTTTATCTGTTCTAACCCGACGCTCAGCAATTTCATTGGATGCCCACAAGTTCTTGTATTGTGAGAAAGGGAGAAAAGTACTTCTTTCTCTACCTTCTCCATCCCATGCATAATCTTGTAAACCTCTATCATGTCACCCTGCAGGCGATGTTTCTCCAAGCTAAAGAGCCTCAAACGTTTTAACCTTTCTTCATAGGGAAAGTGTTCCAAACCTTTAATCATTCTAGTTGCCCTTTTCTGCGCTTTTTCCAATGCTGTAATATCCTTTTTGAGGTGTGGTGACCAGAATTGCACACAGTATTCCAAATGAGACCACACCATCGATTTATACAGGGGCATTATGATACTGGCTGATTTGTTATCAATTCCCTTCCTAATAATTCCCAGCATGGCATTGGCCTTTTTTATTGCAATCGCACACTGCCTTGACATTTTCAGTGAGTTATCTACCACGACCCCAAGATCTCTCTCTTGGTCAGTCTCTGCCAGTTCACACCCCATCAACTTGTATTTGTAGCTGGGATTCTTGGCCCCAATGTGCATTACTTTGCACTTGGCCACATTGAACATCATCAGCCACGTTGATGCCCACTCACCCAGCCTCAACAGATCCCTTTGGAGTTCCTCACAATCCTTTCTGGTTCTTACCACCCTGAACAATTTAGTGTCATCTGCAAACTTGGCCACTTCACTGCCTACTCTCAACTCCAAATCATTTATGAACACGTTAAAGAGCATGGGACCCAGTACTGAGCCCTGCGGCACTCCACTGCTTACCGTCCTCCATTGTGAAGACTGCCCATTTATACTCACTCTCTGCTTCCTATTAATTAGCCAGTTTTTGATCCACAAGAGGACCTGTCCTTTTACTCCATGACTCTTGAGCTTACTAAGGAGCCTTTGATGAGGAACTTCATCAAAAGCTTTCTGGAAGTCAAGGTAAACTATATCTATCGGGTCCCCTTTGTCCACATGTTTGTTCACTCCCCCAAAGAAATGTAGCAGGTTAGTGAGGCAAGATCTTCCCTTACAGAACCCATGCTGAGACTTCCTCAATAACTCGTGTTCATCAATGTTCCTACTCATTCTGTCCTTGATAATGGTTTCTACCAACTTTCCCGGTATTGAAGTCAGACTGACTGGCCTGTAGTTACCTGGATCTCCTCTGGAACCCTTTTTAAAGATGGGGGTGACATTTGCTACCTTCCAGTCCTCAGGAACGGAGGCAGATTTCAATGAAAGATTACATATTTTTGTCAAAAGATCCACAAGTTCAACTTTGAGTTCTTTCAGAACTCTTGGATGTACGCCATCCAGACCTGGTGACTTATTAATTTTTAATTCGTCTATCAGTTGTAGGACCTCCTCTTTTGTCACCTCAATCTGACTAAGGTCTTTCAACACCCCTTCCAATATAAGTGGTTCTGGAGCAGACAAACACTTCTCATCTTCCACAGTGAGGACGGAGGCAAAAAATGCATTCAACTTCTCAGCCATTTCCCTATCCTCCTTCAGTAATCCTTTGACCCCTTGGTCATCCAAGGGCCCCACTGCCTCCCTGGCTGGTTTCCTGCTTCTAATATATTTGAAGAAATTTTTATTGTTGGTCTTTATGTTTTTTGCTATATGCTCCTCATAGTCCCTTTTTGCCTGCCTGATCACAGTCTTGCATTTGATTTGCCACTGCCTGTGTTCCCTTTTATTAATTTCACTTGGACTAGCTTTCCACTGCTTAAAGGAGTCCTTCTTACCCTAACATATGTAATGAGATAAAAAACCCCCAATATCCTTGTTCAGTCCTGGGGAGGGGTTTGTTCCAAGTTTCATAATAATTTGTAATTCAGCAATTCCCCTCTCCATTCTGTTCTTGAAGTTCAATTGCAGTAAAACAGCAACTCTGAGGTCACCCAATGAATGTTCTGGAAGGTTAAAGTGTTCTCCCACAGGTTTCTCAGTTTGTGATTCCTGATGTCAGATTTGTGTCCATTTATCCTTTGGTGTAGGGTTTGTCCTGTTTGCCCTATGTAGAGAACCGAAGGGCATTGCTGACATTTAATGGCATATATATAGTTGGAATAAGAGCCCCGTGGCGCAGAGTGGTAAAGCTGCGGTACTGCAGTCAAACTCTCTGCTCACGACCTGAGTTCGATCCCAGCGGAAGCTGGATTCAGGTAGCCGGCTCGAGGTTGACTCGGCCTTCCATCCTTCCGAGGTTGGTAAAATGAGTCCCCAGCTTGCTGGGGGGAAAGTGTAGATGACTGGGAAAGGCAATGGCAAACCACCCTGTAAAAAGTCTGCCATGAAAACGTTGTGATGCAACTTCACCCCAGAGTCGGAAATGACTGGTGCTTGCACAGGGGACTACCTTTACCTTTTTAGTTGGAATATGAACAATATGAATATGAATGAGCCTGAGACGGTGTAGTTAATGTTGTTAGGTCCTGTGATTGTGCTGTCTGGTTGTATGTGGCAGCAAAGTTGGCACAAGCATTCCTATAATTTTTTCTTGGGGGCAAGAGCAGACCACCAGAGGACTTCCCTCTTGTCCCATCTTTCTCTTTCAGCCTTCCACATATGTGCCAGAAGTTCTCAAGAAGGTAAAGTCCGGATGTGTGCTTGTCCATGGCATATGAGAAGGTCACTAAGCTTGAGTGATGGGAACTATATTTATTCATCGTATGGCAGAAGGACACAACCTTATTAAGAGGCACTTCTTTGTACCAATCAGCCTGCCCATTTAAGCATCGTTATTGGCTCTGTTGTAGAATCCCAGGGCAACAGTCCTTTTCCTGTTTGTACTAGCTGAGCAGAAAGAATAACATTTGCTCAAGCCAAAAGGGGCATCACCCGCATATCAAAGGGAACCACTTACATTACAATTAGTTGGGAGGAGAAGAAAACTTACTCTTATTCCAGAAGCATTGGGGGGGGGATCATGGTAGTGATTGGCTGGAGCTGGTCAGGGGGCTGTTGTCCAGTTGCTCTATAAAATGACACCGGACAAAGGAATCAGGGTAGGAGGTTTATGCGCACATGCACATTGGTGCACCTCAAGGAATCCTTTTACCAGGAAGGGAGGGGCAGGAATCTCACATTGCACCAACCTGCTGTAACTTACATATCTCTAAGTACTTCGGCTGGTACATTTTGTAGCACAAACTTGCTCACCTTTTGTAGCACAAACCCACCTCACAGGGTGTCTGTTGTGGGGGAGGAAGATAAAGGAGATTGTGAGCCGCTCTGAGACTTGAGTGGAGGGCGGAATATAAATCCAATGTCGTTGTCATCATTGTCGTTGTCTTCTTCTTCTTCTTCTCCTATAACAATGAACTGTTTTCTAATCTCTTTCAATAAAACTTGTTGCTTTTACTGACATGTTCTATGTGGGCAAAGGTCCAAACCCAGGCTCAATATGTTATCACAGGGGGTTTATCCCAGGGTTCCAGGGAAGGAACAGGGGGATCAAGTCTCCTCAAACAAGGCCTGAAGGGGTCAGGAGAACTCAGAGTCTTGTCACAAACCTTGAAAAGCTGCCACAGCAAGGGGTATTCAACAAGGTTGCTCCCTTTCACCTATCATTTTTGCACTGTCCTTAGAACCGTTGGCTTTTGCAGTCAGGCATGACCTGGAAGTAGAAGGCATTTCACTGAACAATACTCCCCACAAACTTAGTGGTTTTTAAAGATCTAAGTAATCCCTTTTCCTCCTTAGCCAAACTAAAAACAATAACAGAGTGCTTTAGTCTTTATTTTAGTCTTTTTTCAGGCTTCTCCATTAATTTTATCAAATCTGAAATTTATCCAATTTTAGTTACTCCTACTTTAAAACAATCTATTTTTGAACAATTTTCCCTATCTTTGGGGTTCATATTCCTCTTCTCAGGGGTGTTGAATTCATTTGTTATGAGGGCCGGATCTGACATAAATGAGACCTTGTCGGGTTGGGCCCTGTGTGTACCTAAAGGACACAGACAAACACAATTAATTTTTTAAAAAACAACAACCTTAAAACATGCTTAAAACATTAGCACTTAAAACATTAGCACTCTTTGTATTTCTCCCGTGGGATCCAGGGAAGAAGAAGAAGATATTGGATTTTTATCCCGCCCTCCACTCCGAAGAGTCTCACAATCTCCTTTCCCTTCCTCCCCCACAACAGACACCCTGTGAGGTGGGTGGGGCTGGAGAGGGCTCTCCCAGCAGCTGCCCTTTCAAGGACAACCTCTGCCAGAGCTATGGCTGACCCAAGGCCATTCCAGCAGGTGCAAGTGGAGGAGTGGGGAATCAAACCCGGTTCTCCCAGATAAGAGTCCGCACACTTAACCACTACACCAAACTGGGCAAAAGAAGCTCTGGCTCTTTCCTTCCTTTCCTAGGGAACTAGGAAGGGGGGGGAGCCTCAGCCAATAGAAGGAAGAGAGACTTGGTTCAGTAGCTCTGCTGTGCAATTGAAAGCGCAAAGGAGGCTCCTCAACCTATGGAGAAAACAGAGGTTTCACTCTGTAGCTCCTGCGCAATTGAGCAAGCCTGGCAAAATCAGCTCTGATGCAGACGGAAGCAAGAGAGCGGGAGAAGGAAGCAGACAACAGCCAGGCTCAGGGACCTGACTGCACATTTAACACCCCTGCTTTAAAGAGTAACAGCAGTTACACGGACCATTTGGTAAGTGAAACATTTCTACAGCAGGCAGTGATGGTGAAGTATGTGCCTTGGAGAATAAGCCTGGATACCTCTCTTGTTCTCTGTTCTGTCCTCCAAAAGCAGATGGTCAGCTCAGACATAGAGAAAAGCACCCAGCTGAGATGCTGGATTGCCCTCCCAACTTTGTTATTTCGAGGAGGTCGACTCTCTCTACCCCATGCATCACTCTATAAGCCTCTATTGTGTCCCCCCCCCTTAGTGCCCCTTTTCTAAACGGAGAAGTCCCAGACTCTTCAGCCTCATAGGGAAGGTGCTCCAACCTCCTAATCACCTCGTTGCGCCTGCTCTGTATTCCCCCCCACACACAGCTCCGCAATGTCCTTTTTGAGTCACTGGGAACTGCAGACAGTATTGCAAATGAAGCCGCACTGTTGATCTTTGCAAGGGATTTACAATATAGGCCATTTTATTCTCAATCCTTTCCCTAATGAGCCAGTTTGAAAGCCAGTTTGGTGTAAAGGTCAAGCATGCGGACTCTTATCTAGGGGAACCAGATTTGATTCCCCACTTCTCCACTTGCAGCTGCTGGAATGGCCTTGGGTCAGGCATAGCTCTGGCAGAGGCTGTCCTTGAAAGGGCAGCCGCTGTGAGAGCCCTCTCAGCCCCACCCACCTCACAGGGTGTCTGTTGTGGGGGAGGAAGGGAAAGGAGATTGTGAGCCGCTCTGAGACTCTGTCCTTGAAAGGGCAGCTGCTGTGAGAGCCCTCTCCAGCCCCACCCACCTCACAGGGTGTCTGTTGTAGGGGAGGAAGATAAAGGAGATTGTGAGCCGCTCTGAGACTCTGAGATTCGGTGTGGACAGGATATAAATCCAATATCTTCTTCTTCTAATAATCCCTAACAGAGAGGCTGCTGTGCTCACTGCTGCAGCACACTGGGTTGGGCACACTTAACAACACCCAACTTCCTTTGCCGCATTATCACCCACTCACCCAGTTTTTAGAGGTTTTCTGGGCTGATCCAGGCCTGGGTAGGTTTCTCTTCAGACTTTGTGCCCTTGAGCCTCTTTATTAATTCCTGCTGAGAATGGGAACCCCAGTGCAGGAGGGTGGCATGAACTTGTGTTGGGGCGGGGAGAATCCTGTGCCATTGGCTATACTCCCCCTCCTGAAACTCTTGGGGGAGAGAGTTTGGACATCCAGTCTCCGGACATGGTTGTGCTGGGTGAACTGAGTATAAATGGAGGGGGGAGGGCTTAATGCCTGTTTTCTAAAATGGTCTCTGGAAGTGGTGGACACCCAACTTGCCTGGTGCTGCCAATGATGGTGCTTTTCCTTATAGCTAACATAGAGGTCGCCGTGCTCACCGCTGGAGCACACTGGGTTGGGGGACACTTACCTACCAACCCTGAACTTCCTTTGAAGAAGAGGACTGGAGATTTATTCCCCGCCCTTCTCTCTGAATCTGAGACTTAGAGCGGCTGACACTCTTCTATATCTTCTCCCTCCCAAAACAGACACCCTGTGACTGGGTAGGGCTGAGAGAGCTCTCACAGCAGCTGCCCTTTCAAGGACAACTCCTACGAGAACTATGGCTGACCCAAGGCCAAATTGTCACCCACTCACCCAGTTTCTGGAGGTTTTGGGGGGTGATCCAGGCTTGGGTGGGTTTCTATTCGGTCTCAGATTTTATCCCCTTGAACCTGTTGGGAGCCCCAGTGCAGGGGGGTGGGTGAGTGGCACGAATATGTCTTGGGCTAGGGAAATTCTGTGCCTTCGGATCTGCTCCCCCTCCCCAAACTCTTTAGGGAGAGGGAGAAATAGGGGGGGGAAGCTTAATGCGTGTTTCCTAAAACAGGATGGGAGGAGCATCTGGAAGGGGCGGATGCCCGCCTGGCCCGCTGCTTCCAGTGGTAGTTTTTTAGGGGGGTTGTTTTTTGTAACAATCTCGGGAACTCCTCTGCATATTAAGCCACACACCTCTTGATGTAGCCCATCCTCCAAGAGTTTACAGGGCTGTTCTTAGAGGGCCTGCTTTAAGCTCCAGGAGGATTGGCTACATCAGGGAGGGTGTGGCCTAATATGCAAAGGAGCTCCTGCTACCCTGGGCGGATCTATTAACAATCTTCGACAGCTCAGTGGGCAAGGGGGGGGGCTCAGAAGGCTGAGCGCTGCTCGGCCTTCAGCTCTGGTTCCTGCCTGCCTCAGCCAGTCCTGGGTCCGGGACCGCTGCGCCGGAGGGCGCAGAGGGGTGGCTACGCCCAACTTCGCCCCGCCCCTGCCCAGACATCCGGCGGGAGGGGGGGCGCCTTTCCCCCACAGACCAGCTCTCTCTGGCTTCTGCAGCTGCTGTCTCCCAGAGCTCCTCGCCCGCCCCGTCCATGGCGCCGCGGAGGCCGCTGCTCCTCGGGGTCCTGCTGGTGACCCTGCTGCGGGTGCCCTCCTCCGTGGCCGCCAAAGCCAGCGCCGCCCCGACGGTGGAGGTGACGGTGGGGGTGCTGCTGCCGGGGCGCAACCTGGGCTACCCCTGGGCCTGGCCGCGCGTCAAACCCGCCCTGAGCCTGGCCCTGGAGGCGCTGGAGCCCCAGCTGCCCCCCCTAGGCCTCGACGTGCGCATCGCCTTCGACTCCACCGAGGACGAGAATGGCAACTGCTCCCCGCAAGCGGCCCTCTCCAGGGCCACGGGTCTGAAATTGTCCCACGACCCCGACGTGCTGCTGGGGCTGGGCTGCCAGGCAACAAGCTCGGCGGTGGCGTCCTTAGCCCAGCGCTGGCAGCTGCCGCTCCTCACAGCCGGCCTCTACCAGGGGCAGGGGAAATTCGGCAACTCGACGGCGGTGTACGGCGGTCCCCTGGGGCCCGCCCTGGGAGCCTTCCTGGCCCAGCTGCACCGGCGCTTCAACTGGACCTCCCGCGCAGCCTTGGTCGTCAGTTTCAGCCGCTACCGGGAATACTTCCAAGAGCTCCTCCCGGACAGCGCCGGCTTCACCGTCCGCGTTCACCAATACGAGCAGCCGGACCAGGCTGTCCGCTTCATCCGGGCCGAGGGGCGAGGTGAGTCCAGCCAGACGGAGACGGCGGTCGTTCGGCTCGACGACAACCGAAGCTGCTCCCTCCTAGATAGATCGAAGCGGGCAGCCCTGTCGGTCTGAAGCAGCTGAACAAAGCAGGAGGCCCGTGGCACCTTGAGGACCAACCACGTTTTAGTTATACCTGATCCCCTCGTCTGATGAAGTGTGCTGAGAGAGCGCACCGGAGCTGACGCTCTGAAGAAAACTTGGTTGGTCTTAAAGGTGGGAATTGATTCCTGCTTTGTTGAACTGCTCCCTCCTCTCCGCCTTGGGCGTCTGGCTTGCCTGTGGCCCCGACGGCCGCAGCAGCACCCTGCCACCACCCCACCCCCGGAGTCCTGGGGTTCCCCCCCCCCCTCACACCGCATCTTTTCGCACATGGGCTCCCCGGGGAAGGGAAGGTCAACGGGAGAAGAAGATGAAGAAGATATTGGATTTATATCCCGCCCTCCACTCCGAAGAGTCTCAGAGCGGCTCACAATCTCCTTTCCCTTCCTCCCCCACAACAGACACCCTGTGAGGTGGATGGGGCTGAGAGGGCTCTCACAGCAGCTTCCCTTTCAAGGACATCTCCTGAATCAGAGTCTCAGAGCGGCTCACAATCTCCTTTCCCTTCCTCCTCCACAACAGACACCCTGTGAGGTGGATGGGGCTGAGAGGGCTCTCACAACAGCTGCCCTTTCAAGGACATCTCCTGAATCAGAGTCTCAGAGCGGCTCACAATCTCCTTTCCCTTCCTCCCCCACAACAGACACCCTGTGAGGTGGGTGGGGCTGGAGAGGGCTCTCACAGCAGCTGCCCTTTCAAGGACAACCTCTGCCAGAGCTATGGCTGACCCAAGGCCATGCTATCAGGTGCAAGTGGAGGAGTGGGGAATCAAACCCGTTTCTTCTAGATAAGAGTCTGCACACTTCACCACTACACAAAACTGGCTCTCCTAAATAAAATAAAATGTTTATTAAAGTGGGTTTTGTGACCCAGTTCATTGGCATGGGTGTGATATGTCTTAAGGCTTTGGCTATGGAGACCAGGTAAAAATCTTTAAGAACAAAAAAGGGTACCCATTTTTTTTACAACATGACAGGGCCATGAAATGCTGGGTCCATGATTTTTATGGTTTTGTTAATGGGAAGCTGTGATACAATAGTGGTATTCTGTTGTTTTTCAATAGCCCCCGACCTTCGATGGTGTGCAGCTAAAGGCGGCGCAGCAGGTGAAGAGTCTGGGTGTTTTACTGGAGCCTTCATTATCAATGGAGGCCCAGATAACAGCCACTGCCAAGTCAGCTTTCTTCCATCTGAGGCGGGCAAAGCAGTTGGCCCCTTTCCTGGAGCGTCGGGACCTAGCAACGGTGATCCATGCGACGGTCACCTCACGATTGGACTACTGTAACGCCCTCTACATGGGGCTGCCTCTGTGCCGGACCCGGAAGTTACAGCTAGTGCAGAACGCGGCGGCCAGGCTGTTACTTGGTCTCCCAAGATGGGAACATGTGCGGCCGGGGCTACGCGAACTGCACTGGTTACCGATTGTATACCGGGTCCAGTACAAAGTGCTGGTTATCACCTTTAAAGCCCTATATGGCCGAGGACCAGCCTACCTGAAGGACCGTCTCTCCTCGTATGAACCCCAGAGAGCACTGAGGTCAGTAGGAAAGAACAGACTGACTACCCCTGGGCCAAGACAAATTAAACTACAGAATACTCGCTCTCGGGCCTTTTCGGCCGCAGCCCCACATCTCTGGAACCAACTCCCAGAGGAGGTGCGGGCCCTGCGGAACCTTGATCAGTTCCGCAGGGCCTGCAAGACCACCCTTTTTAAATTAGCTTATGAATAACTGAAATCCGCCATCAACATCAACTAGAAGAGTGTCAAGGATAGCGTCAAAAATGTTTTAGTTAATTGTTTTAATTCTGGTTTTTAAGGTTAATTTAATGTTTAATTTAATGTTTTTAATGTAACTGTTTTATTGTTGGTGTACCATTGGTCACCGTATTGTTAGCCGCCCTGAGCCTGCTTCAGCAGGGGAGGGCGGGGTATAAATAAAATTTATTATTATTATATTATTATTATTATAAATGCACACACAGCCACCGTACAGCAATTCATTTCTTTTTAGAAGGAAGACCTCATGCATGTTCATTCAGCCAAAGATGATGTTGGGACCAGTACTGGATAAATGCAGGGTTTGTACCACACGTTCACCTGTGCATGCGTTAACTGTAACATGAGAATTTCTCAACACGTCTACAAAGAGAGCCAGTTTGGTGTAGTGGTTAAGAACACAGACTCTAAGATGATAGAACCAGGTTAGATTCCCCTGTCCTCCACATGCAGCTGATGGGTGAACTTAAGTTCTGAATAAAACTTTTTTGGTCTTAAAATTGCAACTTGACTCCTGCTTTGTTCTACTGCTTCAGACCAACAAGACTGCCCGCCTGGATCTAACCGTAAACAAGATAGTCTGCTTTTAAATCAGATACATTCTGTTGATGGCCAAAAGAAGAAGATATTGGATTTATATCCCGTCCTCTACTCAGAGTCTCAGAGCGGCTCACAATCTCCTTTATATTCCTCCCCCACAACAGACACCCTGTGAGGTGGGTGGGGCTGGAGAGGGCTTTCACAGCTGCTGCCCTTTCAAGGACAACCTCTGCCAGAGCTACGGTTGACCCAAGGCCATTCCAGCAGGTGCAAGTGGAGGAGTGGGGAATCAAACCCGGTTCTCCCAGAAAAGAGTCTGTACACTTAGCCACTACACCAAACTGTCTCAAAAGGATTGAGATTGCAAGGGGGAGGGGAGGGGAGGGCGGGAGGCCGCCTGGTTGCTTCACTCCTGCCAAAGCCCAGCTGGGTCTTGCAGCTCTCTCCAGTTTGGTGTAGTGGTGGAGTGTGCGGACTCTTATCTGGGAGAACCGGGTTTGATTCCCCACTCCGCCACTTGACCTGCTAGCATGGCCTTGGGTCAGCCATAGCTCTGGCAGAGGTTGTCCTTGAAAGGGCAGCTGCTGTGAGAGCCCTCTCCAGCCCCACCCACCTCACAGGGTGTCTGTTGTGGGGGAGGAAGGTAAAGGAGATTGTGAGCCACTCTGAGACTCTTCGGAGTGGAGGGAGGGATATAAATCCAATATCTTCTTCTCTGGCAAGATCTCTTCACCTGATGAAGCACATCCCACTTGCTTGCTGGAAACACCGTTCCTTTACCCTCCCTCTCCGCCAAGGTCGGCCTTAGGACGCAGGGCATGCTTGTAAGAGCCTTGTAAGCTCTTGGAGGATTGGCTACATCAGGGGTGTGTGGCCTAATATGTAAAGGAGCTCTTGCTAGAATTCCACCCCTGGCTAAGCCAGTCACCTTGAGGCAGCCATTCCAGGAGATGGATGGGGAGGTGGAGCTGGGCAGCCGGGGGGTGGGGCGTGGTGGCAGCTGCCTGAGCCAAGGTTGCTCCTGCCTACCTCTGCCCTCAGGTGACAGGCTGGGAGGGAGAAGAAACCAGGCAGAGAGGCAGATGGTAGCAGTGGGGAAGAGGCGGGGGGCAGCACAGGGAGGTGGAAGGGACGTCCAGCAGCGTCCAAAGGTGTGGTGGCACCCCAGGCAGCTGTCTACGTCACCTACTCCCATGAGCTGGCCGTGATCTTAAGCTTTGTGCTTCATGCGTGGCTGAGGGGCACATTACTTCTCCCTGCCTGCCCTCCGTTCTTTGCTTGCATCTGACACACGCTCCTCTGGTCTGTCTGGTTTCTCCTTAGTGGTCTACATCTAGGGTGACCATAATGTCTGAAGGCCAGCCAGGGACACTGGGGGGGGGGGAGGTGCGCGCGCCGCCGGAAACAGGAAGTGACGTCACTTCCGGTGACGTCACTTCCGGTGACGTCATGCCACCACCGGAAACAGGAAGTGGCATCACTTCCTGTGACATCATTTCCCCCGCGTCACCTGCCGGAAACAGGAAGTGACTTCACAGCACTTCCTGTGACGTCCCCAAAAATCCCCCAAATATCACCGCCGGAAACAATTTTGTTCTCAAATCCTGTATATACTTCATCAGTATATGGGATAAGGCACTTTCTCAACTGTGCTGCATAATGCAGCCTATTTATTTTGTCCTGTTGGCTCTGTTGGCTCTATCTGCGCCACCTTCATCACTTTCGGGGTGTGGATCCCCCAGTGGGGTGGTCTCCCAACTCCCTCCGCTGACTGTTTCTGATAGCCCTGCGCCCCCTCTTTCATTTGATATGTGTCCCGTGCGGGTGCCACCCTCCCGCCGGGAGATGCCGCAAAATGAGCCCCCTTGAGGCTTATGGCGGCAGGGCTCGGGGGAAGCGAGCTAGACTGCTGTTCTTTTGAGGGGTTATAGAGTGTTTCGAGCCCGTCCCTGTGGCATCGGTCCCATCGTTGTGGGACCCAGGGGGCCGGCGCAGCGGCACGCCGAAGCAGCCTGTCACTAATAACACCAGTCAAGATGCAGGACAGGAACCTGGAAGTGACCGACAGGCTGCTTCAGCGTGCCGCTGCGCCGGCCCCCTGGGCCCCACAAAGCTCCCTTACACTGAATCAGTGCTTGGGTCCACCAAAGTCAGTATTGTCACATAAGAGAAGCCCTGTTGGATCAGGCCAGTGGCCCATCCAGTCCAACACTCTGCGTCACATAAGAACATAAGAGAAGCCCTGTTGGATCAGGCCAGTGGCCCATCCAGTCCAACACTCTGCGTCACACTTAAGAACATAAGAGAAGCCCTGTTGGATCAGGCCAGTGGCCCATCCAGTCCAACACTCTGTGTCACACTTAAGAACATAAGAGAAGCCCTGTTGGATCAGGCCAGTGGCCCATCCAGTCCAACACTCTGCGTCACATAAGAACATAAGAGAAGCCCTGTTGGATCAGGCCAGTGGCCCATCCAGTCCAACACTCTGTGTCACATAAGAACATAAGGAAGGAAGGAAGGAAGGAAGGGAGGGAGGGAGGGAGGGAGAAAGGGAGGGAGGGAAGAAGGGAAGAAAGAAAGGAAGGAGGGAAGGAAGGAAGGAAGGAAGGAAGGAAGGAAGGAAGGAAGGAAGGAAGGAAGGAAGGAAGGAGGGAAGGAAGGAAGAAAGGAAGGAAGGAGGGAGGGAAGAAAGGAAGGCAAACCCCCAACCGCCAGCCCCCCCCCCCGCTTTCGGCCCCCTTACCTACGGCGGCGGCGAGTCCAGCGGCGGCGGCAGCGAGTCCGGCGGCGGAGAGGCCTTTCCGATGCCCTCCCGGGCCTCCGCCAGCACGGGGGGGGGGGTGGTAGAGGCCGGGGAAGCGTCGGAAAGGCCCGCGGGGGTCGCTGGAGGCCCTCCAGCGACCCCCGCGGGCCTTTCCGACGCCCTCCCGGGCGAGGAGGACGGGGGGTGGGGGTTGAGAGCCCCGGGGAAGCGTCGGAAAGGCCCGCGGGGGTCGCTGGAGGCCCTCCAGCGACCCCCGCGGGCCTTTCCGACGCCCTCCCGGGGGAGGAGGACGGGGGGTGGGGGTTGAGAGCCCCGGGGAAGCGTCGGAAAGGCCCGCGGGGGTCGCTGGAGGGCCTCCAGCGACCCCCGCGGGCCTTTCCGACGCCCTCCCGGGGGAGGAGGACGGGGGGTGGGGGTTGAGAGCCCCGGGGAAGCGTCGGAAAGGCCCGCGGGGGTCGCTGGAGGGCCTCCAGTGACCCCCGCGGGCCTTTCCGACGCCCTCCCGGGGGAGGAGGACGGGGGGTGGGGTTTGAGAGCCCCGGGGAAGCGTCGGAAAGGCCCGCGGGGGTCGCTGGAGGGCCTCCAGTGACCCCCGCGGGCCTTTCCGACGCCCTCCCGGGGGAGGAGGACGGGGGGTGGGGTTTGAGAGCCCCGGGGAAGCGTCGGAAAGGCCCGCGGGGGTCGCTGGAGGCCCTCCAGCGACCCCCGCGGGCCTTTCCGACGCCCTCCCGGGGGAGGAGGACGGGGGGGTGGGGGTTGAGAGCCCCGGGGAAGCGTCGGAAAGGCCCGCGGGGGTCGCTGGAGGCCCTACAGCGACCCCCGCGGGCCTTTCCGACGCCCTCCCGGGGGAGGAGGACGGGGGTTGGGGGTTGAGAGCCCCGGGGAAGCGTCGGAAAGGCCCGAGGGGGTCGCTGGAGGCCCTCCAGCGACCCCCGCGGGCCTTTCCGACGCCCTCCCGGGGGAGGAGGACGGGGGTGGGGGTTGAGAGCCCCGGGGAAGCGTCGGAAAGGCCCGCGGGGGTCGCTGGAGGGCCTCCAGCGACCCCCGCGGGCCTTTCCGACGCCCTCCCGGGCGAGGAGGACGGGGGGTGGGGTTTGAGAGCCCCGGGGAAGCGTCGGAAAGGCCCGCGGGGGTCGCTGGAGGCCCTCCAGCGACCCCCGCGGGCCTTTCCGACGCCCTCCCGGGGGAGGAGGACGGGGGGTGGGGGTTGAGAGCCCCGGGGAAGCGTCGGAAAGGCCCGCGGGGGTCGCTGGAGGCCCTCCAGCGACCCCCGCGGGCCTTTCCGACGCCCTCCCGGGGGAGGAGGACGGGGGGTGGGGGTTGAGAGCCCCGGGGAAGCGTCGGAAAGGCCCGCGGGGGTCGCTGGAGGCCCTCCAGCGACCCCCGCGGGCCTTTCCGACGCCCTCCCGGGGGAGGAGGACGGGGGGTGGGGGTTGAGAGCCCCGGGGAAGCGTCGGAAAGGCCCGCGGGGGTCGCTGGAGGCCCTCCAGCGACCCCCGCGGGCCTTTCCAACGCCCTCCCGGGGGAGGAGGACGGGGGGTGGGGGTTGAGAGCCCCGGGGAAGCGTCGGAAAGGCCCGCGGGGGTCGCTGGAGGCCCTCCAGCGACCCCCGCGGGCCTTTCCGACGCCCTCCCGGGGGAGGAGGACGGGGGGTGGGGGTTGAGAGCCCCGGGGAAGCGTCGGAAAGGCCCGCGGGGGTCGCTGGAGGCCCTCCAGCGACCCCCGCGGGCCTTTCCGACGCCCTCCCGGGCGAGGAGGACGGGGGGTGGGGGTTGAGAGCCCCGGGGAAGCGTCGGAAAGGCCCGCGGGGGTCGCTGGAGGGCCTCCAGCGACCCCCGCGGGCCTTTCCGACGCCCTCCCGGGGGAGGAGGACGGGGGGTGGGGGTTGAGAGCCCCGGGGAAGCGTCGGAAAGGCCCGCGGGGGTCGCTGGAGGCCCTCCAGCGACCCCCGCGGGCCTTTCCGACGCCCTCCCGGGCGAGGAGGACGGGGGGTGGGGGTTGAGAGCCCCGGGGAAGCGTCGGAAAGGCCCGCGGGGGTCGCTGGAGGGCCTCCAGCGACCCCCGCGGGCCTTTCCGACGCCCTCCCGGGGGAGGAGGACGGGGGGTGGGGGTTGAGAGCCCCGGGGAAGCGTCGGAAAGGCCCGCGGGAGTCGCTGGAGGCCCTGCAGCGACCCCCGCGGGCCTTTCCGACGCCCTCCCGGGCGGAGGAGGACGGGGGGTGGGGGTTGCGAGGCCCGGGAAGCCTCGGGAAGGCCCGCGGGGGTCGCTGGAGGGCCTCCAGCGACCCCCGCGGGCCTTTCCGACGCCCTCCCGGCCTCCGCCGCCACCGCCGGGCCCCGTGCGCGGGCGGGGAAAGCGGCGAGGGAGGGTGGGAGCGTCCCTGCGCGTGCGCAGAGCGATCTGCGTACGCGCAGGGTCGCTCCCTCCCTCACTCGCCGCCTTCCCCGCCCGGGCGCGCGGCCCCCGGCTCTCTGGCTGGCTAAACCGGGACCTCTTAATGGTCCCGGTATACCCAGCCCGGGAGCCGGGAATTGGGGGCCAGAACCGGGAAAGTCCCGGGAGACCGGGACGGTCTGGCCACCCTATCTACATCTGTGGGCCCCTGAAGATGTTGCAGGAGATCATGAGCTTGGTGCACGCTCAGGGCATGGCCAACGGTGACTACGTCTTCCTGTTCGTGGACGTTTTCGAGGAAAGTCTGAGAATTAGTGGGTATCATGAAGCAATAAAGCCCTGGCAGATCAAGCAGAGCCAAGATGCGGGAGGCCTCCGAGAGGCCTTCCAGGTAAGTCCAGGACTCTGCAGGGAGTGGAAAGGAGGAAAACTAGTGAGCTGAAGATCGGGGCTGGAATCACCCCAAAGGACACTGCCTTTCCCAAGTGTGTTGCAATGCAAGCTTTAGGGCATGGTGAGAGTTGGGGAGGGTCACAGTTTAATGCGTTGAGGAGACTTGAAGCAAGAATGAGCCCTGCAGTGATTCTGAGGAGGGAGTCCCCACAGCTGGACTCTTTGCCTCAACATGCAAAGAAGGGAGGTTTGCTTCTGGGCTCCTCCAGACTGAGCCAAAGCCCGCCTAGTGAAGGAGGGTGATCTGCAGGTGGGGTTCTTGGGGGTATGCTTGGGTGGGCATTTGGAAGGGGTATTAGGGAAGGCTTGCTTCAGCAAGGATAGAGATGGATTGTTTTTGGTCTTCTATGCAGTCCCACATTTGGGATGGCACAGACGCGCCTGCATGGAAAGCAACCCAACGAACAAACCTGTTTATTGCCTGGATAAATCCCTGTAGAGACTCTAGCCTCGGTTCTGTATGTCGAGACAAGAGTTTATTGATCAGAATCCCTTGGCCCAAAGGGAGGTGAGAGGGGGGCAGCAGAGGCTAACCCTCCAAGATGGAGAGGCTTTTCCATCTTGCAGGAGAC
Source organism: Heteronotia binoei (assembly GCF_032191835.1). NCBI lineage: Eukaryota > Metazoa > Chordata > Lepidosauria > Squamata > Gekkonidae > Heteronotia > Heteronotia binoei. The sequence continues at coordinate 197,127 of NW_026800023.1, read as the reverse complement.
CAGCCCTGGCAGAACCCTGCCTTGGATGACCTGCTGGTGTCTCTTCTGTGCTGTCCTGCCCTTTTTCTCCTGAAAGAGTCCCAGCCAGCTGGAGCTCCCTTCATCTTTTTTTCTCTCTAATTGCAGACGGTGCTGGTGGTCACTCCCCATGAGCCCCAGACCCCCGAATACCGGCGTTTCCAGAGCCAGCTGACCCTGCGTGCCAAGAGAGAGTTTGCTGTGCCAGAGAATAAATCATGTGTAAATCCTAATGCTCCTGCTTGCATGCCCTCTTATGAGCTCTGTTATTACGGGATGAAGCGTGGGTTCCTTTGTGAGAAGTGAGATGAGAGAGATCAGTCAGCATTCTGGGGCCAAAACCACTTTTCACCTTGGCCTTGGGACCAAGAGATTCCCCAGGAGAATCCCTAGGTTTGGGGTTGAAGAAGGCAGCTGTGGGTTGGCTTTGCAGGAGGTTCAGTAGGGTTGGCTTGATGGATCCATTAGCGCTTGATCACACAGGGAGTTTGCAGTGGTCTTTTGATAGCTATCCTTTTTGCTTCTTTCTACCGGAATTTCCGGTTACTGTCCTGAATGCATTTTCAGTTGTGGTACCTGCGCTGTGTGTTCAAGCTTGTGGTTGACCACTGCCCCCTTTCCCATTTCCTCATGTTCACTCGCCACACCCAGCATGCACTGCCCCCATATTCTACCTTCCTTGTTTGCTTCAAGGCATGCCTCTTCTCACCATGCCTAGACTGGTCTTCCCTCCATCTGTCAGCCAACTGGATGGTATGGTCCAGGAGTCTCCTCACTGTCATAGAAGAGGGAGAGTGAATCCCAGGCCTCATATCTCAGGTGGGCTGCTGGGTCTAAGTTTGCCTGAGACACGGTGGTCATCAGACCCACAGAGACAAAAACTCCCCTGAGTTCCCTGCCTCAGTCGCCTGCCCCAGCCAAGGAGAAGCTGCTGGTCTGGAGCCATTCAGGAGCCATCTGGCTCCCAGATGGTTGAGATAGACCAGGGGTGGCCAATGGCAGCTCTCCAGATGTTTTTGCCTACAACTCCCATCAGCCCCAGCCATTGGCCGATGGGAGTTGTAGGCAAAAAAATCTGGAGAGCTACCGTTGGCCACCCCTGAGATAGACCATCATGGCCACTTCTAATGGCTCCACTAGATGAGCTTGTCTAGATTGTCCCTGAGGATGACCTCCGAGTCCAAGGCAGTGGCTGCCAGTGGGGCAGCAGGGACAGGATAGGCCGTAATGTTTTTCTCTCTCTCTCCATCCCACTCTGGCAGGGGACAGTAGTGCCTGGCTGCTTCCACGACGTGCTGCTGCTGTATCTCAGGGCCCTGAATGAGACACTGCAGGAAGGTGGAACCAAGCGGGACACCAGCCACATCCTGGAGAAGATGAGGGGCCTGGAAATCCGAGGTACTGGATGCTTGGTGGAGGGAAGAGAGTGGTGGGGAGTGGAGGATGGGAAGGTTGCCAAAAAATTTGGGCCTGGAGTTGGGGGAAGGCAGAAGGTGGGTGCCCTGGGCTGAGACAGATCAGGCCAGGAGGGAGCAGGAGAGGGTGGGGATGGCAGAAGGGGGCTGGCTTTAGAGGGGAGCCCCAGAACCTGTCCAAGAGGGAAACTCAGCCATGGTTCATGAGTGACTACTGATGCCGGGGCCCACCTAGAAATGATGTGCGTCTCCCTCCCTGCCCCCACCCCTCCAGGTGTCACTGGGACGGTGAGCATCAACAGCAACAATGACCGAGAGATGGATTTCGACTTGTGGGCCATGAGGGATGTGGAGAGCGGAGAATACCAGGTGTGTGGATGGGGGATGGAGGAGTAAGGTGTCAGCCATTCTAGGCGTGGGCTGCCCCACTGGGTCTCTGAAGGGGCTTGTGTGCACTGAATATGCATTAATGGCCCCCGAGTGGGACCCGAACGTGCTGAGAGATGAAATGCCAAGTCCTCCAGGCCTTTCCATTTGGGTAGAATTCTGGGAAGTTTCAATAGATGTGGAGGAAGGTGCCCCCCGAGTCTGTGACCTGAATCCTGCCCCTCCTTCCCACAGGTGGTGGCTCATTATATAGTATCAGAGAAGTGGATCAACTGGACGGGACGCATCCACTGGAAGAAGGGAGGCCCTCCTCTTGACAACCCACCCTGGGGTAAGAGTGAGTGTGTCCAGGGGTGGAGGGTGTGGATCTCACTGGCCTGTCCGCATTGGCTATTCTGAAGCTCTTTCATTCCCTGTGCTACCTCTGGTGATACATCTGCCAGGCAGGACAACCCTAAGTAGGAACGGTCAAACCCTGCTATTTTACTTCATGTTCTGCTCTCTGGTTGGGGCCACAGAACTGATTCTCCACCAAGCAGTTTGGTTGTTCATGAGCCGCTGACATCTTTTCATTGGCTAAGCTTTTCCATATCCCACTGCACAATTGTCGTCGTTTCGCGCATGCACATTCTCACACATCCGAATGGGAGTCCTGGTTTCCTCCTCTCACGTAGACCCGCCGTCACTGCTCACCGCATCCTAAAAACATGCAGAGAGCAAATTGATCAGTCTGACAGTAATGATTAATCATGCATTTTCTTCTTTTTTCAAAAGAAAGTATTTCCATTTGATGTTCGTGTTTTTCTTAGTTATCACACAGGGCTTGTGCCAGGCTTTTTGGTACCCTGGGTGCGGGCCCCCCACCCCACCAGCCCACTGACTGTGAGGGACTTCCAGTCAAGCCTCTTCTTCTCCAAAATTCGGAGGAGGTGTTTGAAGCGTAGCAGAGTAACGTGCATCTCCTCTCCTCTTGGTGGGAGCCCCCACTGCCCTGCGAACATCAGAGCTGGAGCTGCAGGTGCACCGAGTTTTCTTCCACTGAGGGAGGAAAACTGGGCAGTGGAGCAGACTCCATGGGGGGAGAACAGCACGGGGGAGAGCCTAGGGCAGCATTGCCAGACTGCCACCTGCTTGGGAGAAAGTAATCCCACTGGATATAGAAATACTTCCTTCTGCGTAGAGGAGCACAGGGCTGGACTGTCAAACTGCAATCCCAATGCACCCCTATCTAGAGGTCAACCCCACTGAATAGAGGGCGGCGTGTTTCTGAGTGGAGATGCATGGGATTCTACCCAACGAGGAAGGCAGCCGAGGATGATGGCGATAAGGGCCAGGCCGGTTCTGCTCTTCTGAAGACTCTGCTTCCAATGACGCAGGGAAATCTGGGCAAGGCAAGGTTGGGGAGGGGAAATTAATCTACCTTGTAATCCTGATGTGCCTCTTCTATGGGCAGCATGAAGTGCGCCTTATGAGCTTGCGATTCTCTGCAAATGACACAGGCAGACATCTTGTCCTGCTCACAGAAGAACTTGAGGGGCTCTTGGTGGCCGTGGGCTCTTTGAAATAGCCCAGGCAGATGGAGCAAGTGATCTCCCTCTGCAGGATTTCCAAAGGGCTCTCGGATGCCACGATGGGGGAAAGGAAGGCGAGGAAAAGGGAGGAAGCACGTGGCTCACAAGGGGGGATCTGATTGGCTGTGAGAGAGAATTCAGGACCAGTGGGCACATCCCCAACACACTGGTCAGGGGAGGCTGCTCTGAGGAGGAGCAATAAGCAAAACATGCGGCGTGTGTTTTGGAAGTATCACGGGTGGCTGTGAATGATGAATTGCAATTCGTTTGCGCTGCCTTGTTGTTGGGTTGTGCTGTGCAGGATCACACTCCTCCTCGGCAACCAGAGGGGAGAGCTTCAATCCCCCTGGCCTCACCCTACCGGCTGCCCTCTCTTCCTGACCCCACCCTTCTATAGCAAACTTTATCTGCTGCTGCCCATCAGAGAAGGCGGTGGAAGGGGGAGAGCTGTGGTCATTGTGAACACCCTGAGCTGAGAGGGAAGGGGAGGGGGGGGGCTTTGGCATTGGAGAAAGACTGGTTGGCAGAGGGAGGGGCTCTGGTGCATCCCAGGTGGAGGGTGTCTCTTGCGGGTGGCTCTGAGCATCTTGTATGCCAGGGGTGACTAGTGGTAGCTCTCCAGATGTTTTTTGCCTACAACTCCCATCTGCCCCAGCCATTGGCCATGCTGGCTGGGGCTGATGGGAGTTGTAGGCAAAAAACATCTGGAGAGCTACCGCTGGCCACCCCTGTTGTATGCGCTTGTCTGGTAAGCAGCTGGGGGGACGTGCTGAGGAGGTGCTGGGAGCCTCCTGATGGCCATGCAGGTTTTGACACATGTGCATTTTTGTTCAGCTTTATGGGATTTTAATCTTCCCTCCATGTCATTTAATCATCTGGAGGAGCCTCAGTTTCACCTCCTCCTGCACAGATGCGAAAGCAGCTGGAAAGGGAGAAGGAAATGAAAATGGGAGCACAGCCACTTGTGCCTGTTTCTCCATCCCCACCTCTGAGTTGCTTTTGGGCGGTTTCCGAGTGAGTGATTTCCTTGCCTTAGCCCGTCGGACCCATTTGTCTCCAGAGCAAGATGTGGAGCAAATCCAGATGTGCAAGTGAATTATTGGGAATCTTCTCCACTTTGAGGCAGGCATTCATTATGCCATCCCCAGTGCACCCTTCCACCCACTCTCCATAGCTTGAAATGGTGGTTCCAGTCTGGTGGGTTGGTCACCTCCCAAGCAGGGGTGTTCTAGCACTCACTTTGTGACTGGAGTAGGGAAGTGGTTTATTGCCAATCAGTTCAGCCGTTCCAGAGAATCTCAGGCCTCTCTAGCAGGTAAGCTTTTGCACAATTCCAGACTATAACGCAGTCAGCAGCATTTCATGTATCCCAAGGGGAGTCCTACCTCCTCCTGCCATAGTTGTTAACTCTGCTCACTACTCAGCAGCTGGTCATAAAAATAAACATGGCACAACTTAATTGGTCAAACAGGGATTACAAACATGTGCTTTTGTAAAGATCTTACTGTTCGGTGTTCATTTCATTCTGTATTATCATTGAGGTCCTTTAAGCACGCGCGTTTGCACTCAGCCTTATGGGAGTTTTCATTTTCCCTCTGGGTCATTTAATTCTCTGGAGAAGCCTCGGTTTCACCTTCTGCACAGATGCAAAAGTGCCTTGAAAGGGAGAAGGAAATGAAACTGAAGCACCAGTGCTAGTCCACAGCTAAGAAGCTGTTCGGCCACACACTGAACAAGGCACACGGCAGGGAGGTGAACAGATCTGAGGCTCAGCTCAGGAGTGATCATGGCTGGTGAATGCGGTTTTTTCACCTCTAAATCTATGGCATCCCTCACTCATTCTCACCCTCCTCACAAGAGATGTTTGCGTTGCAGTTGAAAGCTGAGAATGGGGAAGTTTCCAGGGTGGTCGGGGAGTGGGAGAGCAGGAAGTTGACCTGGGGGATTTGCTTACAGTTGGCTGCCCCCTGCCATACAAACACAGGAAAGAAACTTCTCCCAGCTCCCCAGAACAGAGAAAAGTGTCTGGGGGACCAAGTCGGAACTGGAGGGCATACTGCATGGAGCTCAAATTGGCACACGCTGCATAGGTGTGGCTTCTTGTGGTGCCAAGTTGTGTGGGCACCTCTACGGGCAAGCCATGCGTACACAGCAGGAATGACCCCCCAAGTACCATCCCAGATCACCTTGATGGTTGCTGTTCCCATCGGCCATTTCATCCAAGTCTTCATCTGGGGGCTCGCTGGGGGCCTGCCTCAGCAGAACCGATGAACTCCTGCCTGGCTCCAGATGCAAGACATCCCATTGCCTGTTTCAGCAGCAACTCACTCAGAATGGATCCTGCCCCCCTGGCAGCTTACAGGTGAGGAAGGGGTTGATGCAGCTGAGCATGGAAAACCCTAGAATCTGCCTTGTGCTTGCACACAGGGGGGGTGGGATTAGCAAGGGGGCTATTTGGGGACAGTGTGTGCAGGGACTGCCATCCCTGGGAGGATGCTTGGGGGTGGGGCTAGATGTCCTGGGGTTTGCTCTTTTTGTACAGAGGCAAGGCTGCATGACCATGACTCTCCCCTCCCCCTCCAGCCAGGCACTCAGGAGAAGGAGAGCTTCAGTGGAGACTCCAATTCCTGCTACTAACTCTTCACTGACACGGTTGAGGTGAGACTGTGAGAAGGGACCAGGGAGAGGTGCCTGTGTAGAGCGTGTGATCATTGTGGGGTAAAAGAAGGAGGGTCAGTTGATAAATCTAGAGGGAGAAATCATCCTTGCTGGGTAGTCCTGTGGGCACAATATGCCTGCCACCTTTCCAGGGGGCTTTTCTCTGCCACCTCTTATGCATTTGGCAGCTATCAGCAGGAGGTGGGCTTGCTCTCAAGTGGGCTAGCATGTCTTCTGTGTTTGCATGGGCTTCCTCAGCAGCCTCTTTCATTGCCTTCACAGCATCATCGGGAACCACGGCAGCCTCAAGTCTTCTGACTCTGAGGTGAACAGTGGCCGGGCACTCAAGATCTCTGGTTCTGGGCTAGTCAGTTTCCAGCAGAGCAGGGAGAGTGAGTGGAAAAACAGGTTGCTTACCTGTAACTGAATGCTCTTGGAGTTGTCATTTATGAAGTCTCATATGTGTCTTTGCTGCCTGCACATGAACCCAACCTCAGAAAGTTCTAGAGCCAGCCTCAAATGTTTTGGCACACCTCCCTTCTATGCGTTGGGAGCAGGTGGCAACTGTGTATGCCTGGAGCTGAAGAGAAGGCACCCTCCTCCTTAGATCCTTTGGGCCGCCGTCAGTAAGTCCCATCAACACAAGGTAAGTAGACAAGAGATGCCAGCGGTGGGGACAGCTGGGCGGGCATGTGTGAACTGCACAGATGTCCACTCAAAGGTCATCAATTGCAGGTTCACAACCTGTTTATCTTCTTTATGGTCTCTGTGAAGTTCCACACTTGGCTGATTAGCGAGCTGAGTAGACAAACAGGACGGAGGGTGTTGGCAATCAAAATAAACCAAAGAACCCAAAGAACCTTTTGCCTATTACAGACCAACCTGCAATACGCTGATGAAACAGAAGGTCAGTGGAAGTTGGACTCAATACTGCCTGTCCAAAGGAGGCATCTCAGCAGGCTCTAACAACTAGAGAGTAGTGCGACATGAAGATCAATGGAGAGGACCATGTGGCAGCCACACAGATGTCATCAAGGGATACGCCCCAGAGAGAGGCAGTAGAGGTCAACACCGCCCCGGTGGAGTGGGCTCACAGGCAGGTAGGTAGTGGTTGCTTGGCCAGCTCATAACATAGGGAGATTGTGGCCATGACCCGTTTAGCCAGTCTTTGGCAGAGGGGGACCTTCTGGCACTCCCTGGGTTCCCCTTAGGTAATGAAGACATTTAGGTCTTGCCAGAATGGCTGAGTCTGATCAGGTAAAATGAGAGAGCTCTCCTTACATTGGGTGAGTGTAAGACTCACTGGCCAGCTTCCACAGGCTGTGGGAGAAAACTTGGAAGTACTGCAGGTTGTGATAGGTGGAAAGCGTAAACCACTAAAAGACAGGTTGGGCTGAAGCACAACGTTATCCCTGTGAAGCACGATGTAAGGAAGATTGGCTCAGAAGGCACAGAGATAACTGACCCTCTTGTGCAATGTGAACACTGCTACAAACACTTTCTTGAATATTGAGATTGGTAGTTGCCATAGATTTAAATGGCTTGCCCAGGAGTTTCGCCAGAACCATGGACAGGCTTCACTGAGGGAGAAGGGGCTTCCGAGGGGGGTGGATCTGCAACATGCTCGTGAATGATTTGGTAGTTTGGTGAGAAAACAAGATCTTGATTACCTGAGATGGCAGCTAGATGAACCATTACAGTACCTCTCCTCTGGGTATTCAGGAGAATGAGAGCATTGGCTGAGACTGAACATCCCACTAATGATCCATCACTGACACCCTCCTCACCCTTTTCTCTCTTCCTTTATTCCCTGACATGCCTCCCACTAGGAAGGTGGACTCCAGGACCATGGACAGCAGCTGACCTCCAGATGAGTGTTTGCCTCACGCCCAGCCATGCACAGAGGAGGTGTCTACTGCTTGGAGAATCCCTCTACAGGAGATCGTGCAGTGGGGCCTTCTATGTTGAAGGTGTGATGGACTTCAGCTTCAGAGGCGAGAGGAGAGAAGTCCCCTAAGTCAAAAGCAGCCCAAGATTGTCTCTGCCTTGTCTTAGCTTTACTTCTGGGGCCTCAGCTGGGTCCTACACTCCTTTTTACCCCATGCCAGGCACTTAAAGAACGTCAGTTCTGGAAGTTGACCTTCCTTGGTTATCAGGGGAAGGGATCTCAGGGGGCTTTGTGCCATGATCCGCAGGGTGGTTTGTAGAGCGATCAGGGCACAAGGGACACTCCCCTCCTCATCTCTTTGGCTGTGGTCTGCTTTGAGGAGAACCACTGTTGCCACCCAAGAGGTTCTTCGGCAGGTAGCACATTCTTTCCCAGATGTGGAAGTGCTCTTGTGACGTGCACATTTACTGTCCAGCCTGAGAGCTGCACTTCTCAAGACAAAGAGGCAACAGAAGAAGAAGAAGATATTGGATTTATATCCCGCCCTCCACTCCCAAGAGTCTCAGAGCGGCTCACAATCTCCTTTACCTTCCTCCCCCACAACAAACACCCTGTGAGGTGGGTGGGGCTGGAGAGGGCTCTCACAGCAGCTGCCCTTTCAAGGACAACCTCTGCCAGAGCTATAGCTGACCCAAGGCCATTCCAGCAAGTGCAAGCGGAGGAGTGGGGAATCAAACCCGGTTCTCCCAGATAAGAGTCCGCACACTTAACCACTACACCAAACTGGCTCTCATGGAGCAGGCAGGCAGCTGCAAGAGAAAGGGTGCCTGTCAGGTGTGCTGTCTCCATAGCTCCACACTTCTCCTGTGAAGGGAACTGACTCATTCTGAGCCAGATGCGCATTTCCTGGGACTGCTTCAGGAGCATGGGCCCACCTCCTCACCAACCCAGCATTCATCTTCCACACCAGAACTGAGAAAGGGCAGAGAAAACAGGTGGTTTAAACAGGTGGTTTGTAGAGGTGCTTAGAATAAAGCACTTGCAGAAGCAGGATAACAATTAATGCACGTTAAGTGTTACTGTTATGGTGCATTTTGTCAGTTTTTCTTTTATCGTAGATTCCGTTTTATCGTGCTTTTGTGGTCTGTTGTTTAGAGTGCCTCAGGAAACCGTTTCATCAGAACTGTGACTCTGTGCCTTCCTGAGAACTGTCCACATCCACTGTGGTGATCCTAAGCCCCGATTAACATTTCCTTCTCACATCTGCTATTTTTTGTATTTGCATGCCAATTTATCGCCATTTACAGATTTTTCCCATCTGCCTTAATCCAATCTCAGCTATAATCACCCAGTTACTCATGCATCTTGATTCTGACAGTGGGAGGGATTCCAGTGTCCTGGCCCCACTAGTGGACCTCCTGATGACAGCTGGTTTTTTTGGACACTGTTTTGGACTGGATGGGCCACTGGCCTGATCCAACATGGCTTCTCTTACGTTCTTCCTGACAACCTGCCTTTGTTGGTTTCTATACGTAGTGGTTGAGGAAATTCTGTTACACTGTATCTGAAGAAGTGTGCATGCACACGAAAGCTTATACCTTGGAATAAAACTTCCCTGGACTTAAAGGCACCACTAAACTCCAACTTCCTTCTCTTTCCCTGTTATAGAAAGGCCCTTTTGATTTTTAAAAGAGGGAGGAGCCTAGACGCAAGGACTGCTAAATGGATGTGCAATCGTTTCATGCACACACAAACAACATTTAGTTTTCTTGTCCATTTCCTAGTGCTAAGAGAGCCAGGGTTCCTCTCTGCCCAAGTGGAAGGGCAGAGAAGAGCAGGGGATTGCCTTAACTCCCCCCTCTCTTATCTTATAACAAGCAAGAGACTAGATGGGAGGTGCAAAAATTGCCTCTGGGTGTTGACACCTTCTGCACCATTTTTGGGGGGGGGGGGGGGTGGAGCAGGCAGGCAGCCACAAAAGACTAAATGCATGGGGTGGGGAGAAAGCATCAGAGCTGACTGGGGAGACAGTGCTGGTGGGAGAATATGTAGGGAAGGGGTGGCCAGACTTGCTTAACATAAGAGCCACATAGAATAAATGCTAGATGTTTGAGAGCTGCAAGGCATGAATGTCAGATGTTTGTGAGCTGCAAGGAAGGAAGGAAAATGTGAAAGAAAGGTGGGGAGAAAGCAAATAGATGGGGAAGGGAGAGGTGGAAAAAAGCAACTTGAATTGTCTTTTCCAAGCCAGCCAAAAGAGTGATGGGGGCTTCAAGAGCCACAGAATATGAGCGAAAGAGCCACATGTGGGTCCCACACTGTATTTTGGCCACCCCAATGTACAGCATGCAGAATGTGACTGGGACATGAACATCCTATCAGTGGAGATGGTGTAAATGGATACAGAACAGGCCTCACTGGATGGTCAGCTCAGTGTGAGTGTATTTCTTTTCCTTCTGCAGTCTAGAGCCAGAAAGGGGCCACCCACCACTGCCTCCTTGCACCTTCATCTGGGGCCTGTCCTGTTGCAAGAACAGACTGGGGAAACAAGACTGATTTGTGGGCGCAGGTGGTGGTGGTTTCCAATCCTCAGAAGTACATTTGAGATGTGCTTGTAAATCTGTGTTCTTGGTTACCTTGGTGGGTAAAGACATCCGTCAGCAGCCGTGCAGACACCAAAGATATTACTGATAGGAAAAAAAAATAGTTTATCAAGGCATCATGAACAGCACACTACAAAACACGATAAAACCGAATACACGATAAGATGTTCTTTGCCTTTTATCATTCATCAAGCCTTCCGTTTGATCACAGTTGTGCAATGTGTGAATCATAGCACCTCAATAAACCATTGCAACTTCACAGATCCTACGACTTGGTCTTCCCAGGACTCTTCCAAAAAGTTGATCTCGGTTGTTCAGTGATGCCTTCCAAAGTGGGAGAGGGTCTGGGAGTTCTGGCCAACCATCTTTCCATGGGTGGCCAGAGGAAGTCTTTTGCCCACCTCACCAACCAAGGACTCACTGTTTCCTTGTTTCTAGACTTTTCCTCCCTCCTTATATGAGGTTTCTTGATACTCATTTAACTGACAAAAGAATCAAAGCAGCTCAGGGGCTTTTTTCTGACTTGGGAAACTTGAGTTCAGATGCCTGCTTAGTCATGAAGCTTGAGTCAATAACCCTTTCTCTCAACCTAACTTGCCTCACAAGGTCATTGTGAGGATAACAGAGTATTCTCTCCCCCTCCCCCCACCCAGTATATTCCACAGTGGAAGGCAGAACACAAAGTTCAGGGCAAACTGCAGATTAAACACACAGGCTAAAAAAATAGAGGGCTAAACCAGACATGCAACTTTCCATTGCCAGGTATAGTCCTGGCATCAGAATTGAAGAGGGGGCAGAATACAGTGGGGCCAGGCCTGCCACCCTGGTAGCTCAAAGCCATGGATGGGCTCAGAATGAACAGCCCTTCGGACAAACTTTTAGTCCAGTAGCACCTTTAAGACCAACAACGTTTTATTCAAGGTATGTGCTTTCATAAGAACATAAGAGAAGCCATGTGGGATCAGGCCAATGGCCCATCCAGTTCAACACTCTGAGTCACACAATGGCCAAAAAAACCCCAAACCCAAGTGTCATCAGAAGATTCACAAGTGGGTCTAGAAGCCCTTCCACTTTGCCTCCCCGCAAGCACCAAGAATACAGAGCATCACTGCCCCAGACAGAGAGTTCCATCAATATGCTGTGGCTAATAGCCACTGATGGACCTCTGCTCCATATTTTTATCCAATAATCTAATGAACAGGCAGGTCACTGAAAAAGTGGAAATAGGAGGCACTACATGACATGGTTGCCACTTCTGTGCAACAATCTGAGCAGGTGGAAGATGAACTTAATTACTCAAGGAGACTGGCTAATCTGCAATGAAGAATTATATTCTGAGCTATTATTGTTGTTCTTAAATAATTGTTTTTAGTCTTTTGTTGTGGTCACTGGGTGTACCACAGTGTATTTGTTAAAATACAAGAGAAGGAAAATTGAGCTAGGAAATTGACTTATTTTAGTGCTATCTTACATTTTTGTTATCTTATGGTTTTAATTTTTAATAACAAACTAAATAATATTATTTGAAAATATTTAAGCCATATAATTGTTCAAAAGCTGTGAATACTAGACAGTACTTTAGAAATTACTTTGCACCGACATTAAAATGGTTGACAAATTGTAAATTAGTACATTTAAAGTATTTAATTTTATTTAAAAAGTACCGTACATTTCAGATCACATATACAAAAGCTGTGGTAGGTGATTTGATGACACATTGGAGGATGTGTTACTGCATCTTTCATGAGACATGGAGAGAGGGCGTCTGGAGAACTGGATTGCCCCCCCCCCCCACTTTGTGTGGTGCTACCAATGCTGGTGCTTTGGGGTTCCTTCTTTTTGTACTCAAGGGAATTCAGACGGAGCCCCTGGCAATCCTCAACAGCCCACGGGGAAGAGAAGGGGGCCTCAGGACTGAAGGCTGGGCACCGCTGGGCTTTCAGCTCTGGTTCCTGCCTGCCTCAGCCAACTCTGACGCTGGAGGGCGCAGACGGGGCGGCCGCCCCGACTCCGCCCTGCCCCAGGCGTCCGGAGGGAGCGCAGCGCCGCCGCCCCACAGACGGGCTCTCTCTGCAATCGAGAGCTCCTCGCCCGATGGCCGCGCCGCCGCTGCTCCTCGAGGCCCTGCTGGTGACCCTGCTCGGGGCGCCCTCCTCGACTGCCGCCCCGACCGAGGTGAGGCTGGGCGTGCTGCTGCCCGGGCGCAACGTGGGCTACCCCTGGGCCTGGCCGCGCGTCCAACCCGCCCTGAGCCTGGCCCGGGAGGCGCTGGAGCCCCAGCTGCGCCACCAAGGCCTCGCCCTCCGCACCGCCTTCGCTTCCACCGAGGACGCGGACGGCAAATGCGACTCCGGAGTGGCCCTCTCCAAGGCCGCGCATCTGATGATCTTCCACCAGCCCGACGCGCTGCTGGGGCACAAGCTACCGGGTGGCGTCCTTGGTCCGGCCCTTCCAGCTGCCGCTCCTAAGAGCCGGGGCCTACCGGAGGGGAGAGTTTTACAACAGGACGGTGTACGGCGGCCCGGCGGGGCCCGACCTCCGCGCCTTCCTGGCCCAGCTGCTCGGGCACTTCAACTGGACCTCCCGCGCCCTCCTGGTCGTCAGTCCCAAGCGGGATCACTTGCAATACTATTCCCGCTTGTTGAGCTTGCAGGAGGAGCTGGCGGCCGTCCCCAGCTTCACCGCCCTCACTCACTACTATAAGCAGGCCGGCGAGGCTGTCCACTTCACCCAGGCCAACGGGCGAGGTGAGTCGGGCCAGGCGGGAGAAGGCTCGATAACACCGGCCCGCCCATCTGAAGCCGCTCCTTCCCTCTCCCCCGCGCCCCGCAGTCCTCCTGGGGCATTGCGCCCGTGCGCTCTTCCCCCCCACCCCACTCCACTCCGAGGGCTCTGCCAGTGGCAGGTTGCCCAGTCCAATTCAAGAAATATCTAGGGGCTTTTGGGGGTGGAGCCAGGAGACATTGGGGTGGAGCCAGGAGCGAGGGTGTGACAAGCATGATTGAACTCCAAAGGGAGTGCTGGCCATCACATTTCAAGGGACCGCGCACCTTTGAAATGCCTTCCCTCCATTGGAAATAATGAAGGATGGGGGCACCTTCTTTGGGGGCACCCCTGGTCCAATCTTTTTGAGGAGAGGCATTGGATGGTATGCTGCAAATTTGTTCCCTCTGCCTCAAAATACAGCCCCCCCCCCAGAGCTCCAGATACCCACAGATCAATTCTCCATTATACCCTCTGGAAATCGGTCTCCATAATGGAGCGCCTCGAAGACATTTCCCCCGCCCTCCCCCGCTTTCTGATGACCCTGAAGCAGGGGGGGCCTCCAAAGTATCCCCTGCCCCCACCTGGGGATTATAATAAACAAAAAAGGAATCACAGTTAATAGGACAAGCAATGAAAGTTAAACAACTCCTGTGATATGCTGGCTAACAAAAGTTTAATAAAATCATTTAAAAACCTTCATATATTTTAATACAGGGGTGTCAAACTTCTGGCCTGGGGGCTGAATCAGGCCCCTGGAGGGCTTCTATCAGGCCCCCGAGCAACTGGCTGTCGTCTGCTTCCTTCTCCCTCTCTCTTGCTTTCTTCTGCATCACAGCTTGCTTTGCCAGGCTTGCTCAATCACACAGGAGCTACATAGCAAAACCACTATTTTCTCCATTGGCTGAGGCTCCTCCTTTGGGGAGGAAGGGGGGAAGGCAGAGCTTGCTTTGCCAGACTCTCTCAATCGCACAGCAGACCTACTGAGCCAAGCCTCTTCCTTCTATTGGCTGAGGCTCCTCCCCCTTCTGGTCCCCTGGGGAAGGAACTCATTTGCATATTAGGCCACACCCACTGACATCACGTTTCACACCAGGCTCTCTTGTAGAAAAAGCCCCGTGGGAACTCATTTGCATATTAGGCCACACCCGCTGACAACCATTGTTTCACACCAGGCTCCTGTAGAAAAAGCCCTGCAGCAACTCATTTGCATATTAGGGCACACCCCTGACTCCAAGCCAGCCGGAACTGCATTCCTGCTCAAAAAAAGCCAGATAGATAGAGAGATAGAAAGCTTTATGAATTTTAGTGGTCCACATAAAAATCATGAGAATCCATCTGTCATGGCACCATGAATTGGTGGGTCCTTGAGTTTGAAAGTGAAGTCTGAGAAAATTTCCCTGGTACTTGATGGGGGTGGGAAGGACACTGATGGGAACCTGGCTGCCAGGAGGGGACAAGGAGACTGCTTCACAACGACCGTGTTGTATATTGCCCAGCCCCAGAACATGGCAAGAGGTGGGACTGGGAGACTCCAGTGTACAGCACCAACAATGTGATGAGGAGCCAAAGTCCCAGATAATGCAGAGCATCAAGTCAAGCCTTGCGCTTCATGCATAGCTGAGGGGCGACTTCCTGTCACTGCTTGCCCTCCGTTCCTTCCTTGTGTCTGACTCACACTCCTCTGGTCTGTCTGGTTTCTCCTTAGTGGTCTTCATCTATGGGTCCTTGGAGATGTTGCAGGAGATCATGGGCCTGGCACAGACTCAGAACATGACCAGCGGTGACTACATCTTCATCTATGTGGACATTTTTGGGGAAAGCCTGAGAGCTGAGGGGCATCGTGAGGCAGCCAAGCCCTGGCAGAGCAAAGAGAGCCAAGATGCAGGAGGCCTCCGAGAGGCCTTCCAGGTAAGCCCAGGACTCTGCTGCAGGGAAGGAGGGAGGGGAGGAAGGAAGGGGAGGAAAGCTAGGGAGCTTAGGTGCTGGAATCACCCCAAAGGATATTGCCTTCCCTGGGTGTGTTGCAATGAAAGCTTAAGGGCGTGGTGGGATTTGGGGAGTTTAATGTGTTGAGCCATGACTGTGCTGCCTTTGCAAGACAAATAACTAGCAGCTGATATGAACTTGGAAAATGTTTTCTGTAGCTTTAAATTAAGGAAACGTGGGAAATGTAGTTTTTTAGGTACTGTGTAGGTCAGATGCCCTAAGGAAACCTGGGAAATATGGTATTGCTCTTCTTCCATCTATTGTGTAGTATTTTCTGTAGCAAGAATGAGGGATGGAATAATCCATTTCTTTGTCCAGCACTAGACCTTAAAGACTCAGCATGAGGTCTCTCCTACTTAATTTGCAGATTTTGTTATCATAATTTGAGTAGAATGCTGTAATTTCAGAAGTTACAATAAATACACCAGTACAGTAAAACTTATTTAAGTTCTTAACGTGTCTGTGCATTTGGCCACAGCTAGAAGGCGCTCCTGGGACTTAGCAGAGTGCCTGACCAAACAATAACCTTCAGGAGATTTGGAGCAAGAATGAGTCCTGCAGTGACTCTGAGCAGGTGCAGAGATCTTTCCCCTGAGGAGTGAGTCCCCACAGCCAGACTCTTTGCCTTGACATGAAAAGAAGAGAAGTTTGCTTCTGGGCTCCTCCAGATTGAGTCACAGCCCGTCTAGTGAAGGAGGGTGACCTGCAGATGGGGCTCTTTAGGGTCTGCCTTGGCTGGGCACTTGAAAGGGGTCTTGGGAAAGGCCTCCTTCAGCAGGGAAAGGCCTACAGCCTTCTGTGCCATCCCACATTTGGGATTGTTCAGGCCAAGATCTGTCCTTCCACAGAAGGCAACTCAACGAACAACAGTTACAGGTAAGTTATAAGCTGGATAAAGCCCAATAGAGCTTCTGGCTGCAATTCAGTGTGTAGAGACTTCCCTTGGCCCAAAAGGAGGTGAGAAAGGGGACAGGGGAGGCTGGCCCTCTGAGATGCAGAGTCTTTTCCATCTTGCAGGAGACCAGCCTTGGAAGAACCCTGGCCTGGCTAACCTGCTGTTGTGTCTTCCGAGTTGCCAGACCTGCTCAGGAACTCCTGAAGGAGTCTCAGCCAGCTGGAGCTCTCCTGACCTCTTTCTCTCATTGCAGACGGTGCTGGTGGTCACTCCCCATGAGCCCCAGACCCCCGAATACCGGCGTTTCCAGAGCCAGCTGATCCTGCGTGCTCAGAGAGACTTTGGTGTGGCAGTGAATGACTCCATGGTAAATCCACACACTCTTGTTTGCATGCCTTCTTCTGCATTCTGTTATTATGGGATGGAGCGCTGGGCCCTTTGCTAGAAGTGACATCTCACAGCAATCTGGGGCCAAAATCACTTTCTCCCTTGGCCTTGAGAATCTCCTATCATGACCAAAAAATGACCCAAGAGATTCTCCAGGTTTGGGGTTGAGGAAGGCAATTGTTTATTTGCTTGGCTGGAGAGTCACAAGGGTTGGCTTGATAGATCCAGGTCAAAATGAGCCCTTCATAAAGCAGGGAGTTTGCAGTGGCCTTCTAGGCAGTTCTCTGTTTTGGGCAACCGTTGTTGCTTCGCCCTTCCTGGTTTTCTTAGTTATTGTCCTGAATGCATTTTCAGTTGTGCAACCTCTGCTGTGTTTTTTCAGTCTTGAGAGTGACCACTGCCCCTTTCCCCCTCTTTCCTCCTATTCACTCCCACACCCAGCATGCACTGCCCCCTTGTTCTGCCTTCCTTGTGTGTTTCCAGGCTTGCCTCTTGTCACTCAGGTCTGGACTGCTCTTCCCTCCTCGATCTGTCCCTCAGCTTCATGTTGTGATCCAGGAGTCTTCTCCATGTAAATTGAAAAAGGGTGAATCCCAGGCTTCATTTCTCGGGTGGGCTGGGAAATCTAAGCTCTCCTGAGACACCCTTTGATTCCCAACATCAGAGCCATGCCCCAGCCAAGGAGAAGATGCTGGTCTGGAGCCATTCAGGGGCCCTCTGGCTCCCAGTTGATTGAGATAGTCTATCATGTAGCACATCTCATGGCTCCATTAGCAGAGCTGTGTTTAGATTGTCCCCAATGATGACCTCCAAGTTCAAGGCAGTGGCTGCTAGCAAGAAGGGAGGGGGCTCACAGGATAGTTCCACAGTTTTTATTTCACTCTCTGTGTCTCACTCTGGCAGGGGACAGTGGTGGCCGTCTGCTTCCACGATGTGCTGCTGCTGTATCTCAGGGCCCTGAATGAAACATTGCAGGAAGGCGGAACCAAACGGGACACCAGCCGCATCCTGGAGAAGATGAGGGGCCTGGAAATCCAGGGTATTGGATGTTTGGCAGAGAGAAAAGAGTTGTGGAGAAGTGGAGGGCAGGGAGCTTGCTGAGGAGTTGGGGCTGGGGGTTGGGGGAAGGCAGCAGGTGGGTGTCCTGGGCTGAGAGAGATCAGGCCAGGAGGGAGCAGGAGAGGGTGGGAATGGGGGGGGGGGCTGGCTTTAGAGAGGAGCTGCCCCAGAGCCTGTCCAAGAGGCAAACTCAGCCAAGGTTCATGAGGGACAACCAGTGCTGGGGGCCACATAGAACTGATGTGCGTCTTCCTCCCTGCCCTCACCCATCCAGGTGTCACTGGGACAGTGAGCCTCAACAGCAAATATGACCGAGAGATGGATTTCGACCTGTGGGCCATGAAGGATGTGGAGAGCGGAGAATACCAGGTGTGTGTAGGGGGTGGGGAGAGAGATGTCAGCCATGGTAGGGGGGAGGGTCCCCAAGCAGCCCCATTGGGTCTCCAAAGGGGCTTGTATGCCTCAGATAGGCACTGA
Source organism: Heteronotia binoei (assembly GCF_032191835.1). Taxonomy (NCBI): domain Eukaryota; kingdom Metazoa; phylum Chordata; class Lepidosauria; order Squamata; family Gekkonidae; genus Heteronotia; species Heteronotia binoei. The sequence continues at coordinate 179,017 of NW_026800023.1, read as the reverse complement.
AGAGCCCTGAGTGAAATTGGGGGACCTGAGGGTAGTGGGAGGTGAAATGCGAGGGCTTCCAGGCCTTTCCATTTGGATGGAATTCTGGGAATTTGCAACAGATGTGGAGGGAAGTGTTCCCTGGGCCTGTGGTCTGAATCCAGCCCCTTTCCCCTAAAGGTGGTGGCTCATTACATGGGGCCAGAGAAGCGGATCAAGTGGCTGGGGCCCATTCATTGGAAGAAGGGGAGGCCCCCTCTTGACAACCCAGACTGTGTCTTCAACATGGATGGCCTCTCCAGTGGTAAAAGTGGGTGTGTCCAGGGGTAGAGGGACGTCATCTCACTGGCCTGTTCTCATTGGCCATTCCTAAGGCCTTTCATCCCCTCTGCCACCTCCAGTGGTGATACATCTTACAAGCAGGACGACCCTAAGTAGGAAAATTCAGATGGCTGCCATTTTGCCTCCCGTTCTGCTCTCTGGCTGGGAGCCAAGAGCTGATTCTCCACCAAGCAGTTTGTCTGTACACAAGGCACTGGCATGTTTTCATTGGGTTAAGTTTTTATATATTCATACAGTATAGTTGGCATGATTTCACAGGTTTGTATTTTCACACGTCTGAATAGGAGTCCTGATTTCCTCCTCTCTCGTAGACCTGCCGTCACTGCTCACTGCACGGCAACCAATCCTAAAAACATACAGAGAGCAAACTGATCAGTCTGACCAATGGTTGTGTATTTAAACAAATAAAAAGCCTTACCATTTCATTCTTTGTTATCATTGACCCAGTGAAATTGAGTGTTTTCACACATGCACATTTTTGCTTTTCTTTATGGCAGGGGTGGCCAACGGTAGCTTTCCAGATGTTTTTTTGCCTACAACTCCCATCAGCCCCAGCCAGCATGGCCTACAACTCCCATCAGCCCCAGCCAGCATGGCCTACAACTCCCATCAGTCCCAGCTAGTGTTGGCCACCCCTGCTTTATGGGATTTGAGTCCTCCCTCCATGTCATTTGATCATCTGGAGGAGCCTCAGTTTCACCTTCTGCACAGATGCAAAAACAGCTGGAAAGGAAGGAGATGAAACTGAAGTACCAGAATTTGTGCCTTTTTCTCCATCCTCAGCTATGAGTTGCTTTGGGGTGGTGTCTGAATGAGTGCTTTCCTCAACTTAGCTAGTTTGACCCATTTGTCTTCAGAGCAAGACACTGGGCCAATCCAGACCTGCAAGTGAAGGATGGGTAATTTTCTCTGCTTTGAGACAGGCATTCGTTATGCCATCCCCAGTGCACCCTTCCACCCACACTCTGGAGCTTGAAGGGGTGCTTCCAGTCTGATGGGTCGGTCATCCTTAAGTAGGGATGTTCTAACACTCACCAGTTCATCTCATCATCTGCTTGCTTACTGGAATAGGGAAGTGATTTATTGCCAATAGGTTCATTTAGGAGAAACTCAAGTTTCTGTCCCAGGTAAGTTTTTTTTTTCATGAAGCAGATACTCGGGGGCCTTATAGGAGCCTTCTGGGGGCCTGATTTGGCCCCGAACTGCATGTTTGGCACCCCTTATCTAGATATTCTGGCTAATAGCCACTGATGGACCTCTGCTCCATGTGTTGATCCAGGCCTTGGATTCAGTGGGAGCTCACAGGAACGCAGCTCCTGAACCTTTCTGAGAGTTCCTCCTCCTGAGAGTGCCACCTCCTTATCCATTGAATAGTAATGCGCAGCTGCATAACAATCCCTGGATGAGCTCCAGCTATTTTTCTACAAAATGTCCCCTGTGTTGATCCAATCCCTCTTGAAGCTGTTAATGCTTGCAGCCGCCACCGCCACCTCCTTTGGGGTGTGTGCTTGAGATCCAGGCTCCGGACAACGTGGCGGAGGATTATTTGAAGAAAAATGGGGGGGGGGGGGCTTAATGTATTTTTTGTAACATGGGGAGGGGAGTCTCTGGAAGCGCCCGATGCCCGCCTCGATGGGGGGGGCAGGGATTCAGGAGGATCCCCTCGAATCCTCGACACCCCAGCTGGAGAAGGAAGACTCAGCGAGGGTGAGCGGCGCTCGGCCTACAGCTCCGATTCCTGCCTGGGCCTGGCTCAACCGGCCCTGCGTCCGGGATTGATCCGCGGGAGGGCGCCGAGGGGCGGGCACCTTCAGCTCCGCCCCTGCCCGGGCGTCCGAAAGGGGGGGGGGGGGCAAGGAAGGGGCGCCTTTGCCGAGAGAGCGCGGCGCGGAGGCTCTCCCTGGCTTCTGCTCCCGAGAGCGTCTCTCCCGCCCCGTCCATTGTCGCGCTGCAGCTCCTCGGGGCGCCCCTTTCCGTGGCCACGAAGGCCAGCGCCGCCCCGACGGTGGAGGTGACTTTGGGGGTGCTGCTGCCGGTGCGCAGCCTGCGCTTCCCCTGGGCCTGGCCCTGGAGACGCTGGAGCCCCAGCTGCGCCACCAAGGCCTCGCCGTGCGCACTACCTTCGCCTCCACCGAGGTGGACGGCACCTGCGACTCCGAAGCGGCCCTCTCCCAGACGGGACTCGCCGGTGAATCCAGGCCAATGGGCCAGGTGAGCGGCTCCGGGCGGCCAGGGGGGAGTCGGCGGTCACCAAACGAAGCTGCCCTCTCCCACGCCGCCACAGATATTTTGGGGGTTAAACTGCGACTCTTGTCTGGGCTTGACCAATGCCCTGGAGCAGGGGTGGCCAAGCTGCGGCTGGGGAGCCACATGTGGCTCTTTCAAACCTGTGGTGTGGCTCTCCAAGCCCCTACTGCACTGTTGAGTGACTTGGAAAAGGCATGGGGAGGGACGGTGGCTCAGTGGTAGAGCATCTGCTTGGGAAGCAGAAGGTCCCAGGTTCAATCCCCGGCATCTCCAAAAAAGGGTCCAGGCAAATAGGTGTGAAAATCCTCAGCTTGAGACCCTGGAGAGCCGCTGCCAGTCTGAGAAAACAAGACTGACTTTGATGGACCAAAGGTCTGATTCGGTATAAGGCAGCTTCATATGTTAATATGTTCATTTCTCTCTTTCAGTCTCTTCTCCAAGCCAGCCGGGGGCATGAAGAATGCAGTCGCTTCAGGAAACAATTCAAGCCCCTCTCCCTTTCAGGGAACAAGCACTGATTTTGTTCACTTCATTTCTACCACCTCTGTGTCACTAATGAGGACCCCAAGCCTCTGACCTGTTTCTTCCGTCACCCATTTTATATCTCACAACAACCCTGTGAGGTAGATTAGGTTGGGAGTGTTTGGCTTGCCCAAGGTCTCTCAGTGAGCTTCTATGGCCTGGTGGTGGTTGTTTTTTTTTTTTTAACTTTGGATTCCCAGAACCTCATCTGACACTCTTAACTAATCCACCACATTGGCATTGATTAACAGTGAATTCTGGAATGTTGTGGCCGGCTGAGTTAATCAGAAGCCTCTTTCAAGGACTGGAAAGGAGGACAACGAAAGGGATGATGGCAGGCAGTGTTCCCTCTGAGCTGTTAGCGGGAGCCAGCATGCAGATTTTTCGCCTCCAGCTCACGCATTTTTGTCTTAGCTCAGGAAGGATGACCCCAGAGCACACTGATCCATGCAGTAGCCAAATTGCTTGCTCACCACTCCAATGCCAGTAGCTCACAAAGCAGTATTTTTGCTCACAAGGCTCTGCAGCTTAGAGGCAACACTAATGGCAGGTACAAGAGGAACTTTACTTCTGAGCAGATATGTTGGGGAAATGGGTATGATCAATATGTAGGGAACATAACCTTACTCATGAGGAGGGTTGTAAAAAAAATGAGGATCTGTAGCTCAGATCCGTTCTTCCGTGTCCGTGCAGCAGTATAAAGGCAGCAATCCCACTCTGGTCAGCTTGGGAGTAAATCACATTTTGTTCATTCTCATTTGCTGGTTCAGTGGTTCTTGCACCTCTTATCAAGCCATATTATAACTGGATGAAGTTCTGTGTTGTGAGAGCCAGCGTGGTGTAAAGGTTAAAAGCGGCAGGCTCTAATCTAGGGAACTGGGTTTGATCCCCTACTCCTTCACATGAAGCCCGCTGGGTGACCTTGGGCCGGTCACAGTTCTCTCTGAACTCTCTCAGCCCCACCTACCTCACGAGGCGCCTGGTGTGGGGAGAGGAAGGGAAGGAGGTTGTAAGCCACTTCGAAACTCCTTTGAACAGAGAAAAGCGGGGTATAAAAGCCAGCTCTCCTCCTCCCATGCTAACTTTATCTTATTAGGTCTTGGAAGCAATGTAGGGTCAGCCCTGGTTAGTACTTGGACGGGAGCTCACCAAGGAAGTCCAAACCGGAAGTCGCATATTCAAACAGTATAATGCAGTTGACAATATTTCACACATCCTAATAGAAGTCTTACCTCCCCCCGACATACTGTTATCTCTGCTCACTACTCAGCAGCCAGCCATAAAAATAAACATTGAGCAACTTAGTTGGTCAAACAGTGATGATAAACATGTACGTTTGTAAAGGTCATACTGCCGTTTTCATTTCGTTCTGTGTTACCTTCGAGGTCTTTTCCGCACCTGCTCCTCCACTCAGCCGTATGGGAGTTGTCATCCTCCCTCTAAATCATTTAATTCTCTGGAGGAGCCTCCGTTTCAACTTTCTGCACAGATGCAAAAGTGCCTTGAAAGGGAGAAGGAGATGAAACAGAAACACCACCGCTTGTCTGCAGCTGCGAAGCTGTTCAGCCACTGCTCAAGGCACATGGCAGCAAAGTGTACAGATCTGAAGCTAAGCTCAGGGGCAATCACGGCTGCTGAATGTGGTTTCTTCATCCGAGACCTGTCCACCTCACTATCCTTGGCATCCCTCACTCCTTCTGACCCTCCCCACGGAAGATGTTTGACAGCTAAGATGGGATGGAGAAGTTTCCAGGCTGGTTGGGGAGGAGGTGATCAGAAAACTGATCTAGGGGATTTGCAAAGAGTTGATTCCTCCTGTGGCGGAACAGGCACCTGCCCTCCGTCCTTGCAACAGCGCAACCGTCTGTGGTTTGCCAGTCCCGCTGCCGCCCCTACCCCACCACCTGGTGGGCGTAACCTTTCCCTAGTTTGCTGCCGCCACTCACTGAATTTGTCACTGCCATCTTAAAGGGACAGTGAGACGCCTCTAGCTGAATCTCCTTGTTTGGAGATGACAGCTCCAATCTTTGGGGTGGCCCTGGAGAGTTGGCAACCCTAAAATCAGGCCTCTCCTTGCTTTTCCCAGGCCTCTCCTTGCTCTCCTTGCTCTAACATGCAAACCGGGGGAAACTAAGTGGTCAGAGCACGACTCCACTATATTTATTCAAACTGTTTACACTGTAAACCAGGAACACGTATATTGCTTGGACAAGGCACACTACAAAGGAAAACTTACACTGGGGACCAACAGAACACAAATAAAACAGACTATCCCTACACACTCCCCTAACTACCTCTCTCCCTGGGAGGTTGCAGTGCAGGACAGGATCTCTTCTCCACCAGGCCTCCAGCTGTCCTTCACCTCTCTCTCTCTCTCTCTCCTGAGAGGGCAGGGAAACCTCTAGTCTGCTCCAGACTAGTTGCAGCTGAATGCCTTGGGTTCCAATTCTCACTTGTAGGGTTCTCCACCTCTGTGGCCTGGCCACCCTGCATAGTCCTTCCACAGGAGTCTTTCCCACTCTTCAACATATCAAAGACTGCCTGCTTCCTAGTTGGATAGGAGTATAAATAGAGATCGCCCCACCCCTTGGGGAAGTTCTCCTTTTCCCACACTTTTTAGGCCCAAGGGCTGCTGGGCCTTGTAGGTCAGAGGGAAAGGACATATTGAACACTAAAACTACAAATGGCAGCCATTTTAAAACTTGGCAGCTGCCAGCAATTTACCCATTTTGTTACAATCTCTGGCAACCCGACATGCTGCTTGGGCTGGGCTTCCCCAACTCGAGCAGAAGATTAGAAGAAAAAATTGTATTTATATCCCAAATGTCAGAGTCTCAGAGCGGCTCACAATCTCCTTTATCTTCCTCCCTGACAACAGGCACCCTGTGAGGTGGGTGGGGCTGAGAGGACTCTCACAGCTGCTGCCCTTTCAAGGACAACTCCTACATATTTTGGCAGTAATGTGAGCAGGCAGTGGGGTGGGGTGGAGGAACAGGATTAGATATTTGTAGTGGTTGCAGATTTTCTTGTTCTTTTGTTTATACTGTTAATAAACACTGAACAAAAGTTTTCGAAGTGCTTCTAACTAGATATAGTGGAACCAAAGAAGGGAGCAGAGGTACCATTTTTCTTGGGTCAGGGTCGGTGGCTGCAGCTTCCTGTGTTCTAGGAGGATATCCGCTCTGGGCAGGGTCTTCCAATGAGCCTGCAGAACAGAAGGGGGAGAGGCCATAGAATGGTTGCAATTTTGTGTCCTTCCGGTGTGAATAGCCCTGCTGCTCCAGCAGGTCATCTGAGCTTGGCTCCTATTCCCATAAGAAAACAAAAATAACAAGGAAATGTCCCAGGATTCAGGTTCTGGGGAAAGGAAAGAGAAATCTCCAGACAGAAGAGAAGAGCCCTCAGGTTCTAGAGCTCCGATGGGAGCAGTTGAAGGCCAGGCAGGAAGGGCACACCAACTTCCTCTCTAACCCCAGTAGCTGGCCAGAAAAACAGTCCCTCCAGGGACTGACAGAGACTGGTCAGGGCAAACTGAAGGCATACATACAGTGAGCAGCGACGGGGAGCTCATACAAGTGGCCATGGATTCAGCAAGGGGGGCAGGAGGGCACTGCAACCAACGGTGAGAACCCCTCTACACCAAGCCTTGAGGGAACATTTGGGTCCCCGTTTGTCCCACTGGACCCCAGATTTGACTATTATCTTCAAGAAGGGGCCCTTCTTAACCAAAGCCACTTACCCCCCCCCCCCCCATGGCTCACTGGGACTTCAGAAGCTCCTAACATGGCATCCATGTCCTTCTTGCCCATGTTTTGCAGACCGATGGCTGCTAATTGGGTGACAAATGCATGGAGAGAGCGCCTCCTCCTGTTTCATTTAGGCAAGCTGCTTGACATCAAACGCATAACTGTCAGCAATACAATAATAACAAGAGCCCCATGGCGCAGAGTGGTAAAGCTGCAGTACTGCAGTCGGAGCCCTCTGCTCATGACCTGAGTTCGATCCCAGCGGAAGCTGAGTTCAGGTAGCCAGCTCCAGGTTGACTCAGCCTTCCATCCTTCCGAGGTCGGTAAAATGAGTACCTAGCTTGTTGGGGGGGGGGGAGTGTAAATGACTGGGGAAGGCAATGGCAAACCACCCCGTAAAAGTCTGCTGTGAAAACATCACCCCAGAGTCGAAAACGACTGGTGCTTGCACAGGGGACTACCTTTACCTTTTTTAAAATACAAGAATACACAGTCATATAGATACTCAATAACCATAAGCCAGCTATGTAGCACAATCAATAAAGACCTGCCAATCAATATAACAATTTGACTATTAGTTTATAACGCACATAACATACAAAAAACAGATACAACAGGAAACAGGTCCATATGACAATTACCAAAAGGAGAGCACTCCGAAGGAAATAATTATGCCCACAGGCTTACACACAGAGAACTAAATTCTTTGCAGTTTTCCACACAGGTACAGACGTTCCAGATTCCAATAGAATGTGACGAAGAGCCCAGTGTTTCTCCAAAACCACTTGTTTGTGAGGCTGCTCACAGATCTGGTCAATATTTCAAATCTTTGTCAGACCTGGACCATAATTTTAACCAGGGTTTTTTGTAGCGGGGACTCCTTTGCATTTTAGGCCACACCCCACTGATGTAGCCAATCCTCCCAGAGCTAACGGGACTCTTTGTACAGGGCCTACTGTAAGCTCCAGGAGGACTGACTACATCAGGGAGGTGTGGCCTAATATGCAAAGCAGTGGCTGCTACAAAAAAGTCCTGATTTTAACAATGGTTATATACGAAGCTACAGTGCACAAATAAAGCCAACAACCATTCACAAAACTTCAATCACTGGAATAGTGGGCAACTGTAAAGGACTTAGTTCTAAGTGTGTAATTCCTATGGACTCCAAAGCCTTCCTGTATGTTATGCGTGTTATAAACTAGTAGTCAAATTGTTCTATAATATTGATTTGTAGGTCTCTGTTAGTAGTTCTGGAAGGAGTCCTGTGGTGCAGGGTGGTAAGTTGCAGCGCTGCAGTCCAAGCTCTGCTCATGACTTGAGTTCAATCAGGTTGACTCAGCCTTCCGTCCTTCCGAGATCGGTAAAAGGAGTACCCAGCTTGCTGGGGATAAAGTGTAGATGACTGGGAAAGGCAGTGGCAAACCATCCCATTAAAAATCAACCCCCCCCCCCAAAAGTCATGATGTGACATCACCCCATGGGTTGGTAATGACCCTGTGCTTGCATAGGGGACTTTTTATTATAGTGCAACACAGTTGGCTGATTGTTATTCTATTCATGTGGCAATCAAAGCCAGGACCACGGAGGTTACTGGAAAAGAAAACACCTCAAAGCCTCTCTGTGTAACAAAAATAATACTCATTATTCCTACTTATCCAGTATTTACTAGGAACAAACACAGTGCTTACAGTGATAGCCAAACATAATATAAACAAACATATTTATACAACACAAAATCCCTCCAGAACCGAAAGCACACGCTGCTCCTACTGTATGATGGACCAGTGTCCTGTAGAAAAAATATGGAGATGTAATACAAGTCCGACAATATCCAAGACCAGTCCAATATTGCTTCGAGTGCAGAGACTCTTCTTCTTGCGACCGTCTTCTTTATTGTTGATTCAGTAGGTAAGTGCTTCTTTTAATTTTTGTCTCACTTTCATGGCCTTGTTTTCATTTCTCCTTGGAACGCCTGCACATTATCTTCATATCCTTCTAAAATGGCGTTCCATTTCAGAAGAATACGAAGATAATTTGCAGTAGGAGCAGCGTGTGCTGCTCTTAAATAATGAGGAGTATTATTTTTGTTACACGGAGAGGCTTTGAGGTGTTATTCTATTCAGGCAGAGGGCACTGCAGCACAACATTCAGAGGAAGAAAGCCTTAAGTCCCAAGCCACATGGAGGAAGGCCAAGTGTCGCAGATGACAGAGTTTGTCCTCACTGCATTTTACAGACTCCTCTGCCTCAGATTCCAGCCGTTCCTTGCAAAGAAGGAAGAGAAAAACGTGGGTTTTAAGAAGGAATCGCTGATCAAGGAGGGCTGTGCAAATTCAGCTGCGCCTCCTGGTGATCACCCCGAAAAGACACAAGGTGAAGAGAGGCTCCCATCTGAAAAGGAATCAGACAGAGAGGAGACACAATCAGTCATCACCTCTGTCACTGGGCAGTCAGAAAAAGAGGAGGGAAATGGTCAGGGGAAGAGCCTGAGGAGAAGGACAAGCCATCCAAGTTGTTTCAGTCTGAGCACTTCCAGAGACTTTTTAAACTGGTCGTTTCCACTCTGAACGACTTCTCTGAGGTGGCTGGACCTGCCACCTCAAACTACCTCCCATCTGCTAAGAGATTCTACACACTCCCCAAGGAAGCCAGGGGTCATTTCATAGGAAAAAAAGAGGTGCTAAAGCTCATTAGCACAACTCATTTGCATATGCCACGCAACCCCTGACATCATCGGAAGGTGGACTAAATTATATCAGCTCAGCATCTCCCCTCAAATGCTTCTTGAATTATAATTGTCATAATCAAATCTTACTCCCCTCATACTTTTAAAATTACTTTCTCCTGTATGGCCACAGTGGCCTGAGGAAGATTTCCATCTGTCAGCTTTAGATGTTTTGGTTGTTTTCTTTTTTGTGTGGGGAAAAATATTAGAAAGTTTGTCAAATCTTAGAGTTTTCACAGCAATAGAGCCCAGATGCAAGTATTAGTGGGGAGGAAAGAAAGAAAGAAAGAAAGAAAGAAAGAAAGAAAGAAAGAAAGAAAGAAAGAAAGAAAGAAAGAAAGAAAGAAAGAAAGAAAGAAAGAAAGAAAGAAAGAAAGAAAGAAAGAAAGAAAGAAAGAAAGAAAGAAAGAAAGAAAGAAAGAAAAGAAAAGAAAGAAAGAGGGCGGTTTGGGATCCTACAGTTTGCTACTGCAAAGGTGCCGCTCGACCTGTGTTGAGCTGGGTTCCTGCAGTTTCTTGCTCATCTTGCTGCTCTGCTTTCCTTAATGGAACTCATGATCCTATGAAAGGGGAGAAGAAGAAGGAGAAATTGGATTTATACCCCACCCTCCACTCCGAATCTCAGTCTCAGAGCAGCTCACAATCTTCTTTATCTTCCACCCCCACAACAGACACCCTGTGAGGTGGGTGGGGCTGAGAGAACTCTCACAGCAGCTGCCCTTTCAAGGATAGCTCTGCCAGAGTTATGGCTGACCCAAGGCCATTCCAGCAGCAGCAAGTGGAGGAGTGGGGAATCAAACCCGGTTCTCCCAGATAAGAGTCCGCACACTTAACCACTACACCAAACCGTACTGCATATCTACCTGCAGATTTAAACTACGGATTTTAATGGTGGACAGAAAGTGATGTAATCGACCACAAGTGGGTGCAAATCAGCCGACTGATTCACAAATGGAAAGGAAAGCGCAGCAGAGAAATTCTGCCTCTCATTCAGGCTAACAGCAGGCCCATAGCTACAGGGGGGGGGTGCTGGGAGGGGCCAGGCCCATCCTTTCAACCCCCTTTCCAACTATATGGCCCCCTCCGTTGGAGGGCTCCCAATCTGTCCCCTTTGCTCACCAAATCTCTGAACAATAATGGCATTGCTGGTCTTTTTGCTTTTTTTCTCTCCCCTTCCCTAACACACCTTGCAGAGCAAAGGGGGGGGGGGGAGAATCAAGAGGTCTTTGTCTCTCTGAGAGAGGGACACATAAGGGATGGGGAGAGTACAGCTGCTGTGACTGCCCAGGCAAAGGGGGGTTAGTTTGTGGAACTCAAGGCAGCTTACAGTGCCGAAAGCCCAGGGCTGCCAAACTGGGTGGCCCCCCTGGCCCTCCCCAAAACAAAAAATCCCGCTGCGGGCCCCACAAAACATGAAATCCTAACCATGGCCCTGGCTAACAGCAAACCACACTCACACCTCACAGTGGCTGAAAGAGAGAAGTGCTATTTCTGCTATTGACGCCCCCTTTGACCCATAATGACACAATGTAAACCTAGGCACATTTATTCTTTAAAGATAATCTATTGTACACTAAGAATGACTTGGGAATCTTACATGTGGCTGTTCTCTGTACACACCAGTGTGTGCCTCCCTAGAAACTGTGATGAAGACTTCTGAAGGGGCTTTGGAATTGACTTGCTGCTACAGCCATGACTCCGCTCGTCTGCTGTAACCCTCTGGGATCTGGACCATGTTCAGCACCAAACCACTGAAGGCAAAGTTTTCCTCACAGGGTGTTGGCAATTCCTTTCTCTCTTCAATAGGATGACTCCCATAGGCGCTGCACTGTCCAGAAGACAATCTCCTGTGCTCTTCTAGGGCCAAATAACTCTGCTGCCTCAGTAACAAATTCTTTCTGGTTCTTTGAGGCTGATTTTCTGAATGGTTTTCCTAAAAATAAAAAATAAAAATATTGTCTCAATACAAATATATTTGGAAAGAGCATTCACAATATCAGGTGGTAAACTGCCAGGTACATGCAATGAACACAACCAAAAAGTTATAGTGACTGAATAACTAATACAATTCAATATGCAAACAATAGTACTCAAATAAAGTTCATTCCATATGGAGGAGTAAACAGTTAATTTCTAAAATGATACCTTTCCAGAGGGACTGGTCCAGAGGAACCAGTCTCTGAAGCATGGAATGAACTTTATTTTACTACAGTTTGCTAAGAGCCCCGTGGCGCAGAGTGGTAAAGCTGCAGTACTGCAGTTGGAGCCCTCTGCTTACGACCTGAGTTTGATCCCAGCGGAAGCTGGTTCAGGTAGCCAGCTCTAGGTTGACTCAGCCTTCCATCCTTCCAAGGTCAGTAAAATGAGTCCCCAGCTTGCTGGGGGGAAAGTGTAGATGACTGGGGAAGGCAATGGCAAACCACCCCATAAAAAGTCTGCCGTGAAAACATTGTGACAGCAACATCACCCCAGAGTCAAAAACGATTGGTGCTTGCACAGGGGACTACTTTTACCTTTATTGTTTGCATATTGAATTATGTTAGTTCTTCAGTCACTATAACTTTTTGGTTGTGTTCATTGTATCCTACAAGTGACCTTTCTCTGTATATTATCAGGTCCTGTACCATGGCAACTTTGTTGTTATTTTGTTATTTGTAATAACAACAAAGAAAAGGCATGCACCTGCCTCACAAAGTGTGCAAAGACTAAAGCTTGCGTGTTGGAACATCAGAACCATGCTTGACACAGTAGGCAGTGGTCGCCCTGAACGACGCTCTGCTCTAGTTGCCCACGAACTTCTCAGGTTGAATATCGACATAGCAGCTCTCAGTGAGGTCCGTTTCCCTGAGGAAGGTAGTCTTCAAGAACACGGTGCTGGCTATACCCTCTACTGGTCGGGTAAGTCAAAGGCTGAGAGCCGCCTTTCTGGCGTTGGCTTCATGGTCAGGAACTCCATTGCCTCCAAACTCGAAAACCTTCCAACAGGTCACTCAGATCGCATCATGTCCATGCGCCTCCCACTTCAAAACAAGCAGCATGCAACACTCTTCAGTGTGTATGCCCCAACCCTTCAAGCAGATCCTGCAGAAAAGAACAAGTTCTATGCTGATCTACGCAACCTCGTACGGAAGACCCCTACAGAGGACAAGGTGATCATCCTTGGCGACTTCAATGCCAGAGTAGGTAAAGACTCGGAAGCCTGGAAAGGAGTACTTGGCAAACACGGCATTGGCAACTGCAATGACAACGGGCGCCTCCTGCTAGAATTCTGCATGGAGCACCAGCTCACCATCACCAACACTATCTTCCAGCAGAAGAACAGTCTGAAGACAACCTGGATGCACCCACGGTCCAAGCATTGGCACCTTATCGACTACATTCTGGTGCGCCAGAGAGACCTTCGAGATGTCTTACACACCCGAGTAATGCCCAGCGCAGAATGTCATACGGATCATCGTCTTGTACGCTGCAATCTCCGTCTTCACTTTAAACCCACACCCAGGAGAGGAGGTATCCCTCGGAGGAAGTTTCAGGTTGGCAGCCTCCAGTCAGCCGAAGTTAAAGCTGCCTTCCAGGCAAAACTCCAGTCAAGAATTGAGGACCTCAGTTGCCCCACAGACCCTTCTCCAGAAGCACTCTGGGAACACCTAAAAACTACCGTCCTGCAGATCTCTGAAGAAGTCCTCGGGTTCTCCACAAGGAAGAACAAGGGCTGGTTTGATGAGAACAATCAAGAGATCCAAGAATTACTGGCAAAAAAGAGATCTGCCTACCAAGCACATCTTGCTCAGCCCTCCTGTCCTGGGAAAAAAGCAACCTTTCGCGCTGCATGTAGCAACCTCCAGCGCAAGCTTCGAGACATTCAGAACGAGTGGTGGACCAAGCTTGCAGAGAGAACCCAGCTGTGTGCAGACACTGGTGATTTAAGAGGGTTCTACGAAGCCCTGAAGGCAGTATATGGTCCATCATATCAGGCTCAGAGTCCCTTGCATAGTGCAGACGGCCAAGTGCTCCTCACAGACAAGGCATCCATACTGAACCGGTGGTCGGAGTATTTTCAGGTTCTCTTCAGTGCCAACCGCGTAGTTCAAGATTCAGCAATCCACCTCACCCCACTTCAACCGGTGAAAACAGAGTTGGATGAGATCCCCACCCTAGAAGAGACTGTTAAAGCCATCAAGCAACTGAAAAGTGGCAAGGCAGCAGGAGTTGATGGAATTCCACCAGAGATCTGGAAGCATGGGGGCACAGTACTACATAGCTCACTTCACAAAGTACTTGTCACCTGCTGGGAACAAGGCAAATTACCACAGGACTTTCGCGATGCAATCATCATCACCCTATACAAGAACAAAGGGGAAAAGTCAGACTGCTCCAACTACCGGGGGATAACCCTGCTCTCCATCGCAGGCAAAATCCTTGCCAGAATACTCCTGAACAGACTGGTGCCCACCATTGCAGAAGAACTCCTCCCAGAGAGCCAGTGCGGCTTCAGAGCTAACAGGAGCACCACCGACATGGTATTTGTTCTCAGGCAGCTCCAAGAGAAATGCAGGGAACAGAACAAGGGTCTGTATGTGACTTTTGTCGACCTTACCAAAGCTTTCGATACCGTTAGCAGGAAAGGCCTGTGGCAAATCTTGGAACGTTTAGGATGTCCCCCAAGATTCCTCAGCATGATCATCCAGCTACACGAAGACCAGCGAGGCCAAGTCAGACACTGCAACGACCTCTCGGAGCCCTTCCCAATAGGCACAGGTGTAAAGCAAGGCTGCGTTCTCGCGCCAACTCTCTTTACGATCTTCTTTAGCATGATGCTTCAAAGAGCCGCAGTAGATCTAGATGAGGACGATGGTGTCTACATCCGCTATCGCACCGATGGCAGCCTGTTCAACCTGAGGCGACTAAAGGCACACTCCAAGACAATGGAAAAACTCATCCGAGAGCTACTGTTTGCTGATGATGCTGCACTCGTCTCCCACTCGGTATCAGCTCTGCAGCATATGACGTCCTGCTTTGCAGAGGCTGCCAAGCTATTCGGCCTAGAGGTTAGTCTGAAGAAGACAGAAGTTCTCCACCAGCCTGCACCCCAGGAAGATTATCACCCTCCCTGCATCACTGTGGGTGAATCAGTTCTGAAGACAGTCCAGCAGTTCAGCTACCTGGGGTGCATCATCTCCTCAGATGCCAAGATCGACAAGGAGATTGACAACAGGCTGGCAAAGGCAAACCGTGCATTTGGCCGACTGCACAAAAGAGTGTGGAGCAACAAGCATCTGAAAAAAGGCACAAAGATCAATGTTTACAAAGCGGTTGTGATGACAACCCTCATCTATGGCTCCGAATCGTGGGTTTTATACCGTCATCACCTGCGACTCCTTGAGCGCTTTCATCAGCGCTGCCTTCGCACCATCCTCAACATCCACTGGAGTGACTTTGTGACCAACACTGAAGTCCTCAAGCGGGCAGAGGTTACCAGCATCGAGGCACTGCTGTTGAAGACGCAGCTGCGCTGGGCAGGGCATATTTCTAGGATGGAAAACCACCGCCTTCCCAAGATTGCCCTGTATGGCGAACTCTCCACCGGCCATCGAAATAGAGGGGCACCAAAGAAGAGGTACAAGGACTCCTTGAAGAAATCCCTTAGCACCTGTCACATCAACCATCACCAGTGGTCTGACCTAGCCTCAGATCGCAAAGCATGGAGGCACACCATCCACCAGGCTGTCTCTTCCTTTGAGAACACACGCATAGCTGGTCTTGAGGACAAAAGGAGATTGAGGAAGAATCGCACTGCTACAGGACCAACCCTAAATCAGACTTTTCCCTGCAGCCGCTGTGGCCGGACCTGCCTGTCCCACATTGGTCTTGTCAGCCACCAGCGAGCCTGCAGCAAACGTGGACTATTGCACCCTTCTTAAATCTTCGTTTGCGAAGCCAAGCCGAGAGAGAGAGAGACCATGGCAACGCTATGCAAATTCGCTTTTGAGACTGAGCTGAACACAGGACAAAAGGAAAGTGCTCACATCATTAACCCCAGTGGAAGTTTTCTCCAGCAAAGGGCCACCACAGGGCAGCCCCTGTGGAGTACTTGCCGAGGGCGGGAGAGATGGAGAATGGGGTCAGCCAGAGGCCTCCCTTTCCATTAGTTCCTCTTGGGAAAATAGTGGAAAGGGAGAGCTGTAGCTGGCAGGTCCCTGTTTCCCCTTCCCCGACCAACCCCAACCACTCCCTATTCCATTCCCTCTACTGCCTCAGCTATTGGTTGGGGTGGTGGAGGGACTAGAATAGGGAACAGCGTGACTTGTGGAGGGAAGGGAAGCAGGGCCAGCAAGGACAGGGGCAGGTAAATTTGTGGGAGTGGAGGAGGAAAGGGCAGAGAGGATGGTGACGGCCAGGCTGGGGAAGAGATGGTCGAGGTAGAGGAGGAAAGGGAAAGAAGAGCAGTAAGAAGAAGATGAAGAAGATATTGGATTTATATCCCGCCCTTCACTCCGAAGAGTCTCAGAGTGGCTCACAATCTCCTCTACCTTCCTCCCCCACAACAGACACCCTGTGAGGTGGATGGGGCTGGAGAGGGCTCTCACAGCAGCTGCCCTTTCAAGGACAACCTCTGCCAGAGCTATGGCTAACCCAAGGCCATTCCAGCAGGTGCAAGTGGAGGAGCGGGGAATCAAACCCGGTTCTCCCAGATAAGAATCCGCGCACTTAACCACTACACCAAACTACACCCAAAGGGGTGGGAGAGAGGAAACAGCACACAGGGTCGATGGTGGGAGTTATTATGGGTTAAAGGACAGTGGTGGTGGTCGAAAGGGGGGAAACAGAGACAGTGGAGTTAGACAGAGACTGAAATAGAGCGAGTGAAGTAGGGTAAGGGGAGGGGAGTGGGAGACCCCAGTTTGCTGCCTCTTCCATGCACCCTTTGCCGATCTTGCAGTTTCTGGAACCTTTGAAAGAATAGGAAGAAAACAACCATTAGAAAAACCCATTCAGTCACCATGAAAAACTCCACTTGGGACTGACAGTCATTCAAAACTAAGCCTGTCAAAGGCAGTCTTCAATAAAACTGGCTTTAACTCATCTCCTGCTTCCTACCAGCCATCCTTCCCTCACCAACTTCCTCTTTAAAATTCGCCACTGGCCTTCAGGATGATTTACCAGTAGCCCTACGATGGACCTCTCAGTTTTCAGCCTCGCCTTTGAATCCAGCTGCTTTCAACCTCTTCTGAATCCAGCTGCTTTCAGCCTTTGCTTTGAATCCAACTGCCAAGTCTTAAGCCTGTGTCTACGTCTCTGTCTCCCTGGAGCTTTGTGATGCTGGACATTGTGACATCAGAGGAAGGAGGACCCAGCAGCCTCTGGGTCACAGTCAGGGACCAGTCTCTGCAGGATGGCAGGTGGGGGAAGAGGGAGGTCAAGGGTCAACTGTTGGCCTCTAACTCCATTGGCTCCTCCTGGGGACCAATGGAAGGAGCAACAGACTGGCTTAGATGGCCAAGAGAATTGAATGAGGAAGAGTGGAAGGAAGGGAACTGGGGACCTTAAAGGTGGTTAAAGGTTAATGGGTACAGTGGTCATGGGGAAGGTTAAGAACTTGGGGTTGTGGTGCTTGTGGAAGGAGAAGAAAATGCTGCAACTCCTTCATGTATCAGGTTAAGGTCTTATAGGCATTGCTGAAGGGCTGTGAAAGTCCTCCTTCCCTCTCATGAGAGCTGCTAAGAAAAAGATCGTTATCAGACTCCTAAATCATCCAACTGTCTTAGGTCCCCATTTTTAAAGGTAGGGTTTTGCTTGGCAAACCATTTGCTCTTGGGAGATGACAGTGGAAAGGACGGAACTGAGAAGACTGTGGGGCACACCAAGGAAAGGTCACCTGTAAGGAGCCAGTCTCCACATGCCCTCTGCCTCTTGAACTCTCCCATCATCCCTTCAAGCATACTTCTATGAACTTCTGGAGAGCTCCAGCCTGCAGTCTCCTTCTCCCACTCTGAAAGCTGATTCTTAGCCTGCTTCAACCCTGATCACACTGCAGTGTCTCAGCTTCCTCCAAATACATCCACATGGACGTATTTGAAGAGAAGCCCTGAAGTGCTTGGGGAATATTTCTTTGGAACAGAAGTCCATTGTGTGTACACGCCCCCTCCCATAGTTATAGATAACATGACATACCAAACTTTTTTTGACCAATCTCAACTGTTAGTTTTGCTTTCTTCCGCAATGGAGTGATCAATATTCTAGCAGCTATCAATAAATTCGGCACTGGAATCCTGGACTTGTTTGGCATCAATGCTTTTTCTGCGTATGCCCCAAATAAAAACAGGACATCCAAGCCAATGGGTTCAGCTGGGATGTACTAACAGATGCTGATCTGGGTCAGAATCATGCCCCCTCCAGTGTGGGCACCATACCAACCAGCCTGCCTGAAGCATGCCATTCGCAATGGCCCATTGTGATGGGGTCCCATGCTTTGGCTGCAAGCATGAAGCAGTGATAATCCCCAAATAATTTTGTTGAATGTCTTTACAAAAACCCCAACTCCTTCCCTATATATATATTGAAAGTAGCTGTGCTGAAACCTCTGTCAATAACTGATTCAGCTGTCCTAATGCCAGAGAGAAGACAGATGCTCCGTGCGATTATCCTTTTTCATATATTATGTGATACCCTATTTTATCCTCACAACAACCCTGTGAGGTAGGTTAGGCTGAGAGACCTTCAAGCTTCCTGACTAAAGTGACATTTGAACCTAGGTCTCCCCAAGTCAGTCTCGGGGGTGGGGAAGCCCCTGAACTCCTCTAATTCTTGCATCACTTAGTTAAAATATAAGAAGTCTCATTCCAGGAGGTGTGGGGAGGTCTAGAAATCGGGAGAAACAGCTGGGACTCAGGAAGGGGTGGCAGCTAACATCCTGTAGCCACCAACAGATAGACATTTGGGCAGAGCTCTTCGGGGGTGTTGGGAGGGTGTCACAGTCCCACTTTCTGAGGGGAGCACCAAAACCTCAACCCCAACCCAGCCAGTTTGGTGTAGTGGTTAAATGTGTGGACTCTTATATGGGAGAACTGGGTTTGATTCCCAACTCCTCCACATGCAGCTGCTGGAACGGCCTTGGGTCAGCCATAGCTCTGGCAGAGGTTGTCCTTGAAAGGGCAGCTGCTGGGAGAGCCCTCTCAGCCCCACCCACCTCACAGGGTGTCTGTTGTGGCGGAGGAAGATAAAGGAGATTGTGAGCCGCTCTGAGACTCAGAGTGGAGGGTGGGATATAAATCCAGTATCTTCTCTTTTTTCTGGAAGGGTTTTGTGGAGAAAAGTTCATAGGGCCATGAGGTTGAAATGGTTTGCTGAGGTGCTATTACTAATACAGTATAAATCCTTGATAAGGCTAAAGGCTTGATAAATGATGAGAGGCAAGGAGCTGACGGTGCCTTCTCTTATCATTCAATTTTATTCTTTTTTGTGGTGTGTTGTTCACAGTGCCTATGTAAGCTCTTTTCATCAGCAAAACTTGTGGCTCTGGGAAGCTCAGCTGATTGCTATCTTGACCCACCAGGGTGATCAACAACCCAGATTAACACGCAGATCTTTAATGTACTTCTGAGCAGGTCACGCTACACCCTCCTGTCCCTCGGCATCCATCTTGTTTCTCCAGCCTGTGCTGGTAAGACACCAGGCCTCAGGAGGCAGCTGCTGCTCCCTGGCTGTGGTTCTTTGGTACCTGCTGGGGGAAAAAGAAATATCCTGATAATGGCCTTCAACACTGTTGCTGAGCTGAGCATCCTGCCTTGTATCTGTCTCCCACACCTTTGCCAGAAATAGAATTAATTGTGGCTGTCTTCGTGGATCCTGTAGAAATAGACTGGTATCTATGAAGTTGGCAAGCAAATCTTGTGGGACAGAAATTCCCCCAATCCCCATTGTCCTTCCCAGCCACTCCTTGAATCTCCAAGAAAGAATCAGGAAGGTGAAATAAGATTCCCTCCTTTTCCATCATAGAGAAACACATGGAGCAGAGGTCCATTAGTGACCATCATAGAGAAACACATGGAGCAGAGGTCCATTAGTGACCATCATAGAGAAACACATGGAGCAGAGGTCCATTAGTGACCATCATAGAGAAACACATGGAGCAGAGGTCCATTAGTGACCATCAAAGAGAAACACATGGAGCAGAGGTCCATTAGTGACCATCATAGAGAAACACATGGAGCAGAGGTCCATTAGTGACCATCATAGAGAAACACATGGAGCAGAGGTCCATTAGTGACCATCATAGAGAAACACATGGAGCAGAGGTCCATTAGTGACCATCATAGAGAAACACATGGAGCAGAGGTCCATTAGTGACCATCAAAGAGAAACACATGGAGCAGAGGTCCATTAGTGACCATCATAGAGAAACACATGGAGCAGAGGTCCATTAGTGACCATCATAGAGAAACACATGGAGCAGAGGTCCATTAGTGACCATCAAGAGAAACACATGGAGCAGAGGTCCATTAGTGACCATCATAGAGAAACACATGGAGCAGAGGTCCATTAGTGACCATCATAGAGAAACACATGGAGCAGAGGTCCATTAGTGACCATCATAGAGAAACACATGGAGCAGAGGTCCATTAGTGACCATCATAGAGAAACACATGGAGCAGAGGTCCATTAGTGACCATCATAGAGAAACACATGGAGCAGAGGTCCATTAGTGACCATCATAGAGAAACACATGGAGCAGAGGTCCATTAGTGACCATCATAGAGAAAAACATGGAGCAGAAGTCCATTAGTGACCATCATAGAGAAACACATGGAGCAGAGGTCCATTAGTGACCATCATAGAGAAACACATGGAGCAGAGGTCCATTAGTGACCATCAAAGAGAAACACATGGAGCAGAGGTCCATTAGTGACCATCAAAGAGAAACACATGGAGCAGAGGTCCATTAGTGACCATCATAGAGAAACACATGGAGCAGAGGTCCATTAGTGACCATCATAGAGAAACACATGGAGCAGAGGTCCATTAGTGACCATCATAGAGAAACACATGGAGCAAAGGTCCATGAATGACCATTAACCACAAGGTACAGATGGAACTCTCTGTCTGGGGTAGTGATGCTCTGTATTCTTGGTGCTTGGGGGTGGAGGCCCAGTGGGAGGGCTTCTGGAGTCTGGCCCTGCAGTTGGACCTCCTGATGGCACCTGGTGTAAAGCCACTGTGTGACACAGAGACCAGTTCCACACTAAATCTTTAATCCTGGTTTAGCCTTGTCCCCAAACTGATATTCTACGCTAGAGTCAGAGGAACCAGCTCTATGACTCTGCGGTTTTATGGTTTTAGCTTGGGGACAGGGCTAAACCAGGAATAAAGGCCTAGTGTGAAATTGGTCAGAGAGAGTATTTGACTGGATGGGCCATTGGCCTGATCCATCATGGCTTTCCTTATGTTCTTATGATGGCCAATGGGAATATGGTTCTTCACAAGCCACAGAGTGATTACCGCTAAGTATAGCCTCTCTAGTACGAACTGAGCCATCAAGAGTGAGCTGCACCCCATCAAACTTGGGAAGCACAATACCCTCAAAGACCTCAGTCTCCCCCCACCTTGACAGCATTCAGTTTCAACTTGTTCCCTCATAGCCCTTTAACCACCACAGCCGGGTTTTGACTCTGCATGGCTACAGCAGTGTCAAGCAGCCTTTCCATTTTCCTTTCATGAAAAGGATTGGGGGGGGGGGGCGGGTTGTATTTTTGTCTGTGTGTATGCGTGCACTTGGAAGTCATGGCGACCTGTAGTGGACTGACCCCTACTGGGGGGATAGAGGCTATTCAGAGAGGTGGCTGAATAAAGCCTGCCCCTGCCTCCAGCTCTGGTATTCCAAGGAGGTCTCCCATCCAAGTACTTGCCAGAGTCGACCCTGCTTAGCTGCTGACATCTGACGAGATTGGGCTTGCCTGGGTTATCCAGGTCAGGGGTATGAAAAGGAATTTTGATGATATGCCTGAGAGCTAAAAAATGTCTAAAGATAAATCTCTCAATACGAGAATAGTGACTCCTTGGAGGAGCAAATTGTCAAATTTGTTTGAATACAGATCTTATCTTTTCTCAGTATCTCTCTTGCAGGGTTCCCTCTAAGCTGAGTTAGGGTGAGCCAGCTCACAGATTTTTAGCCTCCAGCTTACACCTTTTTGTCTTAGCTGGCCCCAAAGCAGACTAATGGATGCAGGAGCTCACAACTTGAATGCCAGTAGCTCACCAAGTAGAATTTTTGCTCACAAGACCCTGCATCTTAGAGGGAACATTGCTCTCTTGTATAGGAATAACATTAGGATTATCTTTCATCAGAGCAGTTGTAACTGGTTTTATTTGTTTACTTATTAAAACATTTTAACCTGGCCTTTCCTTGTGGTTCCAGGTGGCTTATAATAAGAGTTTAGAAAGATTTCCAATTAAAACCAGAATAAGAAACCCCAGATCTCTCCCTCCCTCCCCCATTCAAAGATGCCCTCCAATTAAACCCCATCAGAAGTACATTCAGGGTCGATTTCAAAAAATACCCATGGACCAGCTTCTTTGTTCCTGTGGTACCGATCAGATAGAAAATATTGTTCATTGTATTCTATCCTGTCCCATTTTATGGGCCCATCCGAAATAAACTGCTGAATCAATTTCTCACAAAGTTTAAATCAGACGAGGAATGCATTGCATTTTTATTGGCTGATGCCATTCAGATGTTACCCTCAAGGTGGCTACTTTCATCTTTTTTTAGCAATAAAAATAAGGGAAAAGATAACCACAGCCACCCGATACAAATGTTTTGGCCAAGTTATAGCCCTCATTCTGTCACATTATTTTATTGCATATGTTTTAAATCAGGGGGTCCTCAAACTTTTTAAATAGGGGGGCCAATTCACTGTCCCTCAGACTGTTGGAGGCCGGACTGCCGTTACTGTACAAGGCCGCGGGCCGTCAGTTCTCCGTCTTCTGCATCTCTCTCCTTCCCCACACCACACACCCTGGCCTGGGAACTCACCTCACCTCGGTATCACCTCATACTCTGTCTCCGCCGCCTCAGCCCAGTGCCGGAAGTGTGCGTTGCTAACGCGAGTTTAGGTTGAACGTCACTTCCGGTCTGATTTTGCCATAACCTGGCGGGCCGCATCTGGCCCGTGGGCCGTAGTTTGAGGACCCCTGTTTTAAATCTTGTTCCTAGTACTGTATTTTGCTATGTATTTTTTTTTATGTTTTCATTTTTATGGCTGGAAGTAAACTGTATACTTTGGGGGGGGAGGTTTGCTGGGTTGTTGTTGCCGATGGCTACAACAATAAAATACTTTGACCTTTGACCATCAGAAGTCCTGGCAAACAAGCAAGCCTTGCAGTGCGTCCTGAAGAGATCCAAGCGTCAACTCTGGGACCATCCTCAGGTAAAGCAGACCTCCAGGTTTCACAGAAGGTGGACTTTATTGATAGACAGGAAACAGAAGCAGAAGAAGTCTGTGTCAGAGCTAGTTCACCTGTGGAGCAATCTGATCATCGTACCCTTCTTAGGGCCGTGACTGAGCCTGCCGAATGCAACAGTGCAAAGTCCCCGCAAAACGATACAAATTAGTTCACACCAAACTCTCTCCGCTCCCAAACAATGAGCAGTTCGAGCTGCCTCCGGAAGGTGCTAAGGTGGCAGAAAAGGGAACTTACGAATGTTGCAGAGAAACAGCGAAGCAGGTACCAACCACACTCTGCCTCCCCCCCAGATTCCAAGAGCAAACATGCAAGCCAGCATTCATGCATACAAAATGGCAAGAGCTCCTGACATCAAGAAGAAGATGACGACCACAAATTTATACCCCACCCTTCTCTCTGTGGCTCACAATCTCCTTTATCTCCTTCTCCCACAACAGGAGAACAGGCCTCTGTGGATGCTCAGCTCAGTGAGTGTGGAAGGCCAGCGAATGCATAATTCTTGTCTTGCTGCAAGCGCCTAACCCTAACCCTGTGAGGTGGGTGGGGCTGAGAGAGCTCTCACAGCAGCTGCCCTTTCAAGGACAACTCCTACGAGAGCTACGGCTGACTCAAGGCCATTCCAGCAGCTGCAAGTGGAGGAGTGGGGAATCAAACCCGGTTCTCCCAGATAAGAGTCCGCGCACTTAACCACTACACCAGACTGGCTCTCCAGTCCAGTGACCTATCCTTAGAAGCCATGATGGAAAAGGACTAGGCTCAGGTCAAGGACAGAGCGGTGGGATAACAGAGGCAGTAATCCTGGAGGGGCTATGCACTTTGGGCCTCCCCTCCCTTAAGCCTCCTCATGTTAGCAGGGCTGGGAGCCCCCGCACCCCATGGCGAAGGGCAGAAAAATGGGATAGGGAGCCGAAACCAGCCCTTGGCTGTTGTAAGCCTTCTGCATCATGGGGGGTTTGCAGGTGCAGAGGAATGAGCAGGTTTGCAGGTGCAGAGGAATGAAGGCACAGAGGAGGGGAGAGTCAGAGCTGGCAGGGGGAGGGGGGCAGTGATGGGGGAGAGCAGGGCAGGGCAGGCGGAGGGTGACTGGGACAAGGTGGGCCAGCAGGAGTATCCTGGCAGCGGAGGGGGGGACAAGATGGATACAGAAGAGGCCTCTGTGGATGGTCAGCTCAGTGAGTGTGGAAGGCCAGTGAATGGCTAATTCTTGTCCTGCTGCAGACCCCAAACACCCACAGTCAGGGAGGGTCACCACCACCACTGCCTTCCCCAGGGTCTGGCCTATCAGATGACCTGGCTGAGGAAAGGAGGAGGAGGAAAAGAAAGAATTGGATTTATATCCCACCCTCCACTCTGAATCTCAAGAGTCTCGGAGGAGAAGGAGAAGAAGATGACGATGATGAAGAAGAAGATGATGATGATATTGGATTTATCAGAGTCTCAGAGCGGCTTGCAATCTCCTATATCTTCTCCCCCCACAACAGACACCCTGTGAGGTGAGTGGAGCTCTCCCAGAAGCTGCCCTTTCAAGGACAACTCCTGCGAGAGCTATGGCTGACCCAAAGCCATTCCAGCAGCTGCAAGTGGAGGAGTGGGGAATCAAACCCGGTTCTCCTAGATAAGAGTCCGCACACTTCACTACACCAAACTGCCTATGGCTGACCCAAGGCCATTCCAGCAGCTGCAAGTGGAAGAGTGGGGAATCAAGCTCAGTTCTCCCAGATAAGAGTCCGCACACTTCACCACTACACCAAACTGCCTATGGCTGACCCAAGGCCATTGCAGCAGCTGCAAGTGGAGGAGTGGGGAATCAAGCTCAGTTCTCCCAGATAAGAGTCCGCACACTTCACCGCTACACCAAAGTGGCTCTCTTAGGATGCTTAGGGAGGTGGAAAATCCGGTACTCAGAAGTACATTTCAGGATGTGCGTGTTCATCTGCGCTCTTGATCATCCCAGCGAGTAAATATAGCAGCCAGCGGAGTACGTGCAGATGCACAGCTTTTGCTGAGAAAGACCGTTTCTTGAGGCCTTGCGAACGACACACCACGAAACACGATAAAACCAAATGCATGACAAGGGCAGATATAATCAGGCGTCCCTTGCCTTTTATCATTTCTCAGGCCTTCCATTTCATTGTGGTTTTGCAGTGCCTTTGTCACAGGGACCTGCACTGTCTGCCAGTCCAGCGGGGGGGGGGGGGCATTGCTCTGTGCCCAGTCTGTCTCATGAGCACCCATCCCAGCTTGTTCCTGGCAAGGGCTCAGAGGAGCTCCAGGGTTGGTGGGCGGCCCAGTGACTCTCTGCCCACCTCTCCAGCTGAGTGGCTGAGCATCCAAGATGGGCAAGATGATGCCAGCTGAGGCCTTGGAGGGCATCACCCGCTGCTTCGTGGACGCCTGGCCAGATGAAATAGTTTTGCAGAGGTCCTGGGGAGTTGGGGTGGAGCCTGGGGAGAGTAAGTTGGTGGGGAAAAGAACCTCAGTAAAATATAATTCCACAGAGTCCAACTGTCCAAAGCAGCCCTTTCCTCCACGGGTGGAACTGATCTCTGTAGACTGCAGTAGTTCCAGAAGATCTTCAGGCTCCACATGGAGTAGTCCAGGGAGACTTGTGGGAGGCCTTCTTCCCTGGTAAATTTGGAAGTCTTCCACCAACAAAGTTTGCCTCTAAGTCAGGTTGCCTGTCTTTGGCCTGGGCTTGAGCTGAGTGGCTTGTCAGACTCACCTGACATTGCCCTGTCCTCCTCGTCTCTTTCTTTCTTTTCCCTCCTTTTTTAGCAGCAAACCACCTCGCAGTTTACCTCAGCTAAGAACATTTTTCAATTTTTAAAAAACATTATTGAAACGGCAAAAAGTTTTATGATAAAATCACAAAGACGACATACACCAAACGTTAAAAGTCAAAACATTAAGAAATCACACATTATAAATATAGACTAATTATATAAAAATGACCCCTAATATAGCAAATTTGAATATTATAATATTTCTAGCCTTAAATAAACACTAGCTAAATAACTAAGTTCAAAACAAATTACAACAGATCTTACTACAGAGTCCTGCTGGATCGGAGCAATGGTCCATCTCGTCCAGCATCCTGTATCACACTGTGACCAAATAGATCCTCTGGAGGGTCAGCAACAGGACATAGAGGTTGAGGCCTTCATAAGAACATAAGAAGAGGTCTGCTGGAACAGACCAATGATTCATCTAGTCCAGCATCCTGTCTCACACTGTGACCAACTAGTTCCTCCGGAAGGTCAGCAACAGGGCATAGAGGCCAAGGCCTTCATAAGAACATAAGAAGAGCCCTGCTGGATCAGACCAGGGCTCCATCTAGTCCAGCATTCTGTCTCACACTGTGGCCAACTAGTTTCTCCGGAAGGTCAGCAACAGGGCACAGAGGCCAAGACCTTCATAAGAAGAGCCCTGCTGAATCAGACCAGTGCTCCATCTAGTCCAGTATTCTGTCTCACACTGTGGCCAACTAGTTTCTCCGGAAGGTCAGCAACAGGGCACAGAGGCCAAGGCCTTCATAAGAACATAAGAAGAGCCCTGCTGGAACAGACAAATGATTCATCTAGTCCAGCATCCTGTTTCACACTGTGACCAACTAGTTCCTCCGGAAGGTCAGCAACAGGGCATAGAGGCCGAGGCCTTCATAAGAACATAAGAAGAGCCCTGCTGGATCAGACCAGGGCTCCATCTAGTCCAGCATTCTGTCTCACACTGTGGCCTATTAGTTCCTCCAGAAGGTCAGCACCAGGGCATAGAGGCCAAGACCTTCATAAGAAGAGCCCTGCTGGATCAGACCACTGCTCCATCTAGTCCAGTATTCTGTCTCACACTGTGGCCAACTAGTTTCTCCGGAAGGTCAGCAACAGGGCATAGAGGCCAAGGCCTTCATAAGAACATAAGAAGAGCCCTGCTGGAACAGACAAATGATTCATCTAGTCCAGCATCCTGTTTCACACTGTGACCAACTAGTTCCTCCGGAAGGTCAGCAACAGGGCATAGAGGCCGAGGCCTTCATAAGAACATAAGAAGAGCCCTGCTGGATCAGACCAGGGCTCCATCTAGTCCAGCATTCTGTCTCACACTGTGGCCTACTAGTTCCTCCAGAAGGTCAGCACCAGGGCATAGAGGCCAAGACCTTCATAAGAAGAGCCCTGCTGGATCAGACCAGTGCTCCATCTAGTCCAGTATTCTGTCTCACACTGTGGCCAACTAGTTTCTCCGGAAGGTCAGCAACAGGGCATAGAGGCCAAGGCCTTCATAAGAACATAAGAAGAGCCCTGCTGGAACAGACAAATGATTCATCTAGTCCAGCATCCTGTTTCACACTGTGACCAACTAGTTCCTCCGGAAGGTCAGCAACAGGGCATAGAGGCCGAGGCCTTCATAAGAACATAAGAAGAGCCCTGCTGGATCAGACCAGGGCTCCATCTAGTCCAGCATTCTGTCTCACACTGTGGCCTACTAGTTCCTCCAGAAGGTCAGCAACAGGGCATAGAGGCCAAGACCTTCATAAGAAGAAGATGAAGAAGAAGATATTGGATTTATATCCCGCCCTCCACTCCGAAGAGTCTCAGAGCGGCTCACAGGCTCACAATCTCCTTTACCTTCCTCCCCCACAAGAGCCACCCTGTGAGGTGGGTGGGGCTGGAGAAGGCTTTCACAGCAGCTGCCCTTTCAAGGACAACTTCTGCCAGAGCTATGGCTATCCCAAGGCCATTCCAGCAGGTGCAAGTGGAGGAGTGGGGAATCAAACCCGGCTCTCCCAGATAAGAGTCCGCACACTTAACCACTACACCAAACTGGCTCTCCCTGCTGGATCAGACCAGTGGTCCATCTAGTCCAGCATCCTGTCTCACACTGTGGCCTACTTGTTCCTCCAGAAGGTCAGCAACAGGGCATAGAGGCCAAGACCTTCATAAGAACATAAGAAGAGCCTTGCTGGATCAGACCAGTGATCCATCTAGTCCAGCATCCTATCTCACACCGTGGCCAAGTAGTTCCTCTGGAGAACCAGCAACAGGGCATAGAGGCCCTAGGCATTCCCCTGATGTTGCCTCCTGACTGTGGGATTCAGAGGTTTAGTACCTCTGAATGTGGAGGTTCCCCTCAGTCACCATGGTTAGTAGCCACTGATAGATGTATTCTCCATGAATCTACCTAAGCCTCTTTTCAAAATGTGTATTCCTGTGGCC
Organism: Heteronotia binoei; assembly: GCF_032191835.1. Lineage (NCBI taxonomy): Eukaryota > Metazoa > Chordata > Lepidosauria > Squamata > Gekkonidae > Heteronotia > Heteronotia binoei. The sequence goes on along the minus strand of NW_026800023.1, from coordinate 150,789 downwards.
ATCGCTATATTCTCAGGTAGCGAATTCCAAATTTTAACCACACTGTGTGGAAAGCAGTATTTCCTTTTGTCCATCCTGAACCTACTGCCCATCAGCTTCAATGGGTGCCCTCCAGTTATAGTCTTTTGGAAGAGGGAGAAAAAGTTCTCTTTGTCAACTCTCTCCATCCCATTCATAACTTTATAAATTTCTGTTCTCCCCCCCCCCTTAATTTTCTATACAGAAGCTTTACAATATAGGTGGTTTTATTCTCAATGTCTTTCCTAATAATCCCTAACAAAGAGTTCATCTTTTTCACCACTGCAGCACACCATCATTGACCCCAAGATTGTATTCACTTCTCAGTAAATTCAGCCCCAACAGCCTCTACATGAAGTTGGGATTGTCTGTCCCATTGTGCATCATCTTAACACTTACGAACACTGAACTTACTTTGCCACATATTTACCCACTCACCCAGTTTGTGGAGGTTTCTATCCTATCCCACCTATATTGTAAAGCTTGGGTGGGGGTTTCTATCCAGAATCAGATTTTATCCCCTGGAGGAAAGGAAAGGAAAGGAAAGGAAAGGAAAGGAAAGGAAAGGAAAGGAAAGGAAAGGAAAGGAAAGCTCCCCTGTGCAAGCACCAGTCATTTCCGACTCTGGAGTGACATTGCTTTCACAACGTTTTCACGGCAGACTTTTTATGGGGTGGTTTGCCATTGCCTTCCCCAGTCATCTACACTTCCCCCCCAGCAAGCTGGGTACTCATTTCACCGACCTCGGAAGGATGGAGGGCTGAGTCAAACTCAGGCCAGCTACCTGAAAACCCAGCTTCCGCCGGGGATCGAACTCAGGTCATGAGCAGAGCTTAGGCTTGCGGTACTGCAGCTTTAATACTCTGCGCCACGGGGCTCTTTATCCCCTTGAACCTCTTTATTAATTCCTGTTGGGAACCCCAGTGCAGCGGGGGAGGCATACACTAGTGGGGGGGAAATCCTGTGCCACGGTGCCTGTTCCCCCTCCCCAAACTCATCAAAGGAGGAGGGGCTTGGGGGGGTGTTTGTGGTGGATGATTTGAGGATAAATGGGAGGTGGGGGCTTAATGCATCTTTCCCAACATGGGGAGGGGAGCCTCTGGAAGCGCCCGATGCCCGCCTCGATGGGGGTGCGTGCGGGAATTCAGGCGGATCCCCTCGCAGTCCTCGACCTCCCAGCCGGAGAAGGGAACCTCACTCACCAGGGTGAGCGGCGCTGGGCCTTCAGCTCCGGTTCCTGCCTGGGCCTGGCTCAGCCGGGATTGATCCGCGCGCGGGAGGGCGCAAAGGGGCGGGCACCTTCAACTGCACCCTGCCCGGGAGCGAGGGCGGGCCGCGGCAAAGACGCCTTTTCTCGAGGGGGCGCAGCGCGGCCGCCCCACAGTCGGGCTGTTGCTGGCTTCTGCTCCAAGATCTCTTCGCCCGCCCCGTCCATGGCCGCGCAGCTGCTGCTCCTCGGGGCCCTGCTGGCGACCTTGGCGGTGCCCTCTTCCTCCTCCTCCACCGCCAGGCCAATAGCTGCCAAAGCCAGCGCCGCCCGGACGGAGGGGGTGACGGTGGGGGTGCTGCTGCCGGAGCGCAGCCTGCGCTTCCCCTGGGCCTGGCCGCGCGTCCAACCCGCCCTGAGCCTGGCCCTGGAGGCGCTGGAGCCCCAGCTGCGCCACCAAGGCCTCGCCGTGCGCACCGCCTTCGCCTCCACCGAGAACCAGAAGGGCCAATGTGACTCCGAAGAGGCCCTCACCCAGGCCAGGGCTCTGAAGGCCTCCCACGACCCCGCCGTGCTGCTGGGCCTGGGCTGTACCGGCACCAGCTTCCTCGTGTCGCCCCTGGCGCAGCACTGGGTTCTGCCGCTCCTGCGAGCGGGGCTCCACGACGGGCACAAAGAGAGCAGCAGCCGCACGACGACTGTGTACGCCGGCCCAGGGGGGCCCGCCCTCCGCGCCTTCGTGGCCCAGCTGCACCGGCACTTCGGCTGGACCTCCGGCGGCGCCCTCCTGCTCTTGGCTCCCGATCTCAATTACTGGGCACCCTGCTTCCCCTTGTTCGGCGCGCGAGCGGACACCCTCAACTTTACCGTCCACGTTCACGAATCTGGGGAGCCAGACGAGACTCGCCGGTTCATGCAGGCCAACGGGCCAGGTGAGCAATGCTCTCTTTAGGCTGCAGAGGCCTGTGAGCAAAAATTCTCCTTTGTGAGCGCCTGGCATTCAAGTGGTGAGCTCCTGCATCGATGAGTGTGCTCTGGGGTCCCCCTTCCTGAGCCAAGACAAAAAGGTGTGAGCTGGAGGTTAAAAACCTGTGAGCTCGCTCACACTCAGCTTAGGCAACACTGCAGGTGAGTGACTCCGGCCACTCGGCGGTTGTTGGACTCTACCGCACTGGCCAGCCATCCCGTCGAAAGCCGCCCCCCCCCCCAGATATTTTGGGGGTTAAACTCTTGCCTGGACTTGCATCATGCTCTGGAGCAGGGGTCCCCAAGCTGCAGCTGGGGAGTCACATGTGGTTCTTCCACACATATTGTGTGGCTCTGCCAAGTCCCTTCCGTCCTGTCAGCTGGCTTGGAGAGAAGTTAAAGTTGCTGTCTTTCCACCTCTCCCTCCCCTCCATCTGTTTGCCTGCCTGCCTTCCTGTTTTGTGGCTCTCAATCATCTGACATTTATTCTATGTGGCTCTTATGTAATCAATTTTGGCCACCCCTGCTCTAGAGGCTTTTCAGGGTGACTGTCTCATTTTCTTTCTTGCCTCCAGCTGCTTTTTGGCCAGTTTGGTGTAGTGGTTAAGTGCGTGGACTCTTATCTGGGAGAACCGGGTTTGATTCCCCACTCCTCCACTTGCAGCTGCTGGCATGGCCTTGGGTCAGCCATAGCTCTGGCAGAGGTTGTCCTTGAAAGGACAGCTGCTGTGAGAGCCCTCTCCAGCCCCACCCACCTCACAGGGTGTCTGTTGTGGGGGGAGAAGATATAGGAGATTGCAAGCCGCTCTGAGACTCTGATAAATCCAATATCATCATCTTCTTCATCATCATCATCTTCTCCTCCTCCGAGACTCTGGTGTCGCTCATAGATATCATTGGCACATGTGCTTTTACGGTGGTTTTTGGTGGAATCCACATGAAAACTATCAGCACCCACGAGGATCCATGGCCTGCTGTCAAGTTTTTTGTGACTTGGTGGTGCCAAGAAGCAGTGGGTACATTTTTTTTCTAATGTAGTCCATGGACTTTGTGACATGTTGACTCAATACTCTTTCTGTAATCGAGTGGGAAAGACAGACTGTAAGTAGCATAAATAAAAATGTTTATTAAAGGTGGGGTCTGGTAGAATCCATACACAAATGGTAAAGATATACAGGGACCAATGTTCCCTCTAAGCTGCAGAGTCTTGTGAGCAGAAATTCTACTTAGTGAGCTATTGGCATAAAAGTTGTAAGCTGCTGCATGAATTAGTGTGCTCTGGGGCCATTTTTCCTGATCTAAGACAAAAGTGTGTGAGCTGGAGGCTAAAAATCTGTGAGCTAGCTCACGCCGACTCAGCTTAAAGGGAATACTGACAAGGACCCATATTTTAATGCAGTTTTGTAAAAATGAGGCCCTGTGAAATGCTTTTTGTGTGTGTGTGTGTGTGTGTGTGTGATCCAGTTCATTGACACGGGTGTGATATGTGCTTAGACTTTGGCTTTGGATGGAGTCCAGGTGAAAATCTGTAAGAACATAAAAAGGACACCCATTTCTTTACACTGTGACGGGGCCATGAAATGCTGGGTCCGAGCCTGCAGCTAGGATTTTTTTAGTGGAGGGACCACTGGGTATAGCAGCGGGGCACAAAAATGATGCCACAAAAATTTTAAAAATAGGCAGTCTGGGCCTGGAGAAGGAAACAGGAACCTCCCGAGGTTGACCCCTGGGGCTCGGATGATGGCCGGGGCCAAATACACCGAGTTGGCACAGCACAGAGAGGTGGCAGGGGAGAGCCTAGGGTTGGACAGGGAGCTCCCCTGGCCTAGCTACCATGCTGTCAGGCTGGCAAGGTGTGCAGCCACCTCTCTGCCTGCCTTCCCGGCAAATCTGTAACTTTAAATGCTAATAGACACATGTGGTATTGTTAAAAAGAAAAAAATATATTAGCTTTTTAAAGTTACAGATTTGTTTGTTTGGGATTTATTTCTGTGACTCCTCCTGTTCCTTCCTCAGCCCACAAAGCGCCCCTGGTGGTGCCCCTCCATGTGGGGATCTGCAGTTCCCAATGGGGCACCCTGCCCTGGCGGCACCATCTGTGGTGGAATCCCGTGTCTGAGCCCTCTGCGAGGAACATGGTGAAGAGCTGGGCCTGCAGCGCATGCATAGCGAGCCAGCTACCCCAACCCAGAGTGCGCCCGCCGCCCCGTCCTTCTCAGCTCCCTCTGGCCATCTGAGCCACTGTGCCCACTGGGGATTGCAGTACAAATTGACCAGGTACCAGGGCTCAAGCAACAGGCAGCCCCGGGGTCCTGGGCTGGATGGGAAGCTGAGGGGGGGGGGCCTTGACAAGAAGTCAAGGGGCTGGGATCCAGGGGCCCTACCATAGCTAAAGGGCTGGCTGGATGCATGATTTTTCTGGTTTTGTTCATGGCAAGCTGCAATACAATACTGTTATTCTGTTGTTTCAGTAGCCCTGCACATATATTTTGAATAAATGCACGTTCAGCCCACTGTACATGCATACATCCAGAGCTTTTTTTGAGCAGGAACACATTTCTGGTTGGCTTGACGTCAAGGGGTGTGGCCTAATATGCAAATGAGTTCCTGCAGGGCTTTTTCTACAGAAAAGCTGTGTGGAACAATGAGGATGTCAGGGGGTGTGGCCTAAAACGGAAACGAGTTCCTGCTGGGTTTTTTCTAACCCCCCCCCCAAAAGCCCTGCATATATCTATTTGTTCATCAATACGTCTATTTTTTAGGAAAGCCTAATGCATGTTCACTCAACTAATTATATTGGGGACCAGTACTGGATAAACGTGGAGTTTGTACCACTCATTTAGCTGTGCGTGCGTTAACTGCAGCATGAGAATTAGTCAGCACACCTACAAAGAACAATCAGCTATACTGTGTGTTAGGAATGTGTGTTTGCTGTAACATGTGAACAGGGCTTATTTTTCGTGTGCAGTTTGTGGACATCAGTGTGATCGGTACACTTTCCGTGTATAATGTTTAGGGTTCAATGTGAAAATCACGAAGTGCCATGAAGATTTCCGCCTTTAATCCTTGTAGGGTTTTTGGTCCCATGGTGGTGCTATGAAGCACTGAATCTTTGTTACATTAAGTTCGGTTTATGGACGTTGAGATATATAACTTTACAGTGAATTTCTATGGAGTCCATGTAAAAGTCATGAGAATCCATCCACTGTGGCACCATAAACTGTTAGGTCTGTGAGTTTTACAGGGCAGTCTGGGAAAATGTTGGGGATGGGGAGGACATTGATGGGAACCTGGCTGCCAGGATTGGGGAAGGGAGACTGTTCCACAAAACCCATGTGAGGAGGAGGAGAAGATGATGAAATTGGATTTATACCCTGCCCTACACTCTGAATCTCGGAGTCTTATAGCAGCTTACAATCTCCTTTACCTCCCCCCCAAAAAACAGAGGTAGGTGGGGCTGAGAGAGCTATCCCAGAAGCTGCTCTTTCAAGGACAGCTCTGCGAGAGCTATGACTGCCCCAATGCCATTCCAGCAGCTGCAAGTGGAGGAGTGCGGAACCCAGTTCTCCCAGATAAGAGTCTGCACACTTAACCACTTCACCAAACTGGTTCTCCAGTGTGTAGCCAAAGAGCCAGACAAAACAGAGCATTTTAAGTCAAGCCTTGCACTTTATGCATCGCTGAGGGGCACATTGCCTCTCACCTCCTGCAATCCATTTTTTGTCTGTGTCTGACACACACTCCTCTGATCCATGTGGTTTCTCCTTAGTGGTCTACATCTGTGGGTCCCCAGAGATGTTACAGGAGATCATGCACCTGGTGCAGGCTCAGAACATGACCAACGGTGACTACGTCTTCATACATGTGGACATTTTGGGGGAAAGCTTGAGAGCTGTGGGGCTTCGGGAGGCAGCCAAGCCCTGGCAGAGCAAGGAGAGCCAAGATGCTGGAGGCCTACGAGAGGCCTTCCAGGTAAGTCCAGGACTCTGCTGCAGGGAGGGAGTGGAGAGGAGAGGAGAAAACGAGGGAGCAGAGGATAGGTGCTGGAATTACCCCAAAGAACATTGCCTTCCTTGGGGTGTGTTGCAATGCAAGCTTAATGGCTTGTTGGAATTGGTTGAGGGCCACCATTTAAAGCATTGACCCATGACCTTCAGGGGATTTGAAGCAAAAACAAAGTCCTGCAATGATTCTGAGCAGGTGCAGACATCTTTCCTCTTGTGAGTGAGTTCCCACTCATTACTTCAACATGCCGGGGAGGGAAGTTTGCTTCTGGGCTCTTCCAGACTGAGCCACAGCCCATCTAGTGAAGGAAGGTGACCTGCAGGTGGGGCTCTTGGGGTCTGACTTGGCTGGGTCCTTGGAAGGGGTGTTGGGAAAGGCCTCCTTCAGCAGGGAAAGAGATGGCTTGTTTTTGGCCTTTTGTGCAGTCCCACTTTTGGGATAGTATATGCCCAGGCCCAGATGTGTGCCTGGGCAGGAGGAAACTCAACAAACACTCTCACTTAGTATAGTTATACATTCACAGTATTCTAATGTGTTTCTCTATTAGAATTGTGTATCAGAATGATTTTTTTTGTATTGACATACTCAAAACAGGGATATTGGCTGTTTATCTCATTACATATACTTTACCCATTTTCACTATATTTTATTGTATTCTTTTTTTTTCTGTGGCGAACTAGAATGATGATTACATGTTAAAAAGTAAACTAGGTGGACTAGAACATCACTATCCGATGTATTTCTCTTTTTAGCTGTACTGACACACTCAAACAGGGATATTGGTTGCTTATCCCATTACATATATTGAACCCATCTCCCACTAAATTTTAATGTATTTTTCTCCTGATGACAAACTATATGTATGTTGCATGTTTAAAGGTGGGTTAGTTGGATGGGAAAACATAATAATTCCTTCCTTTTGGCCCAGGTTCATAGCAATAGAGTCACTGACAGATGCTCTCACATTTTGACATACTGCTGTGTTGTTGCTTTCACATGCTCATGCTACTCAGATCAAAGGTTTGCTCAATTTGTTAATTTTGCTATTCTGTCGTTGAATCTTATATTTGTACCATTTTACCTTCTAAATCACTGCCTACCAGATAATTTTACATCACTGTCCTTGGTTCTAAAATCTGTACCATTTTGCATTCTGGGCCACTGCCTACCAGCTCTGTATGGCTCTGCTCACTGTGCTGGATTCCTCATCCGATGAAGTGTGCTTAGAGAGCACATGAAAGCTGACGTTCTGAATAAAACTAAGTGGGTCTTAAAGGTGCTATCGACTCCTATTTTGTTCGACAAACAACAGTAACAGGAAACGGCAGCTCTTTTTTTTCTACCTGGATAAATCCCAGTGTAGATTCTGGCTTCAGTTCTTTGTATTGAGACTATAGTTTTTGAGTCAGAATCCCTTGGCCTAAAGGGAGGTGGAAGGAAGACAGGGGTGGCTGGCCCTCTGAGGTGCAGAGTCTTTCCCATCTTGCAGGAGACCAACCGTGGCAGAACCCTGGCCTGGCTCTTCCGAGCTGCCCAGACCTACCCTGTCGCTTCTGGAGGAGTCCAGCCACCTTGAGTTCCCTTGACCTTTTCTTCTAATTGCAGACGGTGCTGGTGATCACTGCCCATGAGCCCCAGACCCCGGAATACCGGCATTTCCAGAGACAGCTGATCCTGCGTGCCCAGAGGGACTTTGGTGTGGCTGTGAATGACTCGCTGGTAATTCCACACACCCCTGCTTCTTCAGAGCTCTGTTATTATGGAGGGCCCTTTTTGAGGAGTGAGATGAGAGAGATCAGCCAGCATCCTGGGGCCAAAATCACCTTTCTCCTTGGCCTTGGGAATCTCCTATTGTGAGAAAGAAATGACCTAGGAGATTCCCCAGGTTTGGGGTCGAGGAAGGCAGCTGTGGCTTGGCTTTGCAGGTGGGTCATGTGGGTTGGTTTAGAATCTCAGAATCATCAAGTTGGAGGGTATCTCTAGGGTCATCTAGTCCAACCCCCTGAACAGTGCAGGAAATTCACAAGAGTACCTCTCCCTGCCCTCCTTCTCATGTTCTGCCTAATTCACAGAAAGCATTACTGTCAGATGGTCATCTAGCCTCTGATTAAAAACCTCCAAAGAAGGAGAGCCCACCAGCTCTTGAGGAAACCTGTTCCAGTGAGGAAACACTCTAACTGTCAGGAAGTTCTTACTAATATTTAGCCAGAAACTCTTTTATTTTACTTTCAACGCTTTAGTTCTGGTCTGACCTTCTGGGGCAACAGAAAACAACTCCACATTGTCCTCTATATGCCAGCCCTTCAAGTGCCTGAAAATAGTTATCTTCACAGTTGTCTCCTCTCCAGGCTAAATGTACCCAGCTCCCTCAACCTTTCCTCATAGGACTTGGTCTCCAAACCTCATTGTCTTCGTTGCCCTCCTCTGGACCTGTTCCAATATGTCTATATCCTTCTTAAATTGCAGTGCCTAAAATGGAACACAGTACTGTAGGTGAGGTCTACCCAGAGCAGAACCAAGTCAAAATTAGCCCTTGATCACACAGCAAGTTTGCAGTAGGTGCCTTGGTAGTTCTGTATTCTGGGCAACCATTGTTGCTTATTCCTACCCGGCTTTCTCGGTTACAATCCTGAATGCGTTTTCAGTTGCCTGTGCTGTGTGTTTCAGTCTTGTGGCTGACCACTTCCTCCCTCCCCCCCATTTTCTTGTGTTGTTTTGCCACACCCAGCATGCACTGCCCCCATGTTCTACCTGCCTTGTGTGCTTCAAGGCTTGCCTCTTGTCACCCTGTTCTGGACTGGTCTTCCCTCCTGGATCTGTCACTGATCTCAATGTTGTGGTCCAGGATCTAGAGACACCCCTTGATTCGCAGCATCAGACCCCTGCCCCAGCCAAGGAGTAGCTGCTGGTCTGAAGCCATTCATAAGAACATAAGAGAAGCCATGTTGGATCAGGCCAATGGCCCCTCCAGTCCAACACTCTGTGTCACAGAAGAACATAAGAGAAGCCATGTTGGATCAGGCCAGTGGCCCATCCAGTCCAACACTCTGTGTCACACAGTGGCCAATTTTTTTTTTATTTATACATACACACACACACACACACACACTGTGGCTAATAGCCACTGATGGACCTCTGCTCCATATTTTTATCTAAACCCCTCTTGAAGGTGGCTATGCTTGTGGCCGCCACCACCTCCTGTGGCAGTGAATTCCACATGTTAATCACCCTTTGGGTGAAGAAGTACTTCCTTTTATCCGTTTTAACCTGTCTGCTCAGCAATTTCATCGAATGCCCACAAGTTCTTGTATTGTGAGAAAGGGAGAAAAGTACCTCTTTCTCTTACTTTCTCCATCCCATGCATTATCTTGTAAACCTCTATCATGTCACCCTGCAGTAGATGTTTCAGGGGCCCACTGCCCCCAGACATTTGAGCTACACCATCATGGGCCCCCATGTGACACTTCTCGTGGCTCCACTAGCGAAGCTGAGTCTAGATAGCCCCCTGTGATGACCTTCAAGGCAGCAGAAACAGGATAGTTCCATGATGTTCTTCTCACACTCTCTGTCCCACTGTGGCAGGGGACGCTGGTGGCCGGCTGCTTCCACGATGTGCTGCTGATGTATCTCAGGGCCCTGAGTGAAAAACTACGTGAAGGTGGACACAAGCGGAATACCATCGACATCCTGAAAAAGATGAGAGCCCAGAAATTCCAAGGTATTGGTTACTTAGTGGGGAGGGGGTGGAGGGTGGGGAGGTTGCCCTGAAATTGGGGCTGGTAGTTGGGGTAAGAACTGAGACAAATCAGGCTAGGAGGTAGCAGAAGAGGCTGGGGATGGGGGAGGAGGGCTGGCTTTAGAGAGGAGCTGCCCCAGAGGCTGTCAAAGAGGCAAACTCAGCCATTGTTCATGCATGACAAGTGATGCTGGGGGCCACGTAGAAATGATTTGTGCCTCCCTCCCTGCCCCCTCCCATCCAGGGGTCACTGGGACAGTGAGCCTTGACAGCAACCAAGACCGAGAGATGGATTTCGACCTGTGGGCCTTGAGGGGTCTGGAAAGCGGAGAATACCAAGTATGTGTATGGGGTGGGGGGGGTGGTACCCATTTTGCTAGATGGGGGAGGGTCCCCAGGCCATCCCACTCATCTTGTGTATGCCCCAAATCGGCACTATAGAGAGCCCTGAGTGGGAATGGGAGACCTGAGGTGGGAGGTGGTGCCAGGGCCTCCAGGCCTTTCCATGTGGGTAAGATTCTGGTTAGTTGCAACAGATTCGGAGGAAAGTGCAACAGATTCGGACGGTGCTCACCAGTCTCTCACAGATGAAGAGACAGCCCTCAGTTCCCAGCATGAGACCCCTGCCCCAGCCAAGGAGTAGCTGCTGGCCTGGAGCCATTCAGGGGCCCTCTGAGTCTGTGGTCCGAATCCTGCCCCTCCTTCCCACAGGTGGTGCGTCATTACATAGGACCAGAGAAGCGGATCAAGTGGACAGGGCCCATCCATTGGAAGAAGGGGGGCCCTCCTCTTGACAACCCAAACTGTGTCGTCAACAGGGATGACCCCTCCTGTGGTAAGAGTGGGTGTGTCCAAGGGGGGGAGGGACTTGATCTCCGTGGCCTGTCTGCATTGGCTAGTCCTAAACTCTGTCACCCCCGCCGCTCCCCCCAGTGGTGGTCCATCTGCCAAGCAGGAAGGCCCTAAGTTGGAATGTTCAGACGCCCGCCATTTTGCCTCACGTTCTGCTCTCTGGGTGGGAGCACAGAGCTGGTTCACGACCAAGTGGTTTGGCTGTTCACAAACCTCTGAATCTTTTCATTGGGTGAAGTGTTTGCATGTTCATTCATTATTGTTGGCATTATTCAATATCTGCGTGTTCTCACACATCCAAATGGGAGTTCTGGTTTCCTTCTTTCATGTAGACCCGCCGTCCCTGCTCGCTGCATGGCAGCAAATCTTAAAAACATACAGAGACAAGTTGATCAGTCTGACAGTAATGATTAATTGTGTTTAAAAAAAAAAGTCTTACCGTTTGGTGCTCATTTCATTCTTTGTTATCGTCAAGGGTTTTCGCACCTGCACATTTTTGCTCAGCCTTCTGGGAGTTGTTGTCATTTAAGCATCCGTGTCATTTAAGCATCTGGAGGAGCCTCAGTTTCACCTCCTGCACAGATGCAAAAGCAGCTGGAAAGGGAGAAGGGAATGAAACCGAAGGACCACAGCTTGTGCCTTTTTATCCATCCTCAGCTATGTGTTGCTTTGGGGGTGGTTTCTGAAGGAGTGCTTTCCTCAGCTTAGCCAGTTGGACCCATTTTCCTTCAGAGTAAGACACTGGGCAAATCCAGGCCTTCAAGGGAAGCCTGGGGAATTTTCTCCACTTTGAGACAGGTGTTCATGATGCACCCTTCCACCCACACTCCACCACTTGAAGGGCTGGTTTCAGTCTGTTAGGTCATCACCCCTAAGTTGGGATGTTCTAACACTCACCTTTTCGTCCCCTGATCTACTTGCTGATTGGAGAAGGGAACGGATTTATTGTCAATCAGTTCAACCATTCCAGAGAATCTCAGGCCTCCCTAACCAGGTAAGTTTTTGCATATCTGAACAGTATAAAGCAGTCGGCAGTCTTTCACACATCCCAATGGGAGTCCTAACTCCCGCTAACATACCTGTTGTCTCTGCTCACTACTCAGCAGCCAGTCGTAAAAATAAACATTGAGCAACTGAATTGGTCAAACAGTGACTATAAACATGTACATTTGGAAAGGCCTTACTCTCATCTTCATTTCATTCATTCTGCATTATAGTCAAGGTCTTTTCCACACGTGCTCCTCTGCTCAGCCTTATGGGAGCTGTCACCTTCCCTCTGTGTCATTTAATTCTCTGGAGGAGCCTCAGTTTCACCTTTCTGCACAGATGCAAGAGGGCCTTGAAAGGGAGAAGGAAATGAAAGTGAAGAGCCGCAACTTGTACTTATTTCTCCAGCACACCCATGAGTTGCCTTTTGGTGGTTTCTGAATGAGTGCTTTTGTCGCCTTCAGTGGTTTGATGCCTTTATCTTCAGAGCAAGATAGTGAAGTGTGGCCTACAAGTGAAGTGTGGCTGACTTTCCCTGTTCAGCCACTGCTCAAGGCACCTGGCAGCAAAAGTGTACAGATCTGAGGTGCAGCTGAGGAGCCATCATGGCTGCTGAACATGGTTTCTTCTTCGGAGACCTCTTCACCTCAACATCCATGGCATCCCTCACTCCTTCAGATCCTCCCCATGGGAGACATTTGACAGCTGAGATGGACTGGAGAAGTTTCCAGGGTCGTTGAGGAGGGGATGGGGTGACCAGAAAATTGATCTGGGGGATTTGCAAAGAGTTGGCTCCACCACCATCCCCATCCCCCCCAGACACATACAGACATAGGAAGAGAAACTTCTCCCAGCACCCCAGAGCAAGGACAACTGTCTGGAGTCCCAAGTCAGAGCTGGAGGCTCCAATCGGCACAGGTTGTATGGTTGTGGCCCCTTGTGGAACCACGTTTTGTGCGCACCTTCATGGGCGAGCCCATGCATACACAGGAGGAATGACCTCACGACCACCATCCCACATCACCTCAGGGTTCCTGTTCCTGCCAGCTTCTTCATCCAAGTCTCCTCTCGGCCAGCTGTGGGCCTGCCTCAGCAGAACTGACGAGCTCCTGCCTGGCTCTAGATGTGAGACATCCTATTGCCTGGTTCAGCAGGGCCTGCTTTGACCCACCCAGAATGGCAGCTTACAGGTGAGGAAGGGGTTGACGCAGGGGAGCTTGGAAAACCCCTCTACACAAGAAGCTTCCTTGTGGCTGCATGCTGGGGGGTGAGATTGACAATTCTCAATTTAGGGATTGGATATATTTTTCAGATGCGTTGCTAGATTGTTCTCTAATCCTAAAAATCTAAAGTAGCCCCCTGGTTCAGACGAATCAAATATGATCATCTGAGATCCCCATACCTGGTTAATATCTCCAAATGTAACATCAGAACATCCTTCACAGCTCTCTGCTTTCAGACTATGCAAGCTACTCTTTTAACTGGTCGATATTCCCACATCCTGACAGAACAATGTTTGTGGTTCACCCATGATAGACAGCCTCCCCCATTATATTCTATCCTGTCCACTCTACAGTGCTCCCAGAAATAAATTTCTGTCTGGAGTAATAATCTCCTTAAAAGCACGTTCAGAAACTGAAAAGATATTTCTGTTATCTGACAATGATTCTCATGGGTCTTATAGAGACTCTTTGTTTGCCCTTGCAGCTAAGAAGATAAGAGCAAGACTAATATCCAATGCGGTAACTTTTTGAGGTTGGCCTTTCTGGGGAACTTTAAAAGTGTTAATTGGAAACTTTGTTGTGTGAGTTCTGTTTTGTAATGGCCAATGGCTATATACAATAAATTTTTGACTGACTACAGAGGTGGTGTAAAAAAAGGGAAAGCAAAGGGTTAATATTTGTGGGGGAGGGCGGGTTCATGAAGATAACGTAGCCTCACGCTATCCCCCCATTGGTCAGTCTAAATTCAGTATCATCACGCTACCTTGCAGGGGTGTTGTAATGTGCTAAGTCTAAAATGGCTCTCAGGAGGTGAGAGAATTTTTGGGAAAGGGAGGAGATAAGATAGAAACACTTCTGGACATCATTGCTAGGTCCAGGCACATCCCAGAATTGAAGGCAAAGCATGTGCTTAGAAACAAGGTGTATTTATGAGGTGATTGCCAGGAGAATGGCCAGGCGGGGGTACAATGGCAAAGCCAGCTAGTGTTGTTCAAAATTTAAGTGCATGAAATGTGACTTCATGGCAAGACCCCATATCATGGACGGATGCTACAGCTATGGCATGCAGCCAGGAGACCACGCTGGGAGGTGGTGGCTGCTACAGGCATAGACAGCTTCAAGAGGGAATTGGATAAGCATATGGAGCAGAGGTCCATCAGTGGCTATTAGCCACAGCATATTGTTGAATCTCTCTGTCTGGGGCACAGTGGGAGGGCTTCTAGGCCCACTAGTGGAGCTCCTGATGGCACTTGGTGTTTTTGACCACTGTGTGACACAGAGAGTTGGACTGGATGGGCCAGTGGCCTGATCCAACATGGCTTCTCTTATGTTCTTATGAAGATTGCTACCATGCTGGCAAGGAGCCTGGTGCTACCAGGGATTCAGAAGGTTGGCAGGAAACTCTAAATTAGGGATGTTGAGCTCATTTGTTATGAAGGCCGGATAGTTGACATAAATGAGACCTTGTTGGGCAGGGCCGTGTACGTCATAAAATGTAATGCCAGGTAGCAGAGATATAAACTTTATAAAGGGCGCAAACACAAATATTTTTAACTTAAAACAAAACATGCTTAAAACATTAGCCTGCTTGCAACATTTTAACCATCTCTGATAACTGACATCTCTTGCTCTGAATCATTGCATCGCATTCTGGAGACTTAACTACAACTCCTATGAGGCAGTGCGAGAACAGAGAGAGCCATGTACAGTGATATCAGCCTACTATCTGGGAAGTGTGAGTTAAAAATCCCCAATCAATCAAAGGAAACTGAAAAAGTAAATAAAAGGAAATGTGGTGGGATGGTTAAACTTGGTCTGGAAACACTCCTGGCTTCTTGTTGTTCCTTTTCTAAGTAGTTCACATTCTTTCCTATTGAGAAAGACTGGATCATGAGTGCATGAATACAGTGATAAAGGGGGAAGCAAACTCAGTTGTACCCATAACAAGCCCAACACTCACTCATTCTCTCTCTCTCACTCTGTAGCAAGGCAAAAACTCATACCTTGAATAAAACATTTCTGGTCTTAAAGATGCTTTCTTTTTATCTCTTCCATGGGATCAAGGGAACTGGGCAATGAAATCTCTCTTTCCCTCCTTCACCAGGGGATGAGCCTCAGCCAATAGAAGGAAGAGGGGCTTGGCTCAGTAGCTCTGCAGGGCGATTGAGAGAGTCCCCCTCAAGCTCTCTCAATCTCACAGTAGAGCTACAGAGCTAAGCTGCATTGCCTGAGGTTCCGTCTCTCTTTGGGAAGAGGGGAAGGTGCAAGAGGCTGCTTTGCTCAGCTGCCTCATCACGGGATAAATTTAAAAATAGCAAAAGAAACAGGAGAAGGAAGATGCTGATGGCTGTTGGCTCGTGGGACTGATAGGAACCCTGTGGGGTGGTTTCTACAACCGATGGTGTCCCATGGGTTGCCCTCCACCACTACTATGTATGCTCAGGGATGATTACACACCCACCATATGCCATGCCTGATGTTTAAGGGATGACATTGATTTAACACACACACACACACCCCGCAAACAGCAAGGAAGGTGGCTAATCAAAAGTGTGTTACTTGGTTAAGGGTTCAACTGCACTGTAGTCTTTGTTTAGAGCGTCATACTACAGTTGTCCGCCTTCCTGTTTGCTGAATGGAAGTTACAATTACACACTGAGGAACACAACACCATGTATCTCGATCCCTACTGCCCAGACTGATACCAGACTGCCATGGGCATGTGCAAATCCTGCAGCAAACAGCTGATGAGCTGTGATATGTGACAGAGTAAGCTCTGCGATGGTTGGACAGGGTTGGTTCTTGTGATGGTGTTTGGTGACTGCTTTGATCTGAGACATGAGGGTGCTCAAACACCTGCCATTGTTACCTGTGTGGCATGTCCATGACAGTGCCGGTATCAGTTCACCAGGTGTGCCTCATTACAAGGCGTATGCTGCTGACAAGGCTTATTTTGTAGCAGGAGCTCCTTTGCATATTAGGCCACACACCCCTGATGCAGCCAATCCTCCAAGAGCTTACAGGGCTCTTATTCCAGGGCCTGTTGTAAGCTCCAGGAGGATTGGCTACATCAGGGGCATGTGGCCTAATACGCAAAGGAGCTCCTGCTAGAATTCCTTACAGGGCTCTTTGTACAGGGCCTGCTGTAAGCTCCAGGAGGATTGGCTCCATCAGGGGTGTGTGGCCTAATAGGCAAAGGAGATCCTGCTAGAATTCCTTACAGGGCTCTTTGTACAGGGCCTGCTGTAAGCTCCAGGGGGATTGGCTACATCAGGGGCATGTGGCCTAATACGCAAAGGAGCTCCTGCTACAAAAAAAAAAAGCCCTGGCTGCTATGTCACAAGTGGTCAGGAGACACCCAGATTTATGCTTTGTATTTAATGGGGGGGGGGGAACTCTGGACTATCCCCAAAACATCCCGATACAGTTTCTGTCACTGCTTTGAAACTAAGGTAATGGACTCCGCAAGGATCCCTTTTCTGACCATAGTGTGCATGGATGACAACAATACCATCAGTGTATCACAAAAGGCAATGTTGAATTTCAGGGCATCCCCATGCATGTGGGGCTGCACTCCAAGATCAGCCACACAGGTCATTTTTACAACTGCCGTTCACATTTTTACGACTGCCACATTGCAGAGGAATGATTAGAATGAACTTCCCCTCCCCCATGGTTTCCAGAAAAGACTAATTCAGCATATTGGCAATGCCAAAATTCACGGTGCACTTTGTATCCCTGGCACTGTCTGAAATAGGACGTTGCTGTGATTATTACTCCTCCCTTCACAGCAGACACCATCTGGCCCCAGGAAGGGCAACAGCAGGGGGCAGAGAAGCAGCCCGAACCTCCTCTGGATGCATGTGAACCAGATGAGGGTGGGTCTTCCCAAGAGGAAGAGGGACGTAGCCTCAGCCCACCGATGCCTTCTGCATCTGTCTCAGATACTGCAGAATGAATGCCACAATTATTAAAAACATTAATGGATTAAGCAAGGAAATGAAGTCAGATGTCCGTGAACTTAGATTCACACTCACCTATAGTGACATCACGGATTGCCTTGGGAGGGGGTCCACTAACATGTAATCCTGTTTTGCAGACCAAGTCAGAGTACAGACTTGTGACCTGGCTGGCAATTCATCAGTGCTGGCAGCTAAAGCTGCAGCATCAGCCAAGGATGAGCCACCACTGAGTCCTGACGAATCACCAGATGCAGAACAAGGTATGGACACAAGACGCTCACGTGGCTAACAGGCAGGGGTGGAATTCTAGCAGGAGCGCCTTTGCATATTAGGCCACACACCCCTGATGTAGCCAATCCTCCAAGAGCTTACAAGGCTCTCTTGGGGGATTGGCTCTATCAGGGGTGTGTGGCCTAATAAGCAAAGAAGCTCCTGCTAGAATTCCACCCTTGCTAACAGGCCACCCCAGCATCAGCATTCCGCAGTGAGTTGTGTGGAAGACTGTGAGTATCCAAATAACAGGAGCCCTAACCGTGCCTTTGTAGGACCCTCCGGAAGACAGGACACAGTACCCAGGGGCACTGCAGATAATCGCATCCTGTCAGCTTTATGCAAATTGGAGAGGCAGCTCCAGTCTTCTTGTGAGTATGATGCCAAGGTTAACTTATGCATTTGGGGGTGGGGGGAAGGAATGGGGGTGTTGCATGCTTCTTAAGTCATGCTCTGCAACTACCGCCTAATTTTTAAAAAAATTATTATTGTTTACAGTTCATGCAGTCAATCTGAGGTTGGATGCCCTGGAGACGAGGCAGAACCAGGTGGAGAGGGAACTCGGCTGTCTACGCTCAGCAGTAAACAGGATGAGGGCAGGAGAGGGGGAAGGGACAGAAGGGAACTAAAAATGTAGCCACTGCCAATGGATTTACTGTGTGAGCTGGCAACGTGACACCTCCCTCGGTCGTCTCTATAAAGTGATTTTCTACAACACTTAATGACTCAAATGATTTCCTAAGGCAAACAATAGCAAAAATGGGCTCCTGTGTTAAAACAGTGCACAGCTATATAAAGAACAGGAAAACGCACTCCTCGTGCAAAAAAATAAACTTTGAGTGAGAAAAGCGAGTAGCATTAAAGTTGGGAGTGAGTCAAAATGCGTATATCTTTTTTTTTTTTACATTATTTCCATAATTATACGACTTTTAAACTATATTTAAACCATTAAGAATAATTTAAACGTGGTAAGGTAAAATAGAGCCAAGTCAAATTTCAGTACAGAAAATGTTGCCTCTGTGGGCTAGGCCAGACCTCTGAAGAATAGGTCTACCTGCCCCTTTCCACTGTTCTACTATATTGAAAGAGCCCTCTGGTGCAGAGTGGTAAAGCTGCAGTACTGCAGTCGGAGCCCTCTGCTCAAAACCTGAGTTTGATCCCAGCGAAAGCTGGTTCAGGTAGCCAGATCCAGGTTGACTCAGCCTTTCATCTTTCCGAGGTCGGTAAAATGAGTACCCAGCTTGCTGCGGGGAAAGTGTAGATGACTGGGGAAGGCAATGGCAAACCACCCCATAAAAAGGCTGCCGTGAAAACATTGTGAAAGCAACATCACCCCAGAGTCGGAAACGACTGGTGTTTGCACAGGGGACTACCTTGACCTTTACCTTTTACTATATTGATAGACCTGGCCTTTGGTGAACAGGTCTACCCTCCCCTTTCCACAATATTGGTTGAATTGGCCTTTGACCATCACTCTGCACTGAGCCTTAGAAAGGGGAGGGGGAACTCTTGCAGCTTACTTTGGGATTTTGTTTTTAGTGAAATATGACAACCAGCAAATACAGCTGTCGGAACCCTGCCTAACCTAACAAACAGGAAGTTGCTTAAATGTTATCAACCAGCCCAAACTACTTATTTATTCAAATATTTCTCTCCCACTCTCCCCTGTCACTCAAGGCAGCCTACAAATCATACCGAAAAGCATTAAAGGGGTGTGCAAAAAAAAATAATTTTTTTTCTGGCTCCATTATAGCCTATGGGGACTATTATAGTCAATTGGCTCAGAATCGATTCGGGGGTATCTGCAGCTTTGGCAGGGGCTGCTTTTTCAGGTAGAGGCACCAATTTGCCTCTAAGAAACAACATGGTACTCAGAAGTTCATTTAAGAGTCAGCAGGTGGTTTAAGTGCAGAGGTGTTAAGGATAAAACACTACAGAAGCAGGATAACACTTAACACATGATAAGAGTTACTGTTCTGGTCCGTTTTGTCGGTTTTTCATTCATCATAGATTCAGTTTTATCACACTTTTGTGGTCTGCCATTTAGAGTTCCTCAGTAAAGCATTTTTATCAGTCATATGACTCTGTAATTACCTTTCAACTGTCCTCATCTACTATGCTGATCCTGAACTCAGATTAACTATACAGGCATCTTAAATGTACTAACCTTCAAAGCCGTATATGGCCTAGGACCTACCTATCTGCAGGACCGCCTTGCCCCACATGTTCCCCCGCCTTGCCCCACATGCGATCAAGCTCTCAAAATCTTTTGGCTGTCCCTGGGCTAAAGGAGGCGAGGCTCAACTCCACCAGAGCAAGAGCCTTCTCGGTTGTGGCCCCAATACCTTGGAACATCCTCCCAGAAGCCATCAGGGCCCTGCGGGATTGATCGCAGTTCCGCAGGGCCTGCAAGACTGAACTGTTTCGGATGGCATATAACATCTAATGGGAGAAGGCTGCCACCACATCTGGATCCACAGTCCTTTTATTACTAACTGCCTAGGATCTGTGCGCGTGAGAAAGAAAATATTACATGACCCGCCTGAAGTAGCACCATTGTCATTTATCTGATTGTTTTATTGTTTTGTTTACTGTCTATTTTATGCTGTTAGCCGCCTTGAGTCTGTACGGAATGGATGGGATATAAATATAACGTAAATAAATAAATACTTCTGAGTGCCTTGTTGTTTCCCAGAGGCAGGAAATCCCTCCTCCCACCGCCCAGACTTCAATCTTGTTTCCCCAGCCTGTTCCTCAGAGTGGGGAGCCTGTTCCTCCTTGGGGGGGGTGGGGGGACAGTGGTTGCCCCTTCCCTTGGATCTTTGGCCCTTAATGCAGCAGAAGAAATACCCTGATGCTGACCCTGCAGGGACACCTGTTCTGCATTCATTCCCCCCCCCCCCCACTGTCCCATTTGCGAGGATGCTCTTGCCCACCATCAGCGGATCAGTGGCCCAGGCATGCTCCCCCCATCACTGTCTCCCTACAGCCAGCCCTTTTATCTTACCATGGGAGCCAGTTTGGTGTAGTGGTTAAGTGCATGAACTCTTATCTGGGAGAACCGGGATTGATTCCCCACTCCTCCACTTGCACCTGCTAGCATGGCCGGGGGTCAGCCATAGCTCTGGCAGAGGTTGTCCTTGAAAGGGCAGCTGCTGTGAGAGCCCTCTCAGCCCCACCCACCTCACAGGAGATTGTAAGCCGCTCTGAGTCTCTGATTCAGAGAGAAGGGCAGGGTATAAATCTGCAATTCTTCTTTCAGCCACTCCCTGCACGAACTCCTCTGCACTTCCCTGCTCTCCTCCCACCTCCCAACACCCAGGGACCCCTTTTTCTTTCACCATCCCCGCTCCCGTTTGTGGACATGGGAGGGGGGCTCATGCATCTCTCTTCCTTTCTTCGTGGGCAGAGAGGGGGGCTTTGTTTTACTAAGGTGTTTGTGTGCAAAGATCGTCCCTATTTCAGTTCCCGCACATGGCTCCCTTCGACACACACCTTTTAAACTTTTTTTTTCCTTCCTTGTTCCTGAGATAGCATGTGTGAATGGGATCAGGATGGGATGGGATTGCTTTGGTTTTTCTCTTTGCTGGATGAGCTGAGTCAGTGGCTTAAGGCGAGCCACCCTCTGCCCTGGTGGCCACCACTGCCTGCCAAAGAAGAGCCACCTTGCCCGACATTGACACAGCAGCCAAATGGAGTGCAAGAGAGTGCACGCGAAGCACTTTGAGCACTCAGGAAATGTTCTGTGCATGCTCAGGGGCATGGTTTGAATGTTCACTGAAAGCACTAGAGAGCCGGTGGTTATGGAGGAGGCCTTAGTTCAAACCCATACTTGGAGCCTAGCTATTTGTGACATCTCCATGTACGCTCATGGGTTCCTTCATGCCTGTGTACTGAGTTTAACCTATAATAAATGTAAAACAACCATGTGTAGCACAAATAATAAAATATATAAAATGCAACTGATGAGTATTTTCTTTCAAATATAATACGATAAGAACATAAGAAGCCATGTTGGATCAGGCCAAAGGCCCATCCAGTCCAACACTCTGTGTCACACAGTGACCAAAAAAACCCATGTGCCATCAGGAGGTCCATCAGGGGGCTAGAAGCCCTCCCACTGTGCCCCCCCTCCAAGCACCAAGAATGCAGAGCATCACTGCCCCAGACAGAGTTCAAACAATAAGCTGTGGCTAATAGCCACTGATGAACCTCTGCTCCAGATGCTTATCCAATCCCCTCTAGAAGCTGTCTATGCTTGTAGCTGCCACCACCTCCTGTGGCAGTGAATTCCATGTGTTAATCACCCTTTGGGTGAAGGACTTCCTTTTATCAGTTCTGACCGGACTGCTCAGCGATTCCATTGAATGTCCACGAAATATCTCTTTTCTTCCATATGTTAGATAATGCAAATCAACAAACTGGTATAATGAGAAATATTAGGAAACAGTCCCAATATATGCTTTCAAAAGTCTATAACTTTCTGAGTTTTGCATTGTAAGACACCTGCTGTTGCAGTGACATCTTCAGCAGTCCTCCTGTTCTCTCATTGCCAGGATCCTGGAGGTTCCATTGGTGAATAGCAAAAACTACTTAAGAGTAGGTGTGCGCCTACCAAATAGCCTGCCTTCAATCCTGGATGTTCAGTTATGCATATTGCCTGCTAGCTTGGGGGGGGGGCTTTCTGTTTTGAATAAATTGGGGGGGGGGGGAAGTGAACCTTCTTGCAACCAAATGTGCGCATTTTCAGGAATGCACATCAAAGAAGGAAGAGGAGATTGGATTTATATCCTGCCCCTCAGTCAGAGTATCAGAGCAGCTGAGAATCTCCTTCCCTTTCTCTCCCCATGACACACACCCTGTGAGGGAGGTGAGGCTCGGAGAGCTCAGAGAAAACTACTCTTGAGAGAACGGCTCTGAGAGAGTTTGTGACTGACCCAAGGTCACCCACCTGTCTTCATATGGAGGAGTGGGGAATGAAACCTCCTTCTCCAGATTAGAGTCAGGCACTCTTAATCACTACAACAAACTGGTTCTCTGGTATAACAATGATATCTTGTTCCAGTTACTTGAATTAGAGATATCCAGGGCCAACGACAAGGACCCACACTCAGTCATGTTCACAAGTGATGTCAGCTCTAGGGCAGGGCACAATTAGAGTGGGCGCCTGCTATTTTGGACTTCACTGTGACACTTGGCAGAAAGGAAGCCTGCCAGCAGTGGGGGGGGGGGGGCAGGTTCTTCACCTGCGTCCTAGATATCCAAAACAACAGTGTTTAAGTGTCTGTGTATCCCCCACCCCCACCCCAGAGACAAATCCTTTGGTAGTCATAGGCCTTCCATTTTGAGATCATCTTTGGACAAAGACTGCTTTTCAAAGAAATTTCAAGCAATTATGAGCAGCTGTCTGCGTCAAGCCCAGCCAAAGATATCTTGAATTAGAGATATTGCCTTGGAAGCAAACCTAGCTGGCAACATATTTCAAGATTTCCCAGGGCTGAAGGCCTCCCACAAGCCCTCCTTGGCCACACTTGCCACCCCCCATGTGGTGCCTGAAGAGCTCATGGAACTAACTACTGATCTCTGGACAACAGCATTGTAGGGTATTTTACTGACCCCTGTCTGCATCCCCCTAAGATCGGGAAGCTTGCTGTGCCCATCTTGTTGTATGCAGACGACATGTTACTCCTGTCAAGAACCCAAGTGGGTTTACGTAGGTCGCTTAGAATGCTTTCTCTCTTTTGCTTTGACACAGATCTAGTTGTTAACAGGGACAAGTCTAAAATTATAGTCTTCACTAAAAGATTCAGAGAAATGACTTGGCGTTTTAATGATGAAAAACTGAAACAAGTTAAGACATACAAATATTTGGGGGTCGTTTTTCATCATACAGGATCCTACCAAGGGCACATAGAAAACGTACACGGTAACGCCCAACGCACGGCGCTTGCTTTGCAGGAGTTTTACACCTCTAAGGGCGCTTATAACGCCTTAGCGGCTATTAAGGTTTACAACGCCAAGGTTATACCCCAATTAATGTATGGAGCTGAGATTTTCCTGTATAACAAATTAACTAAATTGGAGACGGTTCAATCGAAGTTTGTACGATGTATCCTACAGGTGCCAAAATATGCCTCATCTATTGCAATTAGGCTGGAAACGGGGCTTCCAAGCCTCTCCACATTAATGTGGAATAGAGGTTTGAATCTCCTTTTAAGGGTGCTGGCAAACCCGGATGATATTGTATATCAAATTTTCTATGACTCATTCGTAATTGGTTGATGAAATTAAATTCTAAATTAGAGGAAAGTGATCTGAATATTGATTCCCTAGCCCTCATGTTTAAGAACGGGGCAAAAGCAATTATCAGAGACCGATTACTGAAATTGGAGTTGAAACAATCTCTGGCCAAAGTTGGGGGGACGTATATCCCAACCTTCTTTACAAGTGATCTTAAAAGTGCCAGGTATATAGGAAAGATACAGCCAATTAAGATCAGGCGGATGCTGTCCTTGGCACGCCTGAACATTCTGGACACAGCAGTACTGAGGGGCCGTTTCCACAAGATCCCGTTAGAAGACAGGATCTGTCCGTGCGGCCTGGAGGAGGTTGATACTGTTCCCCATGTTATTCTGAACTGTCTTTTCCATACAGAGGTAAGGTACAAACTTCTGCGGAACCACTTAATGTTAGCTGAATCTTTAAATCAGGCCCAAGTCTTGCACTTCCTCCTAGGGGACGGGTGTGATCAACTTTCCCTGGATCTTGCTAAGTTCCTATATGTTTCCGACCTTGACAGGAAGAAATTTAACACTGCTTGTATTTGAAAGAAAGTTGCCCTTAGTTAAGTATTGCCTATATCAGATAATTTTATTACTACTTTGATGGTTGTACATAGTTATTATATTGTTATGTGATATTTTAGCTTGGTGTTGTGTTGTTGTTGTATTGTTATTGATGTGTTGTGTTGTTGTTGTTGATTGGCCTAGAGCCGTATTAAACTGACTGACTGACTGACAGAGGAAATGGCGGCTTTGGAAGGTGGAATCTATGCAGGGTTGCCAAGTCTAACTCAGAAAATACTGGGGACTTCGGGGGTGGGGCCGGGAGGCTTTGGGGTGGAGCCAGGAGACTTTCCCATTCCCTAAAATAAATACATAAAAATACAGCAATGCAGTTCCCCTGAATAGTCTTCATTTCGTCATCCCCCAGCAGCTGGCTGCACTTCCACTTCCCCCTCTCTCACACACACTCAAACCGCAGCCAAAACAAACACAATTTGGAAGCACACACTTTGTGGTCTCACTGGGGCCATTTTACTCACCATGGGAGTTGTTGGCTGCCTATACTTAACCCAGTCCGTCAGACTAATACAGGGAAACCAGAGGTTACTATTTTAGTGTGCAAACAGCTTCTTAAGGGACTGTAAAACAAATGGAGGTTCTGGGCTTCTTCCCTTCCCTTTCAACAGGGACGTCGTTTTGCAGGCTAACCCTGACCCCATTCTGTCTGGCTCGAAGACATACCACACTTTTCTAGAAGCAAGCTGTTCCCAGCGCCTTCTTAAGCCTTCAGAGGTTTGAAGGTACATGGAGGCTGTTGGGGCGGAGCTTCCCCGTGCTGGCAGCTGACTGGGGGCAGGAAAGAGCCTGCCAAACTGGGGGATCCCCCCTGGGGCCTGGGGATTGGCAGAACTAAACCTATGACAATATAACCCATCATGGTCCCTCCTTGCCCCAAACCTATCCTCCCCACTATTCACTGCCAAATGTCCAGGGCCATCCAAGACCATCTCACCCATACCTGAAGCCAGGTGTCACTGAAGAACAGCTGCTCAGCCACTGGAGGGGGGGGAAAGAGACACTGGGCCACCCACCACTCCTGGAGCCCCTTTGGGCACCTACTAAATAGCCTGCCTTCAATCCTGGATGTTCAGAGGAATGGGCAGAGGGCAGAGGAATGGTGTTTAGAAGGACCGGGTAGAGAGAATTCCCTTGCCAGGGCCAGCAGCTGTACAGACCCTTCTCCATGGGGTTCCTTGTCCCTCCCCTGCCCCCAGCAAAGGAGTCCCTTGACCTGGCACTCTCCCTCCAGGTTGGTCTGAGGGTGTTCTTCCATGAGCTTCTCTGAGGGGGTCGGTGTCCTGCATGATGAGTGACAGAGGGTGCTGCTTCTGCAGCCAGGGAGGAATGTGTGGGTCGGTGGCATGGGAGGGGGCAGAATACTCTGGAGGTCATTCCACATACGTGGCAGTGGCAGTGCCGGCAGTGGAGGTGGGGAGGAAGTATCAGTATCAAATAATGCCACTCTCTTTCCCTTTTAAGGCAGACCTGCTGGATTATTTTAAAAGGAGAGGGGGGGAGGTACATGCAGGGACTGCCAAGAGAATCCACAAGATCTCCACACCCACTCACAGAGCCTGGGAGCAGGTAATTCTGGAAGTGCTTTGCACTTTGGGTCTCCCCTCCCTTAAGCCTCCTAGCACTAGCGGGGCTGGGGAAGCAAGACGGCTGCTTGAGGGGGGCATGGAATACTCCGAAGTGTATTTTAAGATGTGTGTGTTAATCTGCACTCTTGATCATCCCTGTGGGTAAAGATAGCAGCCAGTGGAGCATGCACAGATGCACAACTTTTGCTGAGCAAGACAGCTTTTTGAGGCCCTATGAACAACACACCACAAAGCATGATAACACAAAATGCATGACAAGGGCAGATATAATCAGATGTTCCGTGCCCGTTATCATTTCTCGAGCCTTCAGTTTCCTCATGATTTTGCAGTTTTTCTGTCATTGGGGCCTGCCCTGCCCTCAGCACTGTGCCCAGCCTTTCTCACAAACACCCGTCCCTGCTTGTGCCTGGCAGGGCCCAAAGAGGCTCCAGGGTCAGTGAGTGGCCCAGTGACTCTCTGCCTGCCTCTCCAGCTGAGTGGCTGAGCACCCATGGTGGGCAGAATTGTGCCAGTTGAGGCCTTGGTGGGCATCACCCTCTGCTTCATGGACACCCGGCTGGGTGAAATGGGCTTGTCCTGAGGAGGGGAGGGACCTCAGGAAAGTATAATACCACAGAGTCCACCTTCCAAAGCAGCCCTTTTCTCCACGGGAATGTATGGACTGAAGATCACTTGTAATTCTAGAAGCTCTTCAGGCTTCAGATGAAGGTGGGCAAGCGTAGTTCAGTGGGACTTGTGAGAGGCCTCCATCCCTGGGAGATGTGGAAGTCTTCTGCCACTACATTTGCCTCCAAGCCAGGATGCCTGTCTTTGGGCTGGACTTGAGCTGTGCGGCTTGTTTGGTGTAGTGGTTAAGTGTGCGGACGGAGAGCCAGTTTGGTGTAGTGGTTAAGTGTGCGGACTCTTATCTGGGAGAACCGGGTTTGATTCCCCACTCCTCCACTTGCACCTGCTAGCATGGCCTTGGGTGAGCCATAGCTCTGGCAGAGGTTGCCCTTGAAAGGGCAGCTGCTGTGAGAGCCCTCTCCAGCCCCACCCACCTCATAGGGTGTCTGTTGTGGGGGAGGAAGGGAAAGGAGATTGTGAGCTGCTCTGAGACTCTTAGGAGTGGAGGGCGGGATATAAATCCAATATCATCTTCTTCTTCTTCTTGTCAGTCTCACTTGGAATAGCCCTGAGGCTCCTCCGCCCGGCTGAGGCTCCTCCTTCTCCTCCTGGTCCCCTGGGGAAGGAAGGAAAGAGCGAGAGTTTCCTTTGCCCAGTGTAGTATAAAAATTACACCAAATATAACAAATTTGACAATTATAATATTCCCAGTTGAAATAAACACTAGCTAAATAACTAAAAAAGAAATTATGACAAAACTACTACATTTACTACAGAGTCCTGCTGTATCAGACCAGTGGTCCCTCTAGTCCAGCATCCTGTCTCACACAATGGCCAGCCAATTCCTCTGGAGGGCCAGCAACAGGGCAGAGAGGCTGAGGCCTTCATAAGAACACAAGAAGAGCCCTGCTGGATCAGACCAGTGGTCCATCTAGTCCAGCATCCTGCCTCACGCAGTGTCCTCAACCACCTCCTCTGGAGAACCAACAACAGGGCATGCAGGCCCAGGCCTTCATAAGAACACAAGAAGAGCCCTGCTGGATCAGACCAGTGGTCCATCTAGTCCAGCATCCTGCCTCACACAGTGGCCAACCAGTTCCTCCGGAGGGCCAGCAACAGGGCAGAGAGGCTGAGGCCTTCATAAGAACACAAGAAGAGCCCTGCTGGATCAGACCAGTGGTCCATCTAGTACAGCATCCTGCCTCACACAGTGGCCAACCAGTTCCTCTGGAGGGCCAGCATGGAGGCCAAGGCCTTCCCCTGATGTTGCCTCCTGACTCTGGGACACAGAGGCTAAGCGCCTCTCAATGCGGTGGTTCCCCTCCATCACCATGGCTAGTAGCCATTGATAAGACATATTCTCCATGAATCTATCCAAACCCCCTTTTAAAATGTTTGTTCCTGTGGCCATCACTATATTCTCTGGTAGTGGATTCCACATTTTAATCACAATGTATTGAAAGTGGTATTGCCTTCTGTCCATCCTGAACCTACTGCCCATCAGCTTCACTGGACGCCCTGGAATTCTAGTATTGTGGGAGAGAGAGAAAAAGTTCTCGTCAGCTGTCTCCACCACATTAATATTTTTAATAAACCTCTATCACGTCTCCCCTTAATTTTCTCTTTTCTATACAGGAGCGTTACAATATAGGTGGTTTTATTCTCATACAACTCTGGGTTCCCGCACTAGCAGGTTACTGGGCCATTCAGACTGGCTGGGGCCCTATGATTGGTGCAGGCAGCGGGCATTTAGATCCTGCTGCCCATTGTTCCTAGTTCCCCAAGCTCCGTTCTTCCGGCTCCAGTGAGCTAAATAGGAATACCCAGATCTTTGACATAAGTTGTCAATGTTTTAATTATTTTAACTGTTTAAATGTTTAAACCCTATTTATGTGAGATTTTATGCTGTAAGCCGCCCTGAGCCACTTGCTGGGAAGGGCGGGATATAAATTATAAAATAAAAAATAAAAATAAAAAAGTCCACATAACACTAATCATCCCTAACACTAAGTTTGCCTTTTTCCACCGCTGCAGCACAGGGGGTGGTTGACACCTTCATTGACCCCAAGATCATCTTCAATTCTCAGCAAATTCTGCCCCAATACTTGAGGTTGGGATTGTCTGTCTCATTGTGCATCGCCCTTAACACAGACCAGCACTGAACTAGGTTTGCCACATTGTCGCCCAGTTTGCGGAGGTCCTTTTGGGTGATCCAGGCTCGGGTGGGATTCTCTTCAGACTCCGATTTTACGCTCTTGAGCCTCTGTATTAATTTGTGTTGGGATCCCCGGTGCACAGGGGAGGGCCGAGGGCAGGAACTTGTCTTGGGGTGGACAAATCCTGCGCAATCCTCTCTGCTCCACCTTGCGAAATTCATCAAAGTGGGTGGGTGCGTGGGATGAGATCCAGTTTCCAGACATGGTTTTGGTGGGCAATGTTCCCCTCTGAGCTGCAGAGTCTTGTGAGCAAAAATCCGACTTTGTGAGCTCCTGGCATGAAAGTGGGGAGCTCCTGCAGAAATCAGTGCGCTCTGGGGTCCTCCTTCCTGAGCTAAGGCAAAAATGTGTGAGCCGGGGGCTAAAAATCTGTGAGCGAGCTCACGCCAACTCAGCTTAGAGGGAACCCTGGTGGTGGGTGATTGGATGCCCGCCTTGCATGGGTGCGGGAATTCAGGCGGATCTACGGACAATTAACCCCGGGGAGAAGGGGGGCTCCAGGAGGCTGAGCGCTGCTCGGCCTTCAGCTCTAGCTGCCGCCTGCCTCAGCCCGCCCTGCGTCCGGGAGAGAGCTGCGCGGGAGGGCGCAGAGGGGCGGCCACGTAAAACTTCGCCCCGCCCCTGCACAGGAGTCCGGAGGGAGGGCCGCGGCATGGGCGCCTTTTCCGAGGGAGCGCAGCGCAGCAGCCCCACAGACGGGCTCTCCCTGCCTTCTGCTTGCGAGAGCTCTTCGCCCGCCCCGTCCATGGCCGCGCCGCTGCTGCTCCTCGGGGCCCTGCTGGGGACCCTACTGAGGCTGCCCTCCTCCACCTCCATTGCCAGGCCGGTGGCCGCCAACGCCAGCGCCGCCTCGACGGTGGAGGTGACTTTGGGGGTGCTGCTGCCGGAGCGCAGCCTGCGCTACCCCTGGGCCTGGCCGCGCGTCCAACCCGCCCTGAGCCTGGCCCTGGAGGCGCTGGAGCCCCAGCTGCGCCACCCCCGCCTCGCCCTCCGCACCGCCTTCGCCTCCACCGAGAACGTGTACGGCACCTGCAACGGCGAAGAGGCCCTCTCCCAGGCCAGGGCTCTGAAGGCCTCCCACGACCCCGCCGTGCTGCTGGGCCTGGGCTGCGGCGGCTCCGTCGTGGCGCCCTTGGCGCAGCACTGGGTTCTGCCGCTCCTTCGAGCGGGGGTCCACGAACGGAAGAAAGATAGCAGCAGCCGCACGACGACCGTGTTCGCCGGCCCAGGGGGGCCCGCCCTCCGCGCCTTCGTGGCCCAGCTGCACCGGCACTTCGGCTGGACCTCGGGCACCGCCCTCCTGCTCTTCACTCTCGAGGTCGAGTACTGGATCTACTGTTCCCCCCTGCTGGGCGCTGAAGGCAGCGCCCCCAACTTTACCGCCTCCCACGTTCACGACCCTGAGAAGTCAGACGAGACTCTCCGGCTCATCCAGGCCAACGGGCCAGGTGAGTGACTCCGGCCAGACGGGAGCCTGTGGTTATTGGGCTCAACGGCAACCGTCCAGCACTCCTGTCTGAAGCCGGCAACACCCCCCCCCCCCAAAAAAAAATTGTGGTTTAAAGTGCTGCTCATTCTGGACTTGCTTTCTGGAGGCTTCCCAGGGTGACTGTCTCATTTTTCTTCTTGCCTCAAGCAGCTTCTTGGCTTCCTTCGGTTTCTCTTGCTCCCCTTGGTGACTCACTGGTGCCTTTTCTTAAAAATGTCAAGGTAGTCCCCTGTGCAAGCACCAGTTGTTTCCGACTCTGGGGTGAGGCTTTCACAAGGTTTTCAGGGCAGACCTTTTATGGGGTGGTTTGCCCTTGCCTTCCCCAGTCCTGTATGCTTCCCCCACCCCCAGCAAGCTGGGGACTCCTTTGACCGACCTCGGAAGGATGGAAGGCTGAGTCAACCTCCAGCCGGCTACCTAAAAACCCAGCTTCCGCCGGGGTTCGAACTCAGGTCGTGAGCAGAGCTTAGGACTGCAGTACTGCGGCATTAACACTCCCAGACTGCATTTTAAAATTGAAGGGCAGGATTTAAAAATGGGTTGGAATGCATATATGCGGTATTAAACTCAGGAAAGCAAAGGTCCCCTGTGCAAGCACCAGTTGTTTCCAACTCTGGGGTGACGTTGCTTTCAAGTTTTCACAGCAGACTTTTTACAGGGTGGTTTGCTGTTGCCTTCCCCAATCAGCTACATTTCCCACCCCCCCTAGCAAGCTGGGTTCTCATCTTACCAACCTCGGAAGGATGGAAGTCTGAGTCAACCTCAAGCTGGCTACCTGAAAAGCCAGCTTCCACCAGGGATCGAACTCAGGTCGTGAGCAGAGCTTAGGACTGCAGTACTGCAGCTTTAACACTCCCAGAGTGCACTTTAAAATGGATGGGCACAATTTAAAAATGGGTTGGCATGCATATATGTGGTATAACACTCAGGAAAGGAAAGGTCCCCTATGCAAGCAGCAGTCATTTCCAACTCTGGGGTGACGTTGCTTTCACAAGGTTTTCACGACAGACTTTTTACAGGGTGGTTTGCCGTTGCCTTCCCCAGTCAGCCACACTCCCCCCTCCCCCAGCAACTTGGGTACTCATTTTACCGACCTCAGAAGGATGGAAGGCTGAGTCAACCTCGAGCCGGCTACCTGAAAACCCAGCTTCCGCAGGGGATTGAACTCAGGTCGTGAGCAGAGCTTAGGACTGCAGTACTGCAGCTTTAACACTCCCAGACTGCATTTTAAAATTGAAGGGCAGGATTTAAAAATGGGTTGGAATCCATATATGTGGTATAACAGGAAAGCAAAGGTCCCCTGTGCAAGCATCAGTTGTTTCCAACTCTGGGGTGACGTTGCTTTCACAAGGTTTTTACGGCAGACTTTTTACGGGGTGGTTTGCCGTTGCCTTCCCCAGTCAGCTACACTTCCCCCCCCAGCAAGCTGGGTACTCATTTTACCCACCTTGGAAGGATGGAAGGCTGAGTCATCCTCAAGCCAGCTACCTGAACCAGCTTCTGCTGGGATCGAAGTCAGGTCATGAGCAGAGGGCTCCGACTGCAGCTTTACCACTCTGTGCCATGGGGCTCTTTGCCTTTTCTTACTCGCAAATAAATATGGGGAAACATTAACAAAAACAAAACCAGTTGCAGTGCCTTCGAGGAACAATTCTAGTCGCTCTCCCTTTTAGGGGACAAAGGACTGCCTTTACCTTTACTCAGGGCTTCTTCTTTTTTTTTAGCAGGAATGCACAAGAACGCAGTTCTGGCTGGCCCGGTGCCAGAGGGCTTAGCTTAATATGTAAATAAGCTCCTGCTGGGCTTTTTCTACAAAAAAACCCCTGTGTGGAATAATGCCGATGTCAGAGGGTGTGACCTAATATGCAAATGAGTTTCTCCTGGACTTCTTCTACAACAAAAGCCCTGCCTTTACTGATTTTGTTTACTTCGTTTCTACCGCCTCTTTGTCCCCAGTGAGGACCCAAAGCGTCTGACCTGTTTCTTCTGTCACCCATTTTATGCCTCACGACAACCCTGTGAGGTAGGTTAGGCTAAGAGTGTGGGACTGGCCCAAGGTCTTTCAGCAAACGTGTGTGGCACGTTGTGGGTTTGAGCCTTGGATTCCCAGATCCTAGTTTGATACTCTGACTAGTGCACCACACGAAGTAATGGTAAATTGTGGGATGTTGTAGCCAGGTGAGTTAATCAGAAGCCTCTTTCAAGGATTGGACAGGATAAAAATTAAAGGGACAGTGGCAAGAAGAAGGAGAAGTTTTGCTGAGTGGATCTTACTTCTGAGCAATTATGTTGTGGGTATGGGTGTGATCAATACGTTTGGTACATAACCTTACTTTTTTTGGGGGGGGGGGTAGTAAAAAAAAAGTAAGGATCTGTGACTCAGATCCATGCTCAAGGGCCCATCCGTTACATAGTTCAAATGCAAAAGCGCCAAAATCTACCAATCACTGTTCCCTCCACACACACCCCATGTGTCATCCCCACTCCCCACCCCACCCCTGGTTTTTCTGAAGTGAACTTTGACCATCTCTGTGAACTACCGTATTTTTCGCTCCATAAGATGCACCTAGTTTTTAGAGGTGTTTGTGTGAATGTAGAGGCATTTGTGTGAATTTTTTTGCAGTATTCGCTCCTTAAGACGCACTCACTTTCCCCCCCCACTTTTGGGAGGGAGGAAAGTGAGTCTTATGGAGCAAAAAATACAGTAGATAACACGACCTGGGGAGGCTTCTAGTGTCTAGCTTCAGGGTGGAAAGGTACATGATATGTCACATACACACTAATGCAATGTGTGAGGACAAGGAGATAGCAACAAAGCAGGACCGTTAGAGGTTACTACAGGTTATTTGCTTGTGTTTGACACACGCTCCTCTGATCACTCTGGTTTCTCCTTAGTGGTCTACATCTGTGCGTCCCAGAGATGTCACGGGAGATCATACACCTGGCGCAAGCTCAGAACATGACCAGTGGTGACTACGTCTTCATATGCGTGGATGTTTTGGGGGAAAGCCTGAGAGCTGAGGGGTATCGGAAGACCAAGAAGCCCTGGCAGAGCAAGGAGAGCCAAGGTGCTGGAGGCCTCCGAGAGGCCTTCCAGGTAAGTCCAGGACTCTGCTGCAGGGAGGGAGGGGAGGAAAACTAGGAAGCTGAGGGTAGGTGCTGGAATCACCCCAAAGGAGATTGCCTTCCATGGGTGTACTGCAGTGCAAGCTTAAGGGTGTGGTGGGATTGGTTGAGGGCCACACTTTAAAGTGTTGAGCCATGAGCTTCAGGAGATTTGAAGCAAAAAAAAGAGTCCTGCAGTGATTCTGAGCAGGTGCTGAGATCTTTCCTCTTATGAGTGCATCCCCCTCAGCCAGACTCTTTGCCTCGACATGCAAGGAACGGAAGTTTGGTTCTGGACTCCTCCAGGCTGAGCCACAGAGAAGAAGGGTGATCTGCAGGTGGGGCTCTTGGTGCGTCTGCCTTGGCTGGCCACTTAGAAGGGGTGTTGGGAAAGGCCTCATTTAGCAGGGAAAGAAATGGTTTGTTTTTGGCCTTCTGTGCAGTCCCACATTTGGGATGGCACAGTGGCAGGTCCAGATGTGTGACTGCACGGAGGGCAACTCAACAAACAACAGTTACACGTAACTGCAACACCGTTTTTTACCTAGATGGTCCAGTGGAGCCATTGACCTCTTCAGTTAGAATCCCATGGCCCAAAGGGAGGTGAGAGGGGGACAGAGAAGGCTGGCCCTCCAAGATGGGAGAATCTTTTCCATCTCTCATGAGACCAGCCCTGGCAGAACTCTGGCCTGGCTGACATGCAGGTGGTTCTTCCAGTGTGCCCAGACCTGACCTGGAGATCCTGAAGGAGTCCCAGCCAGCTGCAGCTCCCTTGACCTTTTTCTCCAATTGCAGACGGTGCTGGTGATCGCTTCCCATGAGCCCCAAACCCCCGAATACCGGCATTTCCAAAGCCAGCTGATCCTGCGTGCCCAGAGAGACTTTGGTGTTGCAGTGA
Organism: Heteronotia binoei; assembly: GCF_032191835.1. Lineage (NCBI taxonomy): Eukaryota > Metazoa > Chordata > Lepidosauria > Squamata > Gekkonidae > Heteronotia > Heteronotia binoei. Next base: position 116,800 of record NW_026800023.1, on the reverse strand, counting down.
ATGACTCACTGGTAAATCCACGCACATAACCTTCTTCTATGTTTTGTTATTATGGGGTGCAGTGCAGTGCCCTTTGTGAAATGAGAGAGATCAGCCAGCATTTTGGAGCCAAAATCACTTTCACCTTGGCCTTGGGAATCTCCTAGCCTGGCCAAGAAATGACCCAGGAGATTCCCCAGGTTTGGGGTTTAAGAACATAAGAGAAGCCATGCTGGATCAGGCCAATGGCCCATCCCATCCAACACTCTGTGTCAAATGGTTGGCCAAAAAGCAAACAGCACCCCCCAGGTGCTATCAGGAAGCCAAGTTGTGGGGCCAGCTGTGGTTTTGTTTTGCAGGTGGGTCAATAGGGTGGATTTAGAATTACAGAATCATAGAGTTGGACAGGGCTTTTTTTTCTAGCAGGAACTTCTTTGCATATTAGGCCACGCCCCCCTGATGTAGCCAATCCTCCTGGAGCTTACAGCAGGCCCTGTACTAAGAGCCCTCTAAGGTCTTGGAGGATTGGCTACATCATGGATGTGTGGCTTAATATGCAAAAGAGTTCCTGCTACAAAAAAACCCCCTGGAATTGGAGGGTACCTCCAGGATCATCTAGTCCAACCCCCTGAACAATGCAGAAAGTTCACAAGAACCTCTCCCTGCCCTCCTTCTCATGATCTCTGCTAATTGCCAGAATCAGCATTACTGTCAGATATCCATCTAGCCTCTGATTAAAAACCTCCAAAGAAGGAGAGCCCCCCCCCCCCCCAAGAAAGCCTGTTCCACTGAGGAACTGCTCCAACTGTCAGGAAATTCTTAGTAATGTTTACCTGACAACTCTTTTAATTTACTTTCAACCCGTTGGTTCTGGTCCAATCTCCTGGGGCAGCAGAAAACAATTCTGCACCATCCGCTATAGGACAGCCCTTCAAGTACTTGAAGATGGTGATCATATCACCTCTAAGTCGTCTCCTCTCCAGCTCCCAGCTCCCTCAACCTTTCCTCATAGGACTTGGTCTCCAGACCCCTCACCATCTTCATCGCCCTCCTCTGGACATGTTCTAGGTTGTCTATACTCTTCTTAAATTGTAGTGCCCAAAATAGAACACAGTACTGTAGGTGAGGTCTACCCAGAGCAGATCCAGGTCAAAATTAGCCCTTGATCACACTGCGAGTTTCCACTGGCTGCCTTGGTAGTTCTCTATTCTGGGCAACCATTGTTGCTTCTTCCTAGCTAGCTTTCTCAGTTACTATCCTAAATGCACTTTCAGTCACCTGTGCTGTGTTTCAGCCTTGTGCCTGATCACTGCCTCTCCCACCCACCCCCAGTTTTCTCACGTTTGCTTGCCACATGAAGCATTCACTGCCCCCGTGTTCTACCTTCCTTGTGAGCTTCAAGGCTTGCCTCTTGTCACCCGGATCCAGACTGGTCTTCCCTCCTTCATTTGTCACCCAATTGGATGTTGTGGTTCAGAAGTCTCCTCCATGCCATAGTTGAAGGAGGGTGAATCCCAGGCCTTGTATCTGTGGTGGGCTGCCAGATCTAAGCTTGCCTGAGGCATGGTGGTCACCAGACCTCCACAGATCAAGAGACGCCCCTTTATTCCAAGCAGGGGTCGTTTTGTAGAAAAAAAGGTGGTGGAGCTCATCCAGGGATTGTTATACAGCTGCACCTACTATCCAATGGACAAGGTGGGTTGAATTGTCAGAAAGGTTCAGGATCTGTGCTCTTGTGAGCTCCCGCTGAATCCTAGGCTTGATTCCAAGCATCAGACCCCTGCCCCAACCAAAGAGAAGCTGCTGGTCTGAAGCCATTCAGGGGCCCACTGCCCCCAGACATTTGAGCTACACCATCATGGGCCCCCGTGTGACACTTCTCGTGGCTCCACTAGCGGAGCTGAGTCTAGATATCCCCCTGTGATGACCTTCAAGGCAGCAGAAACAGGATAGTTCCATGATGTTCCTCTCACTCTCTGTCCCACTGCGGCAGGGGACGCTGGTGGCCGGCTGTTTCCACGATGTGCTGCTGCTGTATCTCAGGGCCCTGATTGAAACCCTGCAGGAAGGTGGATCCAAGCAAGATACCAGTCGCATCCTGCAAAAGATGAAAGGCCAGAAATTCCAAGGTATTGGATGCTTGGCAGAGGGGGAAAAGTGGTGAGGGGATGAAGAACAGTGAGGTAGCAGAGAAATTGGGAGTTGGGGGAAGGCAACAAGTCTGGGCTGAGACAGATCAGGCCAGGAGGAAGCAGGCGAGAGTGGGAAAGGCGGGGGAGGAGGCTGGCTTTAGAGAGGAGCCGCCCAAGAGTTAAACTCAGCCATGGTTCATGAGTGACAACTGATGCTGAGGGCCACACAGAAAGGATGTGCATCTCCCTCTCTGCCCCCACCCATCCAGGTGTCACTGGGACGGTGAGCATCAACCATGACAATGACCGAGAGATGGATTTCGACCTGTGGGCCATGAGGGATGTGGAGAGTGGAGAATTCCAGGTGTGTGTATGGGGGGGGGAGGGTCCCAAGCAGCCCCACTGGGTCACTGAACAGGTTTGCATGCACTGAATAGGCACCAAAGAGCCCTGAGTGGGAATGGGGTTCCTGAGGGGGTGCTGGTGGGTGAAACGTCAGGCCTTTCCATGTGGGTAGGATTCTGGTCAGTTGCAACAGACTCGGAGGAAGGTGCTTGAGACACGGTGCTCACCAGTCTCTCACAGATGAAGAGACAGCCCTCAGTTCCCAGCATGAGACCCCTGCCTCAGCCAAGGAGTAGCTGCTGGCCTGGAGCCATTCAGGGGCCCTCTGGGTCTGTGGTCTGAATCCAGCCCCTTCTTCCCACAGGTGGTGGGTCATTACATAGCATCACAGAAGCAGATCAAATGGACAGGACCCATCGACAACCCGCTCTGTGCCTTCAACAAGGATGACCCCTCCTGTGGTAAGAGTGGGGGTTTCCGAGGGGGGGGGAGGGACTTGATCTCACTGGCCTGTCTGCATTGGCTAGTCCTAAGCTCTGTCACCCCCTCTGCTCCCTCCAGTGGTGCCAAGCAGGAAGGCCCTAAATAGGAATGTGCAAAGGTTTGCCATTTTGCCTCACGTTCTGCTCTCTGGTTGGGAGCACAGAGCTGGTTCTTCACCAAGCGGTTTGGTGCTCACGAGCCTCTGACATCTTTTCATTGGGTTATGTTTTTGTATATTCGTACAGTGCAATTGGCATTATTTCGCACCCGCGTGTTCTCACACGTCTGAATGGGAGCTCTGGTTTCCTCCTCTCACGTAGACCCGCCGTCCCTGCTCACTGCATGGCAACCAATCCTAAAAACATACAGAGAGCAGATTGATCAGTCTGACAGTAATGATAAATTGTGTAGTTGTTTTTTTATTTTAAGTCTTCCTTTTGGTGCTCATTTCATTCTTTGTTATCACTGAGGGTTTTCACACCTGCACGTTTTTGCTCAGCCTTATGGGATTTCAGTCCTCCCTCCGTGTCATTGAATCATCTGGGGGAGCCTCAGTTTCACCTCCTGCACAGATGCAAAAGCAGCTGGAAAGGGAGAAGGAAATGAAACCAAAGTACCACAACTTATGCCCTTCTATCCATCCTCACCTATGTGTTGCTTTGGGGTGGTTTCTGAATGAGTGCTTTCCTCCACTTAGCCAGTTTGGCACACATGTCTTCACAGTCACTGGGCAAATCCAGATCAGCAGATGAAGTGTGGATAATTTTCGACGCTTTGAGAGAAGCATTCATTATGCCATCCGCAGTGCACCTGGCTTCCACCCACACTCCATAGCTTGAAATGGTGGTTCCAGTCTGGTGGGTCGGTCACCCCTAAGTGGGGATGTTCTAACACTTGCCTGTTCATCTCATGATCTGCTTGTTGACTGGTGTAGGGAAGTGAATTATTGCCAAGCAGTTCAGCCGTTCCAGAGAATTTCAGGCCTCTGTACCAGGTAAGTTTTTGCATGTCCAAACAGTATAAAGCAGTCAGCAGTCTTTCACACATCCCGGTGGGAGTCCTACATTCCGCTGACATACCTGTTATCTCTGCTTACTACTTAGCAGCCAGTCATAAAAGTAAACATTGAGCAACTTAATCGGTCAAACAATGGTTCTAAGCGTGTACGTTCGTAAATGTCTTGCTGTTTTCATTTCATTCCGCGTTATCATTGAAGTCCTTGGTGCATGTGCTTACGGGAGTTGTCATCCTCCCTCCAAGTCATTTAATTCTCTGGAAGAGCCTCAGTATCACCTTTCTGCAGAGATGTAAAACTGCCTTGAAAGGGAGAAGGAAATGAAACGGAAGCACCACAGCTGGTCTGCAGCTATGAAGCTGTTCAGTCAGTGCTCAAGGCGCATGGCGGCAAAGTGTACATACAGCTCCAAGGTGCAGCCCAGGAGCAATCATGGCTGCTGAACGTGGTTTCTTCATCTGAAGAACATGGTTTCTTCACCTCAGAATCCATGGCATCCCTCACTCATTCTCACTCGTGGGAGATGTTTGACAGTTGGGATGGAATGGAGACGTTTCCAGGGTGGTTGAGGAGGGGGTGATCAGAAAATTAATTTGGGGGTTTTGCAAAGAGTTGATCCTCCCACACACACACATACATACACACAGAAACTTCTCCCAGCACCCCAGAGCAGAGACGAGTCTGGGGCCCAAGATAGAACTGGAGGGCATAGTGCACAGAGCTCAAATTGGCACAGGTTGTGACCTTTTGTGGAGCCAAGTTGTGTGGGCACCTTCATGGGCAAGCCATGCGTACACAGCAGAAATGACCCTACAACCACCATCCCGGATCACCTTGGGGTTAATGTTCCTGCCAGCATCTTCATCCAAGTCTCCTGTCGGGGCCAGCTGTGGGCCTGCCTCAGCACAACTGACGAGCTCCTGCCTGGCTCCAGATGTGAGACATCCCATGCTGGTTCAGCAGGGCCTGCATTGACCAAACCCAGAATGGATGCTGCCCCCCCTGGCAGCTTAGAGGCGAGGAAGGGGTTGATGAAGGAGTGTTAGGAAAACCCCTCCACGCAAGCAGCTACCTTGTAACTGCACATTGGGCGGCTGGGATTAGCAAGGGGGCTGGCTGGGGTCAGTGTGGGCAGGGACTGGATGTCCTCGTAGGGGGCTGGTTGTCCTCATAGGATCCTCCTTCACTTGTGGATTGCTCCTTTTGCACAGGGACTGCTTTGAGAAGCACCTTGTAACTGTGAGGCAATGTCAGGAGGTTTCTCAGCCATTGGGACCAAATGTGCACCCACCCTGGCCAAATCACCTTTGCCCAGCAATGTAAAAGCTGCATTTTCCATGACGCAGAGACAGTGGAGGAGGGACCATGCCCAGGGGGTCTGGCCTCTCCATGCCCTGTCAGGCCTCCTGTGAAGGAAGCTTGCCTCTTCTCCACCTGAGTTGCTTTCCTGTCCTCCAAACCAGATGAGAGACGGGCATGTGGATGAGACAACACGCTGGGAAATCAGGATAAAACTAGGTGTGTGATTAACGCATTATAAAAGGCACAGAGACGTTTAGCTCATCAAGTATTCATCCATCATGCACTCAGTTTTATCATTTTCTTGTTAAGGGCTAATTCAGTACCTCGTTTGTTTGATTCCTCTGAGTAATACCCACGATTCCCTGCACCTCTGATTCAAAAGGACCTCAAAAGGGAGAAGGAAAATGAAACTGAAGCACCACGACCAGTTCTTATTTCTGCAGCACATCCATCAGCTGTGTTTGGGTGTTTTCTGAATGAGTGCTTTTGTCGACTTTGCCGGCTTGATGCATTCGCCTTCAGAGCAGAACGGAGGGCAAATGCAGGCCTGCAACTGAAGCATGGCTGGTTTTCTGTGCTTGGAGAAGGGCATTCTGTGTGCCATCCCCCATGCACCCTTCCACCCACACGCCACAGTTTGAAGTGGCGCTTTCAGCCTACTGGACTGGTCACCCCTAATTAGAGATGCTCAGACATTCACCGGTTCAGCTCACCATCTGCTTTCTTGTTGGAGTGGATTTATTGTTGGGCAGTTCAGCCATTCAGAAGCATCTCAGAACTACTGGCCAGGTAACTTTTAGCATATTCAACCAGCGCAGGGTAATTGATAGGAAGTCTTACTGTTTGGTTGGCCAGTGATTATGAATAAACACTATTTTTTTTAAAAAAAAGGCTTACCTTTTGTGTTCCTTTAAGTGTATGTTATCATATAGACTTTTGTGCATGTATGAGATTGCCTCTCATTATGGGGGTTGTAGAACCATCCGCATATTATTTGTCTGGAGAAGCCTCAGTTTCACCTTCTGGGCAAGGGCAAAAGCAGCTTGGCAGGGAGAGGAAGATGCAGCTGAACCAACCCAGGGAACTGCATGGCTGCAAAGCTGTTCAGCACCTACTCAGGATGGACAGCGCAGAGGCGGACGTATCCGGGGGAGGCTTGGCTCAGGAGTGATCGGCAGCTGCAAAACATGGTATCTTCTGCTTAATCTCTCCATCCCTAACCATGTGGGAGGGCAGGGAGACTTCCCCCTGAGAGCATCCTGGGAACCAACTCCCAAAATGGTACAGATCAGTGGGTTTGGTGAGCCATGTTGGACTTGGATTAGAGCTAGGTGGGTCACTCTGACATCTCCTGGATTCATTGTGACTCTGGTAAGTATCTGAATGAAGACGTTTCCTGTCCCAGAAGGCCCTCTCCAGAGGAAATGTCTCTGTCACATTCTACGGACCCACAGCTGAAATCTGGGTTGCAGTGGAGAAGTCCCCTATCGCGTGGAAATCGGAACTCTAATCCATCCCACATACAATTTCTCTCTTGCATCCCATGGGCTGTCTCAAGTGGTGGAAAGCAAGCCCCTTGGATAGAGTGGAGACGTTTCTATGGTATGGTTGGTGAAGGTCAGTAGTCAATGTTTAGTCGTTATCCCCCTGCTTTTTCCTCTGGCGTTCAGAGCACTGGGCATAGTGCCCAAAATGGCCCTGAAACAAAGTCCAGACATTCCAATGCTGACCTTGAGAATCTGATTTCAGTATTGGGGCTCAACCCTGGAAAAGTTGTAATTTGTGGTGGGGAGATTGTGTTTATGTCAGCAGGGAGGAGGGACAGCCCACCCCATGCTTCTCAGGCTGGAGGGACGAGGTTTCCCAGGACCCCTGGCATCTGCATCATGACTGAATCCTGCCTACATCACAGCTTACAGGTAAGGAAGGAGATGGCAGTAAGAACCTGGCACACTCACACCAGCAGCCATTGTGTGACTGTAGCCTACTAGGGTGTGGATTTTGCAAAGGAGAATGGTGGGCCAATGTGGCATGAGCTGCCATCTCAGAGTAGATTCTGAGGGCCCGGATGGTTTCCCAGAATCTTCCTTTGCTTGGGGATGGGTCTGTTTCCATCAGGCACAACACTGCATGGCCATTACACTCTACTCCACCACTTCCCGGGATATCCTGGAGAACAAGAGCGTTGGCTAAGACTGGACATCCTGCTACTCACCCATCACTGCTGACATCGTCGAGGTGAGAGGTGGCCAGTAGGGCAGGAAGGGTGTTTTCTCAGATCCTGTGTGCTTTGTGAGGTGAAGCAGACTGGTGAGGAGTGGCCCAGTCTGGCACAGAGAGACGCAGGAAGAATGACTCCATGCAGTGATCACCCAGTTGAGAGGTGGAGGAGGGTAAGTCCTTCATGCTTCGCACTCCCTCCAGTCCCCTGAATCAGGACCTCCACTGGAACTTGAAGGAGAGGCCATCCAACTGCATGGTGGACAGGACAATCACTGTTGAAAATCAGGGATTGTGGCCTAGCCAGCTTCTGATAGGGAAGGGAAGGGAAACCAGGATCTTTACACCACTGAGTCTCCGGCCCACAATAGCAACATTCTCTCCATTTATTCATTTTCTCATTGCCTTTCCTGCTTTTCTTCCAGGACAAGGAGTGCCACCATGGCCACCCTGAGCTCCGTTCTTCCAAATTAAGCATTCCCATTTGGTGTCCTGTATGCTGTGGTGCAAAAACAACCCCCCCCCCCAGGAGGATAACCTCCTCACCCTTTTTGTGTGTGTGTATTCCCTGACATGCCCCCCACCAGGACGATGGACAGCAGTTGACCTGCCAGATGAGTGTCTGCCGCCACAGCTGTGCACAGAGGAGGTGTCTACTGTTTTGGGAAACAATCTACAAGAGATAGTGCAGTGTGGCCTTCTACGTTGAGGCCATGATGGACTTCAGCTTCAGAGATGAGAGGGGAGAAGCCCCCTAAATCAAAAGCAGCCCAAGATTGTCTCTGCCTTGTCTTAGCTTCATTTCTGCCAGGCTGAGTCCATTGCTCCCTTTTAGCCTATGCTAGGCACTTCAAGAATATTAGTGATGGAAGATGCCACTGGATATTGTGGGAAGGAATCTCGGGGGGGGGGGGGGGTTGTGTATGGGGTAGAGAAGGAAGAGAAAGAAATACTTTTCTCCCTTTCTCTCAATACAAGAACTTGTGGGCACTCAATGAAATTGCTGAGCAGTTGGGTTAGAATGGATAGAAGGAAGAACTTCTTCACCCAAAGGGTGATTAATACATGGAAATCACTGCCACAGGAGGTGGTGGCAGCTACAAGCATATCCAGCTTCAAGACGAGACTGGATAAACACATGCTCCATCAGTGGCTATTAGCCACAGGATATAGATGGAACTCTTTGTCTGGGGCAGTGATGCTCTGTATTCTTGGTGCTTGGGAGGGGCACAGTGGGAGGGCTTCTAGTGTCCTGGCCCCACTAATGGACCTCCTGATGGTACCTGAGTTTTTTGGCTGCTGTGTGACACAGTGTTGGACTGGATGGGCCATTGGCCTGATCCAACATGGCTTCTCGTGTTTTTATATCTGGAGCAGTGATTCTCTGTATTCTTGGTGCTTGTGGGGGGGCAACAGTGGGAGGGCTTCTAGTGTCCTGACCCCACTGATGAACCTCCTGATGGCATCTGGGGTTTTTTGGCCACTGTGTGACACAGAGTGTTGGACTGGATGGGTCACTAGCTTGATCCAATGTGGCCTCTCTTATGTCTGGGACAGTGATGCTCTGTATTCTTGGGTGCTTGGGGGGCAACAGTGGGAAGATTTCTGGTGTCCTGGGCCCACTGATGGACCTCCTGATGGCACCTGTTGTTGTTTTTTTGCTAACGTGACACAGATGGCCTGATCCAACATGGCTTCTCTTATGTTCCTCTGACCAAGAGGCAACAGAAGAGGAAGGGTGCCTGTTGGGGATACTGTCTCCACAGACCACCACTTCCCCTGTGAAGGGAACTGATCCCTTCTGAGCAATGTCCTCTTTAAACTTCATAGAGCTGTGCGTAAAAATTCAATCTCGTGAATGAAAAAAGCTAGTAGCATTAATGTTGTCATGAGCCCTGACGAAGAGGAGCTGGAAGGGTTAACAGACCTGCAAGAGTTGCCAGCCAGTTCCTCAGCTGAACAAACAGCAGCTGGCCCATCAATCACTCTCCAGGCACCAGTGTCAGCTGTTGAAGATCAATCTCCAAGCTCTCCTCCTCCCATCTCAAGAGTTCGAAGCAGGCTCCGGAAAGAATTTTCAGAGTGGAGACATGAGGCATGCCGAGGCTTCAGATCTCTCAGCCCTGAGTTCTAGCAGAGTCACTGCCACCAAGGAGCAGGCTGATCGAGACTCCCATGTAGCCCCCACCCAGGATCTGGTAACCTTGTTGTAATGCTGTAGACCAAATTGGAGTGGTTCTTCTTAATTTTAATTTGGGCAGGCTTGAGGCCTGCTTGTAAATTTTTAAACGTTTTTATTTTTCTTTGCAAAGCCCTAGAACATAAAGGTCAGGCCTATTAGTGTGGGCCTTGAGTTAGTGCACCTGCGGATTGTTGCCTAGGGAACAAAAGGGAGTCACCTGTTGCTGCCTCCCTTATCTGTGTCTTATTAATGTTATTTTGGGGAATGAGATTTGATTGGGTTATTTGAATTTACCCACGAGGGTTCCCTAAGAATAAAGGATTCCCTTTTTCTACCCTCTTTGCCCTCCTCGGGACAATTTGACTAGACTCTGAGACCCTAGACTCTACGCTGGGCTCTTTGCTTATGGATTTTGGATGGACTTTGTTACTTTGACAACTTTGGAACCACTTTGTGTATCTAGCTAAGTATATTTTGCAACATTATTATTTTGGGTCACAGCTCCTAATGTCAATTTTTATGCTTATTTTCAAATAAACTCTTTTTGTTTTAAAAAGAGCTTTCTTGTTGCTTTGTTTGGGGGGTTGTAACAATGGAATGCCAAAAGCTTACCTAACCGCCTCGAAGTTTGCCTAAACTACCAAATAGAAAAAATATTTTTGTTCTGGGGAACTCCTGGCCACATCTGCTGTGGTTTGGCTTTTCCTGGTCTTAGAGGAAAAAACTCTGAGGTTTGACTGGGGCCTCAGTGTGTGAAAGTATCCAGTCTGGTGGCAGCTCTACCCCAGGATCATGTTTTGGGCCTGGATATTTGTGTTATTCTTTTAGCCACCATCCTAACGGCCCGCCTAATCTCGGTCACAAGGGTCGGACCGTTACACTTGTGGAAGCAACAAGTCTATTCTCTGGCTTGCAGCCACACTCCTTCCTGATTCCCGATCCTGGCCTGCTTGATTTCCTTGGCATCCTGACCTTTTGGCTTTTGGACATTGACTTCTGATTCCGGTTTGTGATTCTGCATTGGTGACTTGGCTCCTGCTTGACTTCCTGGACTTTGACCTTGAACTGGCTTTGGACTCCTGCCTGTCTGCACCCTGAGAATGTGACAAATGTTGACTATATCATTGTTGACTATATAATTTCCATAACTACAAAAAAAGCCCTGTGCAAAACAATGGTTATATGAACATATGAAACTGCCTTATACTGAATCAGACCCTTGGTCCATGAAAGTCAATTTTGTCTACTCAGACTGGCAGCGGCTCTCCAGGGTCTCAAGCTGAGGTTTTTCACGCCTATTTGCCTGAACCCTTTTTAGTTGGTGATGCCAGGGATTGAACCTGGGACCTTCTGCTTACCAAGCAGATGCTCTACCACTGAGCCTCCGTCCTTCCCAATGGTGATGTCAGAAGGTGTGGCCTAATATGCAAATGAGTTCCTGCTGGGCTTTTTTCCTACCAAAAAAGCCCTGTGACTCCATCTATAATGCATCTTGACGACTTTAAGAGATGCATATGACTATATTAATTTTTTTAGCCAGCTATGAGGATAAATACATCATTGGGAGTTTAGGAATTCTGTATGATCTTATGAGATCTGTTGCAACAAGGTATTAAGATATAATCAGTTGGTAGAAATGCAGTGTAACACAATGAAGTATTAGCAACCAAGCAGTGTACTGTCACTTTAATCAGTGTGCATTGTGAATAGCAGCTACAAGCAGTATACCTTTTTAACTGAGAATACTGAGGTTGATTCTTTGAGAGCCATTGCTGCCGGGAGAATAATAGAGACTGATGCATTTGAAGAAGAAGAAGAAATTGGATTTATATCCCGCCCTCCACTCCGAAGAGTCTCACAGCGGCTCACAATCTCCTTTACCTTCCTCCCCCACAACAGACACCCTGTGAGGTGGGTGGGGCTGAGAGGGCTCTCACAGAAGCTGCCCTTTCAAGGACAGAGTCTCAGAATGGCTCACAATCTCCTTTCCCTTCCTCCCCCACAACAGACACCCTGTGAGGTGGGTGGGGCTGGAGAGGGCTCTCACAGCAGCTGCCCTTTCAAGGACAACCTCTGCCAGAGCTATGGCTGACCCAAGGCCATTCCAGCAGGTGCAAGTGGAGGAGTGGGGAATCAAACCCAGTTCTCCCAGACAAGAGTCCGCACACTTAACCACTACACCAAACTGGCTTGAAGCACTTGAGCAGTGGGTAAGTGCTCCATACAATTTCTACAAGATGTTTACTGTATTTTTTTTTACTGAGTTATTTTTTTTACTTTTAGTTCCAAAAATAATAACATGGCCAGAAGAAGATTTGTATCGCTCTCAGAACATGCTGAGTAACCTAGGGGACATGTAGCCACTAGCTCTTCTGTGTCAGTTTGTTTTTGAATAACAGTTGACCTGCAGATGGTGACCAACATTACCTTCATCTACAGTAAGACATACACCCCAATGGAAGATTGCATTGAGGATTGTGATTCATGGGCTCTCGATTATTACACCGATGCCATCACTGAGAAGCCCTTTTGAACTTTATATCAATAACCTGTGAACAATACTTTCAGTTCCATATGGAGGTTGACATACCCGGGAGAGTCGTTGGAAAATTGCAAATTGCTTCCAACTTATGGTGACCTTATATGGTGAGCCGTGAAGCTCCATGCCAATAATAAATGCAAAAATAAATGCACACCTCTAAAATCTGTTGTAATAAATTCAAAATCTTTATAATAAAAGTTCAAAAATAATTGCAAATGGTTTCAAATTTCTTTTGGCAAATACCAATGACGCTGCATATGTTGGGCACTGGGACCACACAATCTTTTAATCAAATTCAGACCACGGTCTTCAAGTGGAATTCTCACGAACTCACTGTACAAAGATGCGTCTACTTCAAATCCATTTACGGTATAAATACAGCAACAGGTGGAACCCGGTATACAAGTCCTGTTCCGTTGGCCACTTTCCCTAAGCTTATTCGAATCAAAAGCGACTGCAAACACTCAGAACAATGCACTCTCTACATCTTTCCATGTGCTTCCAGCCGTGAGGCATATCTGGTGATCCCAGTGCAAAACATATCCAGTGTCATTGGTATTTACCACTATAAAAAAATCTTTGGAATTTGGAGATTTGGAATTATTTTTGAACTTTATTATATAAAGATTTTGCATTTATTATAACAGACTAGAGATGTTATTGTCTCAGAGCTTAGTGGTTTGTTGTCTATATTCCACATAGAGGCTGACAAGCGTAGCCCAGGGGGTCTTCTGGAAGGACCCCATCCCTGGGGAAATTTGGGAGTGTTCTGCCAGCTAGGTTTGCCTCCAAGGCAGGATGCCTGTCTTTGACTTGAATTGAGTGGCTTGTCAGACACACTTGCAATTGAGCTGAGTGGCTTGTCAGACTCACTTGAAATTGCCCTGACAACTAACCATCGTCCAGAGACCACCTTAAAGACCATGGCCACAAAGGTATTCCCTGATAAAAGGGAGGGAATTGTTGATTTCCTTCAATAAAGGCTCTGATATGGATTGTTGTTCCAAATCCAAACGTTCCTTGGGTGGGGTGAAAGGTGGCTTCAGAAGGAAGGGCCCTTCTTCAGAGGGAGAGAGGCAAGTCTCCCAGCCACAATGTCCATGCGAGGGCTGACCCCGCTCTTTTTCCACAGGCAGGGCAAGGGTAAGATGCAGACTTTTTGGTTCCTGGCAACCAAGGGCCACAGGATATGCCTCCGTCCACTCAGGGTACGAGGCCGAGGCTGAACACATCGAACTTCAGGTTCCCCATGAACAAAGCAGGGAAACCCCTGGATGAAAAAAACCTGGGTATCCCAGGGAGGTGATTTCAACATAAATTGGAGGGGAGCTCAATGCCTCTTTTGTAACGGGGTGGGGGCATCTGGAAGCGCCGGATGCCCGGCTTGCAGGGGTGGTCAATTATGTTGGTCTGGGGTTGTTTCTTTGTGAAAATAGAGAGAATTCAGGCCGATCCACGGAGAATCCTCGGAAGCCCACGGGGAGGAACAGGGAGCCCCCAGCAATTGCTCAGCTTTCAGTTCTGGGTCTTGTTTGGATTAGCCAGCCCTGCGTCCGGGAGAGCGCAGAGAGAAAGGCAACCCCAACTTCGCACCGCCCCGGCCCACGCTTCCGGAGGGAGGTGGCGAAAGACGAGCGTCTTTTTTGAGGGAGCGCAGCGCGGCCGCCCCACAGAAAGGCTTTCTCTGGATCCTGCTGCGGAGAGCTCCGCGCCCGCCCCGTCCATGGCCACGCTGCAGCTTCTCGGGGCCCTGCTGGGGGCGCCCTTCTCCTCTTTCACTGCCCGGATAGTGGCCACCAACTGCAGCGCCGCCCCGACGGTAGTGGTGACGGTGGGGGTGCTGCTGCCCGGGCGCAACGTGGGCTACCCCTGGGCCTGGCCGCGCGTCCAACCCGCCCTGAGCCTGGCCTGGGAGGCGCTGGAGCCCCAGCTGCGCCACCAGGGCCCGGCCCTCCGCACCGCCTTCGCCTCCACCAAGGACGGGAAGGGCGCCTGCGACGGCGAAGAAGTCAAGTTCTTGGCGGGGATTCTGAAGCGCTCCGACGACCCCGACGTGCTGCTGGGGCTGGGCTGCCTGGAGACCAGCTTCAAAGCAGCGCCCTTAACCCAGCAGTGGCAGCTGCCGCTCCTTCGAGCCGGGCCCTACTGGAGGAGCGAAGATAGCAGCAGCACGCTCGACAGCCCACGCTGGGAGGAGGGGGCCACAGCAACTGCTCAGCTTTCAGCTCAGGTTCCTGCTGCCTGCCTCAGCCAGCCCTGCGTCCGGGAGAGCTGAGCTGGAGGACGCAGAAAGAAGACCAAGCCTTACTTCGCAAAGCCCCCGGCCTGGCTTTCCTGAGGGAGCGCTGTGCGGTCGCCCCACAGACGGGCTCTTTCTGGCTCTTGAAGCTGCCGCCAGGTCCTCGCCCGCCCCGTCCATGGCCGCGCCGCGGCTGCTCCTGGGGGCTCTGCTGGGCGTGCCCTCCGCCTCCTCCTCCAAGGCCGGGCCTGTAGCCGCCAGCGCCGCACCGTCGGTGGGGGTGAGGCTGGGGGTGCTGCTGCCAGAGCGCAACCTAAGCGATCCCTTGGCCCAACCCCAGCTGCGCCCCCAAGGCCTCGCCCTCCGCACCGCCTTCGCCTCCACCGAGGACGAGGAGGGCGCCTGCACGGGCGAAGAAGCCGAGTCCGGGGCCCCCGACGTGCTGCTGGGGCTGGGCTGCTTCGAAGGGGCCTCCTCAGCCGAGTGCGGGCCTACTGGCGGCACCAAGATGGCCGCACGACGGTGAACGGTGGCCCGGCGCGGCCGCCCTCCGAGTAGGGTTGCCAATCCCCAGGTGGGGGCAGGGGATCCCCCGGTTTGGAGGGTCCCCTCCCCGCTTCAGGGTCTTCAGAACGCCGGGGGAAGGGAGGGAAATGTCTGCTGGGAACTCTGTTGTTCCCTAGGGAGATTTATTCCCATAGAAAATAATGGAGAATTGATCAGCGGGTATCTGGGGCTCTGGGGGGGGGGGCTGTGTTTTGGGGTAGAGGCACCAAATTTTCAGTACAGCATCTAGTGCCTCTCCCCCAAAATATCCCTCAAATTTCAAAACGATTGGACCAGGGGGTCCAATTCTAGGAGCCCCAAAAGAAGGTGCCCCTATCCGTCGTTATTTCCTATGGAAGGGAGGCATTGAAAAGGTGTGCTGTCCCTTTAAATGAGATGGCCAGAACTCCCTTTGGAGTTCAATTATGCTTGCCACACCTTTGCTCCTGGCTCCACCCCCAAAGTCCCCAGATATTTCTTGAATTGGACTTGGCAACCCTACCTCTGAGCCTTCCTGGCCCAAGCTGCGCCGGCGCTTCCACTGGGCCTCCCGCGCCGCCCCGCTGCTCCTGAGTCCCGAGTTGCAGTACAGCGACGCCCATTTCGAGGCGAGGATTGCTTTAGCAAACACCCCCGGGTGGCCCCATCAACCAGGGCCGTTGCCACCGCCCTGAGCAGCCAGTGGAGACTGTCCGGTTCATTCAGGCTGAGCAGCCAGGTGAGGGGACTCCGGCCAGACGGGAGTGAGCGGGTCTTGGGCTTGACAGAACCCACCTGTCCGAAGCCGCCTCCCCCACCCCAGCCCGGGGAGTAACCAAGCTGGCAGTGGCACCCATGTCTCCGGGGCCAGGGCTATCTTCACGCATGGGCCTGATGAGCACTTGCCCGTGGGCCCCAGGAGCGAAGGGGCCCCATACTAACCTGTGTATGATGCAGTACTAATAACCAGGCATTGATAGCTTGTGAATATGTGAATGGATAAGCTTTTCATTTGTGCCAAGTTGAGAAACTGCTGAATGCAGTCTTGTAGTCCTATGCAAAGATCCTTTGCATAAAGCGACCATTTATCGACCATTTACGTTTTTATTCCTTTAAGACCAACCCATTTTTATTTAGAACTTTTGTGTGCTCTTAAGCACGCTTCATCCGACGAGGAATCCAGCACAGGGAGCAAAGCCATACCTAGCTGGTAGGCAGTGGCCCGGAATGCAACATGGTACAGATTTAAGAACCCAATGGCAGTGAAGTAGCTCTCCAGATGGTGGTTCATTTCATTTTGTGCTTTGTTGGTTTATGTGATTCCATGGTTTTGGTTCATGGTTTGGTTTGGTTTTGTTTCTGAATGAATTGTGGTGCATTTGGTTCAGGAGGGCTAGAAACCACTGGTGTGCTGTGACTTGCCTGGAAAGTGATGCTATTGCACCTGGAATGTCGCCAGGGGGCGCTCTATCACTTGTGGAGAAACCCTACGACAACCATACAGTTTTCCCCCAAGTGATAAAGCATCCCTCCCTGTGATGTGTCCAGAACATTAATATCAATTTTGGGTGAAATCATCACACCAGGCATGTCATGGTGTGCAAGGAGGATCCCCTGCTGATAACAACACAGGCAAACCACCCCAAAACCAAGCAAGAGAGCCAGTTTGGTGTAGTAGTTTAAGTATGTGGACTCTTATCTGGGAGAACCGGGTTTGATTCCCCACTCCTCCACTTGCAGCTGCTGGAATGGCCTCGGGTCAGCCTTAGCTCTGGCAGAGGTTGTCCTTGAAAGGGCAGCTTCTGTAAGAGCTCTCTCAGCCCCACCCACCTCACAGGGTGTCTGTTGTGGGGGGAGAAGATATAGGAGATTGTAAGCCACTCTGAGTCTCTGATTCAGAGAGAAGAGCGGGGTATAACTCTGCAGTCTTCTTCTTCTAAATAGAGCTAGGGTTGCCTGGTCCCACCTGGCTGCTGGCAGGGGGTTTATGTTCCCTCTAAACTGCAGTCTTGTGAACAAAAGAGCTCTTTTGGTGTAGCAGTTAAGTGCGTGGACTCTTACCTGGGAGAAACGGGTTTGATTCCCCACTCCTCCACTTGCAGCTGCTGGAATGGCCTTGGGTCAGCCAGAGCTCTGGCAGAGGTTGTCCTTGAAAGGGCAGCTGCTGCGAGAGTCCTCTCAGCCCCACCCACCTCACAGGCAAGGCCGGTGCTAGGCTTTCTGGCGTCCTTGGCGAATCACCCACTAGTGACCCCCCATTAGTAAAAAATATAGGGAAAACGAAGAGCCCCAAACTTGAAAGTTTTTACGTTTTTAATTTACTGATTTTTAATTTTAATTTTTTTTAAAAAAAAATGTGATGAGTTATTTTAAAATTGTGAGAGCAAGTGCTTGCCGGTCATACCAGGAAGGAGGGTGGCGGGACTGGATGAGGTGGGAGAACAAGTCACACATCGGGGAGAGGGGTGTGGCTTGGCTTTGTTGAGGGCAGCGTGGTGATGGGAGAGGACAAGGGGACAGCGGTCAGGAGCCCGAGTCATGCGTTGGGAGGGGGCGTCCAATGGTGCCCCCTATGCCAGGTGGTGCCCTAGGTGACTGCCTACTTTGCCTACTCCCACACGCTGGCCCTGTTCACAGGGTGTCTGTTGTGGGGGAGGAAGATAAAGGAGATTGTGAGCCGCTCTGAGACTCTGAGATTCAGAGTGGAGGACACGATATAAATCCAATATCTTCTTCTTCTTCTTCTTCTTCTGCTTCATTTTGCAAGACATGTATAGCGCAAGTACCCGAACTGATTTGGAATGACCCACAAACCAGCTATTGTTTCAATCCCTAGTGTCCTCTGTAATTTGTGAACAGGGCTTGCATTAAAATGGTATGAATTCATGAATAACCATCCATCCATGGTTTTGCATGATGAGGGGGGGAAATAATTGGATACAGGGCCTTTTTCGTAGCAGGAACTCCTTTGCAAATTAGGCTGCACCCCTCTGATGGAGTCAATCCTCCAAGAGCGTACAGGGCTCTTCTTACAGAGCTTAGGTGTAGACTAATAGGCAATGGAATTTCTACAAAAAAAATGTCCTGATTGGATACCCGTTTTTCTTGTGCAGTTTGTGGCCGTCAGTGTGCTCTGTATACTTTCGGTGTATATCATGGAGTTCGATGTAAAAACCATGAAGAGCCATGAAGGTTTCTGTCTTGAATTAACGGGTGGGGGAGGGGGGGTTGTTCCATGGTGGCGTGATGAAGTGTTGCATCTTGCGTTATCTTAGTTTCAGTCTATGGACACTGATATATAAGTTTACTGTCTATTTCAGTGCGCCCATGCAAAAGTCATGAGAATCCGTCCATTGTGACACCAAGAATTGTTAGGTCCATGACTTTTAAAATGCAGTCTGGGAGAATGTTCTTGTTCATTGATGGGGGTGAGGAGAACGTTGATGGGAACCTGGCTGCTGGGACTGGGGAGGGGACAGGGAGACTGCTCCACTACACCCCCGTTGTATATCACCCAGAGCCCAGCAAGAGGAGGGATTCAGCGATTCATAAGAACAACCACAATCGTAATGTGATGAGAAGCCAAAGCTGATTTGGGCTTCCTCCCCCACTCACTTCCACAGCAAGGGAAATTGCTGAGTGCAGCAGTGGCGCACAGATGTGGGAGTTGGAGCGATAGTAGCTGGGTAGCGCGCGCACACTGAGGCACAGCGGCTGTGCCATGCCACCACTGTGCTTGCCCTCGCTGGGGTCGAGGGTTTGGGGTAGGAATGGGGTGGGCAGCAGGGCACCTTGCCACCCATGCTGGATAAAGCAGAGCATCTTAAGGGAAACCTTGTGCTCCGTGCATGGCTGAGAGGCACTTTGCCCCGCACTGCCTGCCCTCCAGCAATGGTCTACATCTGGGAGTCCCTGGAGACACTGCAGGATGTCATGCACCTTAGGAGGGAGTCCCCACACCAAGTCTCTTTGCCTTGACATGCAGGGAAGGGCATGGTGGGATCTGGGGGGGGGGAGGGGGGCTGCAGTTTAATGTATTGAGCCAAGACCTTCAGGAGATTTGAAGCAAGAATGAGCCCTGCAGTGATTCTGAGCGGGTGCAGAGATCTTTCCCCTTAGGAGGGAGTCTGCACACCAAGTCTCTCTGCCTGGACTTGCAGGGAAGGAAAGTTTGCTTCCGGACTCCTCTGGACTGAGTCACAGCACATCTAATGAAGGAGGGTGACCTGTACATGACTCCAAAAAAATTAGCAAAGATGAGCAACAAGATGCCAGACAGGTGTTGGAAATGTAAAAAGCATGAAGGTTCTTTCTACCATATGTGGTGGACTTGCGAAAGAGCTAAAATGTTTTGGCGAATGATTCAGCAAGAGATGTGTAATATTTTGGGATATGAATTTAACAAAGTTGCGGAGACTTTTCTGTTGGGATTACAAATGGAAAAATTTCCAAAAGAAGATAGAACTTTAATATGGTACTTGCTCTCAGCTGCTAGGACATTGTATGCGCAGTTGTGGAAGCAAGAAAAAATACCAGAGAAATGGGACTGGATTATAAAAGTTATGTCATGGAGTGAAATGGACAAATTAACAAGAATATTAAGAGACTATGATTTGGAGCTTTTTAAGCTGGAGTGGAAGAAGTTCAGAAGATACATAGAAAAAGAGTGGAAGAAAAAAGGACATTGGACAATTTTTGATAATGATTAAGTTTTTTTTTAAAAAAAGTATAATTTTTGGTTTTTTTAATAGTTAAAGGTACCTTTAATATCTGTTTTTTCTTTAAGTAAATAACACTGGCGGGGGTCAAGTAACGGGAGGAGAGGGGAGGGAAAAGTAAGATATGGGGTAGAAGAATTTTTCTCTTTTAAGTCTTTATAAGATTTAGATATAGTTTTGCTGCCATATGTTACTAATAAAATTGTTTATTACAAAAAAAAAAGGAGGGTGACCTGCAGGTGGGGCTCTTAGGGGTCTGCCTTGGCTGGGTCATTGGAAGGGGTCATGGGAAAGGCCTCCTTCAGCAGGGAAAGAGATGGCTTGTTTTCAGCCTTCTATGCAGTCCCACTTTTGGGGTTGCACAGGCCCTGGCCCACATGGGTGCTTGCGCGGAAGGCAACTTAACACACAACAGTGACAGGCAATGAACCCTCTAAGCTGCGGAGTCTGGTGAGCAAAAATCCTGCTTTGTGAGCTACTGGCATGAAAGCTGTCAGGTACTGCATAAATTAGTGTGCTCTGGGGCCATTTTTCTTGAGCTGAGAAGACCCAGAAGAGGTGGAGGCTAGGAAACTGTGAGCAAGCTCACAATGACTCAGCTTAGAGGGAACACTGGTGACAGGTAAGTGCAACCCTGTTTTTTTTTACTTGGATAAAGCCCTGTGTAGCTTCTGGCCTCCATTCTATGTGTAGAGAGAAGAGATTCTGGGTCAGAATCTCTTGGCTCAAAGAGAGGTGAGACGGGAATGGGGAGGCTGGCCATCTGAGACGGAGAGTCCTTTCCATTTGTAGGAGACCAGCCCTGGCAAAACCCTGACCTGCTGGTGTGTCTTCTGAGGTGCCCAGACCTGCCTAGGAAGTCCTGAAGGAGTTTTTGACAGCTGGAGCTTCCTTGTTCTTTGTCTCTAATTGCAGACGGTGCTGGTGGTCGCTCCCCATGAGCCCCAACCCCCCCCCCCCCAATACTGGTGTTTCCAGAGCCAGCTGATCCAGCATGCCCAGAGAGACTCTGGTGTGGTAGTGAATGACTCAGTGGTAAATCCACACACACCCCTGCTTCCATGTCTTCTTCTGAGCTCTGTCACTCTAGGATGGGCCCTTTGTGAGATGAGAGAGATCAGCCAGTGTTCTGGGGCCAAAATCACTTTTCTCCTTGGCCTTGGGAATCTCCTGTTGTGACAAAGAAATGACCCAGAAGAGTCCCCAGGTTTGGGGTTGAAGAAGGCAGCTGTGGCTTGGCTTGGCAAGGTGGTCATGAAAGATCTTGATAGATCCAGGTCAAAATTAAGCCTTGATCATGCAGGGAGTTTGCAGTGGCCTTCTTCGTTCTCTCTTCTGGGCAATCAATGTTGACGACTCCTCCCTGGCTTTCTTGCCTGCTGTCCTGAATGCCATTGTGCTGCCTGTGCTTGTGGCTGACAACAGCCTTGTGGGTGACCACTTCCCTTTTCACCCCCCCTGCCCTATTTCCTCATGTTCGCTCACCACAACCAGCATTCACTTCCTTGTGTGCTTCAAGTCTTGCCTCTTGTCCCCCAGGCCGGGACTCGTCTTCCCTCCTGATCTGTCACCCAACTGGATGTTGTGGTCCAGGAGTCTCCTCCATGTCATATTTGAAGGAGGCTGAATCCCAGGCCTCATTTCTTAGGTGGGCTATCAAATCCCAGCTGTCAGAGGCTTGGTGATCACCAGACCTGCACAGACCAAGAGACAGCCCTGGATTCTCAGCATCAGACTTTCTGCCCCAGTGAAAGAGTAGCTGCCGGTCTGGAGCCATTCAGGGGCCCTCTGACTCCCAGATGTTTGAGATAGATCATCAGGTGCCATCACATGGTGCTTTCCACAGCTCCACTAGCAGTGCTGTGTCTAGATAGCCCTAGTGTTGACCAATGTTCCCTCTAAGCTGCAGAGTCTTGTGAGCAAAAATTCTACCTTGTGAGCTGCTGGCATTAAAGTTGTGAGCGACTGCATCAATCAGTGTGCTCTGGGGCCAGCTAAGACAAAAAGGTGTAAGCTGGAGGCTAAAATCTGTGAGCTAGCTCACCCTAACTCAGCTTAGAGGGAACACTGGTGATGACCTCCAAGTTCAAGGTTGTGCTCCCGGTGGGGGCAGGAGGGACAGGAAAGTTCCACAATGTTTCTCTCACTCTCTCTGTCCCACTCTGATAGGGGACGATGGTGGCCGGCTGTTTCCACGATGCACTGCTGCTCAGGGCCCTGAATGAAATGCTGCAGGAAGGCAGAACCAAGCGGGATACCAGCTGCATCCTGGAAAAGATGGGCCAGAAATTCCAGGGTATTGGATGCTTGGTGGTGGGTGGAGCGGGGGGGGGGGGGTAGCCAAGAAATTGGGGGTTGGGGGAAGGCAGCAATTGGATGCCCTGGGCTGAGACAGGTCAGACCACGAGGGAGCAGGAGAGGGTGGGGATGGGGAAGGTGCCCCTGAGCCTGTCCAAAATCCCAAATCTGCCATGTTTCATGAGTGACAACTGAGGCTGGGGGCCACCTAGAAAAGATGTGTGTCTCTCTCCCTGCCCTCACCCACCCAGGTGTCACTGGGACGGTGAGCATCAACAGCGACTATGACCGAGAGACGGATTTCGACCTGTGGGTCACGAAGGATGTGGAGAGCAGAGAATACCAGGCATGTGTAGTGTGGGGGGACGCGTCAGCCATGGTAGATGGGGGAGGGCTCCCAAGCAGCCCCACTGGCTCTCTGAACAAGTTTGCATGTAGAATCATAGAGTTGGAAAGGACCTCCAGGGTCATCTAGTCCAACCCCCTGCACAATGCAGGAAACTCACAAACACCTCCCCCTAAATTCACAGGATCTTCATTGCTGTCAGATGGCCATCTAGCCTCTGTTTAAAAACCTCCAAGGAAGGAGAGCCCACCACCTCCCAAGGAGGAAGCCTGTTCCACTGAGGAATCCCTCTAACGGTCAAGAAGTTCTTCCTAATGTTGAGCCAGAAACTCTTTTGATTTAATTTCAACCCATCGGTTCTGGTCCTACCTTCCGGAGCCCCAGAAAACAATGTACTGAAAGAGCAGCAAACTAAAGAGTCTCGAGGAGGCGTGGGGCTCCTGAGGGTGCTGGGAGGTGAAACACCAGGGCCTCCAGGCCTTTCCATACTGGAAAGTTGCAACAGATGTGGAGGAAGGTGCCCCCTGGATCTGTGGTCTGAATTCAGCCCTTTCTTCCCACAGGTGGTGGGTCATTACATGGGATCAGAGAAGGAGATCAAATGGCTGGGGCCCATCCACTGGAAGAAGGGGAGCCCTCACCCTGTATCTTCAACATGGATGACCCCTGTGGTAAGCATGGTGCTTCAAGGGGTCGAGGGACATGACCTCACTGGCCTGCCACAGTGGCTAAGACCTTTTATCCTCCATTGGTGATCCATCTGCCAGGCAGGACACCCCTAAGTAGGAACATTCAAACACCTGCCATTTTGCCTCACGTTCTGCTCTCTGGTTGGGAACACAGAGCTGATTCTCCACCAAGCAGTTTGGCTGTTCAGAAGCCTCTGACATCTTTTCCTTGGGTTAAGTTGTGCATATTCATACAGTACAGCTGGCATTATTTCACATCTCTGTGTTCTCACACATCCAAATTGGAGTCCTGGTTTCTTGCTCTCACATGGACCCGCCGTCTCTTCTCACTGCATGGAAACCAATTCTGAAAACATAATGAAAGCAAATTGATCTGTCCAACAGTAATAATTAATTGTGTATTAAAAAAAAAAACCTTCCCATTTGGTGCTCATTTTATTCTTTGTTATCACTGAGGATTTTCACACGTGCACATTTTTGCTCAGCCTTCTGGGATTTGAGTCCTCCTTCCATGTCTTTTAGTCATCTGGAGGAGCCTCAGTTTCACCCGCTGCACAGATGCAAAAGCAGCTGGAAAGGGAGAAGGGAATGAAACCACAACCTGTGCCCTTTTTTCCATCCCCACCTCTGAATTGCTGTTGGGTGGCTTCTGAATGAGTGCTTTCCTCAACTTAATCAGTGCGACAAGACACTGGGCAAATCCGCTTTGAGACAGGCATTCATTATGCCATCCTCACTGCCCTCTTCCACCCACACTCTGCAGTTTGAAGTGATGGCTCCAGTCTGATGGGTCGGTCACCCCTAAGTAGGGATGTTCTACGACTCACCTGTTCATCTCCTGATCTACTTGCTGATTGGAGTATGAAACCGATTTATTGCCAATCATTTCAGCCATTCCCTAGACTCTCAGGCCTCTGTACCAGGTATGTTTTTTTGCATATTCAAGCAATATAATGCAGTCAGCAGTATTTCACACATCCCAATGGAAGTCCTACCTCCTCTGGACATACCTGTTATCTTTGCTCACAACTCAGCAGCTAGTCATCAAAATAAACTTTGAGCAAATTAATTGGTCAAGCAGTGACTAAAAATGTTTGCTCTTGTAAAGGTCTTTCTGTTTGGTCTTCATTTCTTTCTGCATCATCGTTGAGGTCCTATGCACATGGGCTTTTCCACCCAGCCTTATGGGAGTTGTTGTCCTCCCTCCGTGTCATTTACATATCTGAAGAAGCCTCAGTTTCCGCCTTCTGCACAGATGCAGAAGTCCCTCGAAAGGGACAAGGAAATGAAACTGAAGCACCGCCACTAGTCCCCAGTTTTGAAGCTGTTCAGCCATTGCTCAAAGCACATGGCAGCAAGGTGAGCCGATCTGAGGCTCAGCTCAGAAGCAGTCACGGCCTGAAAGACGTGGCTTATTCACCTCAAAACTCACGGCATCCCTCTCAATTTGGCCCACCCTGCAGAAGATGTTTGTGTTGCATTCCAGTGGCTTGCAATTGAAAGCTGAGATGGAATGGAGAAGTCTCCAGGGTGGTTGGGGAAGGGGAGAGTAACAGGTTGACTTGGGGGATTTGCACAGAATTGGCTTCCCGGCTTCCTCCCCCCCCCCCCACACACACAAGAAGAGAAACTTCTCCTAGCACCCCAGAATAGGGGAAACTTTTCTGGGGCTGTCAGAACTGGAGGGACTAGTGCACAGAGCTCAAATGGGCACAGGCTGTATGGCTGTGGCCTCTTCTGGAGCCAAGCTGTGTGGCCACCTTCGTGGGCGACCCTGCGTCCACAGGGGGATTGACCCCACGATCCCTGTCCCTGATCAGCTTGGGGGTTCATGGTCCCATCAGCCACTTCATCCAAATCTCATCTGGGGGCCAGCTGTGGGCCTGCCTCAGCAGAACTGATGAGCTCCTGCCTGGCTCCAGATGTGAGACATCCCATTGGCTGGTTTAGCAGAGCTTGCATTGACCGCCTAGAATGGATGCTGCCCCCCCCCCCCCGGCAGCTTACAGGTGAGGAAGGGACTGATGCAGGGGAGCTTGGAAAACCCCACCATGCAAGCACCTGCCTTGTGACTGCACACTGGGGGGGGGGTCAGATTAGCAAGGGGCCTGGTTGGGGTCCGTGTGGGCAGGGACTGCCATCTCTTGGTGTCCTTATAGGATCCTCCTTCGCTTGGGAATTGCTCCTTTTGTACAGACTATTACTTTCCACTCTTCCTCCAGCCAGGAGGAGCACTTCAGTGGAGACTCGAGTTCCCGCTATTAACTCATCGCTGACATAGTTGAGGTGAGGGATTGTGAGGAGGGACCAAGGAGAAGTGTGTGTGTGTAGAACTGGTGGGCATTGTGAGGTAAAAAGAAGCAGGGGCAGTCACTAAAGATAGGTGAGAGATTCCCCCCCCCACACTGAAATCCCAGTGTGATTCCTTCCCTCTCTTCCCCTGATGTTCTCCCTCCAGAACTCAGAAACTCCTTCATAGGTAGAGGGAGAGGTCATCCTTGCTGGGTGATCCTTTGGGCACCACGCCTGTCACCTTTCAGGGGCTTTTCTCTGTCACCCCTGATGAATTTGGCAGCTATGAGCTAGAGGTGGGCTTGCTCTCTAGTGGACTAGAGTGTCTCCTTCAGTACTCCTTGGGGCTTCCTCAGCAGCCTCTCCCATTCCCTTCATAACATCCTCAGGAACCACGGCAGCCTCACATCTTCTGACTCTGCGGTGAAGAGTGGATTGGCACTCAAGATCTCTGGCTGTGGGCTGGTCAGTTTCCAGCAGAGTGGGGAGACTGAGTGGGACCACACTCTCTTTCTCCACCTTCCATCCCACAATGGCCAGTCCCTTTCTCATTGACCAGGCCTTCCTTCCTCCCCATGCCCAGAATAAGGAGAGCCCCCATTACAGCAGTCAGCCTTGCTGTTCTTGAGCCCATTTGAAGTGGTCCCCTGTATCCTGTTGAGGGGAACTCTGGACCTTTGCAGGATCACCTTCTTTTTGCAAGTGTCATTTTCAATCGTTATAAATTATAAAGAAACACTATATTTTAGAAAAGTTTGTGTTCTTTTAAGTGTATGTTATCATAGAGATGTGTGTGTGCGCACGCATGCTAGTTTGACTGTCATTATGGGAGTTGTAGAACCATCCGCATATCATTTATCTGGAGGAGCTTCAGTTTCACCTTCTGGGCAAATCCAAAAGCTGCTTGGCAGGGAGAGGAAGATGCAGCTGAATCAACACAGCGAACTGCCTGGCTGCAAAGCTGTTCAGCACCTCTCCCGATAGACAGCGAAGAGGTGAAGGAATCCCAGAAGTGATCAGCAGCTGCAGAACATGGTATCTTCCCCTGCTTCATCTCCTCATCGCTAACCCCGGAGAAGGGAGGGACAATTTCCCCTGAGAGCATCCAGGGAACCAACTCCTAAGATGGTGCAACTCAACAAGTTTGGTGAGCCATGATGGACTGATGGGCTAGGTGGGACACTCTTTGATGTCTCCTGGATTCGTTATGACTCCGTAAGGATCTAACTGGAGAAGTTTCCTGTCCCAGAAGAGGGGGACAGAATGTTGTTCCTGTCCAGAGGAAATGTCTCTCTTACATCTTAGGGGGGTCTGCAGCTGAAATCATACCTCTTGGGTGCAGTGGAGAAGTTTCCCATCAGGGGTGGGAATCAGAACTCTGATCCATCCCACACACAATTTCTCTGTTGCATCTCATGGGCTATCACAAGGGATGGAAGGCAAGCCCCTTGGACAGAGTGGAGATGTTTCTGTGGGGTGGGTGTGGAGGATCCATAGTCAATGGTTAGTTTATTTTCTGCTATTTCTCTCTGGAGTTCAGACCACTGGCCATAGATCTCCCTCCTTGAAACCTCACGTGTCCCTTCACCATCCCCTGCCCAAAGTGGCCCTGAAGTAAACCCTGGATGTTCCAAGGCTGAATTTGAGAACCTGATTTCAGTGTCAGGGCTCAACCCTGGGAAAAAGTTGTAACTTGGGGTGGGGAGACTGTGTTTCTCTCAGCAATGAAGAGAGGCAGCCCACCCCGTTTCTCGACCTGGAAGGGAAAAGTTTCCCAGGACACCTGGCATCTGCATTATGACTGAATTTTGCCTACATCGCAGCATACAGGTAAGGAGCTTACAGGTCATGTGAACCTAGTCCACTCACATCAGCAGCCACTGTGAATGCAGCCTGCTGGGATGTGGAATTTGTGAACGAGCAGGATGGGGCCAATGTACCATGAGCCATCATCTCTTGGTAGATGCTGAGGACCTGGATGGTTACCCAGAATCCTCCTTTATTTGGGGATGGGTCTGTTTCCACCAGGGACAATGCTGCATGGCTGTTATACTCTACTCTGCCTTCTCACTGGGTATTCTGGAGAATGAGAGCGTTGCCAGAGACTGGACATCCCTCTATTCACCCTTCACTGCAGACATTGTCAGTCAGGCAGGAAAGGTGTTCCCTCACAGCCTGTGTGCTTTGTGAGGTACATAACAACATAAGAGAAGACATGTTGGATCAGGCCATTGGCCCATCTAGTCCACCACTGTGTCACACAGTGGCCAAAAAAAAAAAATCCAAGTGGCATCTAGAGGTCCACTGGTGAGGCTAGAAGCCCTCCCACTGTGCCCCACCCAAGCACCAGAATACAGAGCATCAGTGTCCCAGACAGAGAGTTCCATCAATATGCTGTGGCTAATAGCCACTGATGGACCTCTGCTCCATATGCTTATCCAATCCCCTCTTGAAGCTGTCTATGCTTGTAGCCGCCACCACCTTCTGTGGCAGTGAATTCCACATGTTAATCACCCTTTGGGTGAAGAAGGACTTCCTTTTATCCGTTTTAACCCGACTGCTCAGCATTTTCATTGAATGCCCACGAGTTTTTGTCTTGTGAGAAAGGGAGAAAAGTACTTCTTCTTCTACCTTCTTGATCCCACGCATAATCTTGTAAACCTCTATCATGTCACCCCGCAGTCAACATTTCTCCAAGTTAAAGAGCCCCAAGTGTTTTAACCTTTCTTCACAGGGAAAGTGTTCCAGCCCTTCAATAATTCTAGTTGCCCTTTTCTGCACTTTTTCCAATGCTATATCTTTTTTTAGTTGTGGTGATCAGAATGGTGCACAGTATTCCACTTAAACCAATTTTATTATTTTCGCAACATACTGAAAGACACTTATCAAATATAAATTTTAAAATACTGATCAATACATTACAAAGTTTCCACCTCCCCCCAGCCCTCTATTTCTTGACCTCCGCCGGTGCTTAAATCAATTAAAAAGAAAAGAAAGGTAAAATTCACGCTTATAGAATCTTCTCTTCCTGTTTACCTTAATATAAAATAAACCAAGACTATATATTGATTATTATTAAAATTAACCCTATATTTATCACATAGTCTAACTTCTACTAAGTTATATATCAGATCAGAAATCCATGTTACCATTTTATCTTCCCCTTAAAAGTCCAGATAATGTCAAAAACCACTAAATGTCTCTTGACTTTCTGTTGCTTTTCAACATATTTTTGAAATTTCTTCCAATCATCCTTAAATTTTTCTGAATTGCAGTCTTTTAAGATTCTAGTAAGTTTATCCATTTCACTCCAGTGTAACACTTTTAAGATCCAGTCCCATTTCTCTGGCATTTTATCTTGCTTCCACATTTGCACATATAATGTCCTTGCAGCTGAAAGCAAGTACCACAACAATGTCCTATCTTGCTTCGGAAAACTTTCCGTTTATAATCCCACCAGAAAAATATCTGGTGCTCTCTTGATGTCATAACCCAAGATTTTAGAGGTCTCTTGTTGAATCATTTGCCAACATTTTTTTTTTGCTTTATCACAAGTCCACCACATACGGTAGAAAGAACCTTCATGTTTTTTACATTTCCAACACCTATCTGAAATTTGATTATTCATTTTTGCTAGTTTCTTAGGTGTCATATACCATCTATACAACATTTTGAAACAGTTCTCTTTTATGTTGTAACACGTCAATAATTTCATAGAGTTCTTCCATAGGTGTTCCCATGTCTCCATTTGTATTTCTTTGTTCATATTTATTGCCATTTTATCATTTGAGTTTTCACTACTTCATCTTCTGTAGACCATTTCAATAATAACTTATAAACCTTTGAAATTAATTTTTCATTCTCACCCAACAGCACTTTTTCCAGTTCTGTTTCCAGTTCTGTCTTATTCCTGTACTTCTAATATCTTGCTCCACCAAACTTTTAATTTGTTGTAATTGGTACCAATTAAGTTTGTCCTGCAATTCTTCTGCCGGTTTTAATTCCACCTTGCCTCCCTGTATTTTTAGCAGTTGTTTATATGATAACCATTTGTCTTTCTGTGGATCTAAGGACAACTTTATGACTTCAGTTGGCATGTTCCACAATGGCTTTCTCTCATCACCATATTTAGTATATTTTTTCCAGGTATTCAACAGATTTCTTCTTATGTAATGGTGTAAGAAAAGTCCATCCATCTTCTCCTTCCCATAATATATGTAAGCATGCCAACCAAAAACATTCCCATGGCTTTCTAATGCCAATAATTTCCTGTTAAGCAAGGTTATCCAGTCCTTAATCCATACCAAACAAATTGCATCATGATATAGCTTAAAATCAGGCAGCTGGAAACCACCCCTTTCTTTCGCATCTGTCAGAATTTTCATTTTAATTCTTGGCTTTTTCCCCGCCTATACAAATTCTGAAATCTTTTTTTGCCAATGATTAAATTGTTTGTTGTCTTTCACTATTGGAATTGTTTGAAAAAGGAACATAATTCTTGGTAGAACATTCATTTTGATTGTAGAAATCCAACCCAGCATAGACAAGTTCGAGTGATTCCACTTTAACACATCGTCATTTCTACGCCAAAGCTTTTCATAGTTGTTTTTGTACAAATCAATATTTTTCATCGTAATCTCTACTCCTAAACATTTTACCTTCGAGGTAACTTCACATCCAGTTATACTCTGTAGTTCTTTCTGTTTGCTCAATGACAGATTCTTACTTAGAATTTTCGATTTTTCCTTATTTATATGGAAGCCCACCAGCTCTCCATACTCATTGATTTTACTTAACAACAAAGGCATCACTTGTAATGGGTTTTCATTAATGAACATCACATCATCTGCAAATGCCCTATATTTATAAGAAAAACCTATCATTCAGCCCCTCTATTTCTTTGTCCTCTTTAACTTGCATCAGCAAAATCTCTAACGTCATTATGAATAGCAACGGAGATAGAGGGCAACCTTGTCTTGTTCCTTTGCTAATTATCATTTGCTCTGTCAAGTCTGCATTTACACAAAGTTTCGCTTGTTGTTCTGTATAGATTGCCTTGTTCACAGTATTCCAAATGAGACCGCACCATCGATTTATACAGGGGCATTATGATACTGACTGATTTGTTCTCAGTTTCCTTCCTAATAATTCCCAGCATGGCATTGGCCTTTTTTATTGCAATCGCACACTGTCTTGACATTTTCAATGAGCTATCTACCACAACCCCAAGATCTCTCTCTTGGTCAGCCTCTGCTAGTTCACATCCCATCAACTTGTATTTATAGCTAGGATTTTTGGCCCCAGTGTGCATTACTTTGCACTTGGCCACATTGAACCTCATCTGCCACGTTAATGCCCACTCCCCCAGCCTCAACAGATCCCTTTGGAGTGCTCACAATCCTCTCTGGTTCTCACCACCCTGAACAATTTAGTGTCATCTGCAAACTTAGCCACTTCACTGCTTACTCCCAGGTAGAGCAGACCGGTGAGGAGTGTCCCAGTCTGGTACAGAATAAGATGCAAGAGCAGGGGTCACCCAGTTGAGAGACAAGGGATGTAAATCCTGCTCTCACCTGGCCCCTGACTCAGGACCTCCATTGCAGCTAGAAGAGGAGGTCAATATTCCTAATCTGTGGAGTCTTGTGAGCAAAAATTCTACTTTGTGAGCTACTACCATTAAAGTTGTGAGCTGCTGTATAAATTTGTTTGCTCTGGGGCTGTTTTTCCTGAGCCAAGACAAAAATGTGTGAGCTGGAGGCTAAAAAACAGTGAGCTAGGTCGCACTAACTCAGAGAAAGGTCATCCAGCTGCATGAGGGACAGGATAGCCACTCTGTGCTGAAAATCAGGGATTCTGGCCTGGCCAGCTTCAGGCACAGAAGGGGAAGGAAGGGAAACCAGGCTCTTTACACCACTGAGTCTCCTGCCCACAGTAGCAACATGCTCTGGGATCTCCTTTTATTTACTTTCTGATTGGCCTTCCTCCTTCTTCCAGGACGGGGAGTGCCACAGTGGCCACACAGAGCCCTGCTCTTCTTAAGTAAGAACTCCCATTCCATGTCCTGTATGCTATGGTGGAGATAAACCCAACAGGAGGAACTTTTCCTCACCCTTTTTTCTCTTCCTGTATTCCCTGACATGCTCCCCCCACCAGGGAGAGGGACACCTGGACCACGGACAGCAGCTGACCTGCCAGATGAGTGTCTCCGCCCTCCCGCAGCCACTCACAGAGGAGGTGTCTGCTGTTTGGGGAAATCCCTCCACAGGAGATTTTGCAGTGAGGCCTCCTGCATTGAGGGCATGATGGGCTTCAGCTTCAGATGGAAGAAGGGAGAAGCCCCCTAAGTCAAAAGCAGCCTGCAATGTGTCTCTGCCTTGTCTTAGTTTGGTGTAGTGGTTAAGCGTGTGGACTCTTATCTGGGAGAACCGGGTTTGATTCCCCACTCTTCCACTTGCACCTGCTGGAATGGCCTTGGGTCAGCCATAGCTCCGGCAGAAGTTGTCCTTGAAAGGGCAGCTGCTGTGAGAGCCCTCTCCAGCCCCACCCACCTCACAGGGTGTCTGTTGTGGGGGAAGAAGGTAAAGGAGATTGTGAGCCGCTCTGAGACTCTTCGGAGTGGAGGGCGGGATATAAATCCAATATTTTCTTCTTCTTAGCTTTACTTCTGAGGCCCCAGCTGACTCATTTGCTCCTAAGGTCAGGCACTTCAAGAATGAGAGTGCTGGAAGTTGACCTTGGATATCAGGGGAAGGGATCTCAGGAGGCTTTGTGCCATGATCTCCAGGGTGGCTTGTGGAGCCCTCAGTGCACGAGAGAGACACCCCTTCTCCCCCATTGCTTGGGCTGTGGTCTGCTTTGGGGAGGGCCACTGTTGCCATAAGGGAAGTCGAGAGGTCCCTCATAGCACATCATACCCCAGATGTGGAAGTGCTCTTGTGAAGGGCACCTTTGCTGCTCAGCCTCAGAGCTGCACTTCCCCTGGCCAAGAGGCAGCAGAAGAGGAAGTGAGTCTACGTTTGGATATGTCTCCATAGCCCACCACTTCTCCAAACTGGCTCCTTCTGACCAGTGTTCCCTCTGACCCCTCTATTTCTTTGTCCTCTTTAACTTGCATCGGCAAAATCTCTAACGTCATTATGAATAGCGTTATGAGCAAAAATTCCACCTTCTGAGCAGAAAAAGCTTGTAGCATGAAAGTTGGGAGTGAGTCTACACTTGTCCATTGCATATATTAGAAGAAGACTGCAGATTTATACCCCCCCCCCTTCTCTCTGAATCAGAAACTCAGAGCGGCTTACGATCTCCTATATCTTCTCCCCCCACAACAGACACCCTGTGAGGTGGGTGGGGCTGAGAGGGCTCTCCCAGCAGCTGCCCTTTCAAGGACAGAGGCTCAGAGCTGCTCACAATCTCCTTTCCCTTCCTCCCCCACAACAGACACCCTGTGAGGTGGGTGGGGCTGGAGAGGGCTCTCACAGCAGCTGCCCTTCCAAGGACAGAGGCTCAGAGCTGCTCACAATCTCCTTTCCCTTCCTCCCCCACAACAGACACCCTGTGAGGTGGGTGGGGCTGAGAGGGCTCTCCCAACAGCTGCCCTTTCAAGGACAGAGGCTCAGAGCTGCTCACAATCTCCTTTCCCTTCCTCCCCCACAACAGACACCATGTGAGGTGGGTGGGGCTGGAGAGGGCTCTCACAGCAGCTGCCCTTCCAAGGACAGAGTCTCAGAGTGGCTCACAATCTCCTTTCCCTTCCTCCCCCACAACAGACACCCTGTGAGGTGGGTGGGGCTGGAGAGGGCTCTCACAGCAGCTGCCCTTTCAAAGACAGAGGCTCAGAGCTGCTCACAATCTCCTTTCCCTTCCTCCCCCACAACAGACACCCTGTGAGGTGGGTGGGGCTGAGAGGGCTCTCCCAGCAGCTGCCCTTTCAAGGACAGAGGCTCAGAGCTGCTCACAATCTCCTTTCCCTTCCTCCCCCACAACAGACACCCTGTGAGGTGGGTGGGGCTGGAGAGGGCTCTCACAGCAGCTGCCCTTCCAAGGACAGAGTCTCAGAGTGGCTCACAATCTCCTTTCCCTTCCTCCCCCACAACAGACACCCTGTGAGGTGGGTGGGGCTGGAGAGGGCTCTCACAGCAGCTGCCCTTTCAAGGACAGAGGCTCAGAGCTGCTCACAATCTCCTTTCCCTTCCTCCTCAACAACAGACACCCTGTGAGGTGGGTGGGGCTGGAGAGGGCTCTCCCAGCAGCTGCCCTTTCAAGGACAGAGGCTCAGAGCTGCTCACAATCTCCTTTCCCTTCCTCCCCCACAACAGACACCCTGTGAGGTGGGTGGGGCTGGAGAGGGCTCTCACAGCAGCTGCCCTTTCAAGGACAACCTCTGCCAGAGCTATGGCTGACCCAAGGCCATTCCAGCGGGTGCAAGTGGAAGAGGGGAATCAAACCCGGTTCTCCCAGATAAGAGTCTGCACACCCTTGACTACTACACCAAAATTATTTCCACAACCATAATTCTTTTAAGCGATGTCTAAACTATATCTTAAGAAATATTTAAGCGTTATAAGAAAAATTGAATCATTACAGGATATGTTGTCCTCTATGAGAGTAGACCTGGCCTCCAGAGATCTAGTCCAACTATATTGGTAGACCTGGCCTCAGACTGTCACCCTGTGCTGAGACTTAGAAAACATACCAGCGCTTGAAGGGGGAAGAGGCTCTTACAGTCCACTTTAACAACAACAACAAAAAGAAATATGACAACCAGGTGGGAGCAGGGGATTCCCCGGTTTGGAGGCCTCCCCCCCCCCCCGCTTCAGGGTCATCAGAAAGCAGGGGGGGCGGGAGAAATGTCTGCTGGGCACTCATTATTCCCTATGGAGAGCAATTCCCATAGGGTATAATGGAGAATTGATCCGTGGGTATCTGGGGTGCTGGGGGGGGGCTGTTTTTTAGGTAGAGGCGCCACATTTTCAGCATAGCATCTGGTGCCTCTCCTCAAAACACCCTCCAGGTTTCAAAAGGATTGGACCAGGGGGTCCCATTCTATGAGCCCCCCAAAAAGAAGATGATGATTTTGGATTTATATCTTGCCCTATACTCTGAATCTCAGAGGTCACAATTTCCTCTACCTTCCCCCACCCCCAACACCCTGTGAGGTAGGTGGGGCTGAGAGTGCTTTTACAGCAGTTGCCCTTTCAAGGACAGCTTCCATGAAAGCTATGGCTGACCCAAGGCCATTTCAGCAGGTTCAAGTGGAGGAGTGGGGACTCAAACCCGGTTCTCCTCCATAAGAGTCCACGCACTTAACCACTACACCAAACTGGCTCTCGAAAGACACCGCTATCCTTATTTCCTAGGGAAGGAAGGCATTTAAAAGGCACCACGCACCTTTTAAATGCGATGGCCAGGACTCCCTTTTTGGAGTTCATTTTTTATTTATTAACTTACTTTCAATTTGTAGGCCGCCCACTCCATACCGACTCTGGGCGGCTCACAGTCATCAATACCACAATAACAATACCTTATGAGTAAAAAATCAAAGCGCACATAAACCATTTATAATTTAATACTTAAAAGTGGGGCTACAATAGTTCAGTTATGCGCCTGGCTCCACCCCCAAAGTCCCCATTTATTTCTTGCACTGGACCTGGCCACCCTAAAGGACCATCTTGGAGAGCCCAGGGGGGAAGAGGGCGGGGCCTCAGGAGGCTGAGAACCGGTGGGCCTTCGATCCTGGCTTCTACTTGCCCTGCGTCCGGGAGAGCTGCGCGGGAGGGCCCCGAGGGGCGGAGACTCCCCCTTCGCCCCGCCTCCCGGGGGGAAGGGCACCTTTTCCGAGAGAGCTGCAGCGCGGCCGCCCCCCAGACGGCGTTTCTCTGCCTTCTGCCGCCCAGAGCTCCTCGCCCGCCTCGTCCATGGCCGCGTCGCTGCTCCTTCTTGGGGCCCTGCTGGGGGCGCCCTCCGCCTTCTCTGCTGCCCGGCCCATAGCCGCCAAGGTGACGGTGGGGGCGCTGCTGCCCCAGAGCAACATGCGCTACCCCTGGGCCTGGCCGCGGGTGGGCCCGGCCCTGAGCCTAGCCTGGGAGGCGCTGGAGACCCAGCTGCGCCACGCCCGCTTCAGCATCCTCGTCCTCTACGCCTCCACCGAGGACTCGGACGGCGGCTGCAAGAACGGCGAGGCCGAGGCCAACCTTCTAAAGCACTCCGAAGACGACCCCGACGTGCTGCTGGGGCTGGGCTGCTGCAGGCGGCCTCCCGAGTGGCGCCTTTAGCCCAGGCCTGGCACCTGCCGCTCCTCCGAGCCGGGGTCTACCAGAGGCACCAAGATGCGGGCACGACGGTGTTCGCCGGCCCGGTGGGGCCCGCCCTCGGCGCCTTCCTGGCCCACTTGCGCCGGCGCTTCGGCTGGACCTCCCGCCCCGTCCTCCTGGTCCTCAGGCCCCAGCCTGATTGCTGGCAATACTGTCTCCCCCCCTGGGGCGCCCTCAACTTCACCCGCAGCGTTTACTACTATGGGAAGCCGGACGAGACGGTCCGGTTCATCCAGGCCCAGGGGCGAGGTGAGTGGGACTCCGGCCAGAAGGGAGCCGGCGGTGATTCGGCTCGACGGCACCGACCTTCCCCCTCCGGCCTCTGCCAGCCCATCCAAAGCCGTTCCCCCGCCCCCAACTCTGGGAGTAGGGCTGCCCCTGTCCCAGAGGCATGCCAGCCCCTCCACTAGGCAAACTAGGCCGTTGCCTAGGGTGCCCGCGCTGTGCGGGCCCGAAATCGCCCCTCCCCATGCCCCAGACAAATAGCTAGTTCGCCTCTTCCTCCGCCCAACGGCCCCTTCCCCTCCCCCGGCGCTTCTCTCTTCGTCCGCCGGCCTCGCCTTCTCCCCATCGCTTCCCTTTTCCGCCCCAACCCTCCCCGTCGCTTCCCTCTTAGTTCGTCCGTCCCCTCCCCCCCTTTTAGCCCCAACCCTCCCCGTTGCTTCCCTCTTAGTTTCTCCCTCCCCCCCATCGCTTCCCTCTTAGTTCGTCCGTCCGCCCCCTCCCTCCCTGTCGCTTCCCTCCCTTTTCGCCCCAACCCTCCCCGTCGCTTCCCTCTTAATTCGTACGTCCGTCCGCCCCCCCTCCCTTTTCGCCCCAACTGTCGCTTCCCTCCCTTTTCGCTCCAACCCTCCCCATCGCTGCCCTCTAAGTTCGTACGTCCCGTCCGCCCCCTCCCTCCTTCCCTGTCGCTTCCCTCCCTTTTCGCCCCAACCCTCCCCGTCGCTTCCCTCTTAGTTCGTCCGTCCCTCCCCTCCCTCCCGTCGCTTCCCTCTTAGTTGGTCCGTCCGTCCGCCCCCTTCCCGTCGCTTCCCTCGCGGTTGCTTCCCTCCTTTTTCGCCCCAACCCTCCCCGTCGCTTCCCTCTTCGTTAGTCCGCCCGCCCCGTCCCCGTCGCTTCCCTCTTGGTTGCTTCCTTCTTCGTCCGCTTCCCTTTTCTCCTGGACCCTCCCGGTGGCTTCTCTCCTAGTTGCTTCCCTTTTCGCCCCAACCCTCCCCTTCACTTCCCTCTTCCTCGTCGGCCCCCTCCCCATCGCTTCCCTCTTCCTAACCCCCTCCCTGTCGCTTCGCTTTTCGCCCCAATCTTTCCAGTCGCTTCCCTCCCCCTCCCGGTCAGCTTCCCTCTTCGTCTGCCTGGCCCTCCCCCTGGCTTCCTTCCTTTTGTAGAAAAAGCCCAGCAAGAGCTCATTTGCATATGATCCACACGCCCTGATTCCGAGCCAGCCGGAAGGGCATTCCTGTGTGTTCCTGCTCAAAACAAGCCCTGAGTAGTGGTATTCTGTTGTTTCAGTAGCCTGGTCAGACATTCCAAATGCAGCCCACTGTACATGCATACATCTGTTTGTAAGGAAGAACCAACCTATGTTCACTCAACTAATGGTGTTGGGGACCAGTGCTGGATAAAAGTGGGGGTTGTACTACCTGTTCAGCTAGGATTTTGTGTCCACTGTAACTTGTGAACACAGCTTGTGTAAAAATGGTATGAGTTCATGAAGATCCATCCCTTTCTCACAATACAACTGGTGGACACTCAATGAAATTGCTGAGCAGTCAGGTTAGAATGGATAAAAGGAAGTCCTTCTTCATGCAAAGGGTGATTAACACATGGAATTCACTGCCACAGGAGGTGGCGGCGGCTACAAGCATAGACAGTTTCAAGAGACGATGGGATAAACATAAGTAGCAGAGGTCCATCAGTGGCTGTTAGCGCAGCGTATTGATGGAACTCTCTATCTGGAGCAGTGACGCTCTGTATTCTTGGTGCTTGGAGGGGGGGGCAACAGTGGGAGGGCTTCTAGTGTCCTGGCCCCACTGATGGACTTCCTGATGGCACCTGGGTTTTTTGGCCACTGTGTGACACAGAGTGTGGACTGGATGGGCCACTGGCCTGATCCAACATGGCTTCTCTTACATTCTTATCCCATAAACCCGTGTTTTTGCACCATGATGCTGGCCAAAGAATTGCATACACATTTTTATTGTACAGTTTGTGTACATTAGTGTGATATGTACACTTTCTGTGTATGTTGTATGGTTCAATGTAAAAATCATGAGGCACCATGAGGATGTCTGCCTTGAATCCATATATTGTTCTACTGGGTTTTATCCACGTAAAAAAAAACCCAGTGGATTTCTGCCTTGAATCCATATATTGTGTCTGACACATAGCATTGGAAAAAGTGTAGAAAAGGGCAACTAGAATGATTAAAGGGTTGGAACACTTTCCCTATGAAGAAAGGTTAAAACGCTTGGGGCTCTTTAGCTTGGCGAAACGTCGACTGCGGGGTGACATGATAGAGGTTTACAAGGTTATGCATGGGATGGAGAAAGTAGAGAAAGAGGTACTTTTCTCCCTTTACGTTCTGAATAAAACTTGGTTAGTCTTAAAGGTGCAGCTTGACTCCTGCTTTGTTCAACACACTTCTGTGTTTGGTGTGGTTTCTCCTTAGTGGTCTACATCTTGGGGTCCTTGGAGATGTTGCAGGAGATCATGCGCCTTGCTCAGGCTCAGAACATGACCAACGGTGACTACGTCTTCTTCCACATGGATATTTGGGGGGAAAGTCTGAGAGCTGAGGGGCATCGTGAGGCAGCCAAGCCCTGGCAGAGCAAGGAGAGCCCAGATAGAGGAGATCTCCGAGAGGCCTTCCAGGTAAGTCCAGGACTCTGCTGCAGGGAGGGAAGAATGGAGAAAAACTTGGGAGATGACTACAGGTGCTGGAATCACCCCAAAGAACACTGCCTTCCCTGGGTGTGTTTCAGTGCAAACGTAAGGGTGTGATGGGATTTGGGGAGGGCCACAGTTTAACGTGTTGAGCCACAACCTGCAGGAGATTTGAAGCAAGAATGAGTCCTGCAGTGACTCTGAACAGGTGCAGAGATCTTTCCCCTTAGGAGCGAGTCCCCACAGCCAGACTCTGCTTCAATATGCAGGGAAGGGAAGTTTGCTTCTGGGCTCCTCCAGACTGAGCCACAGCTGATCAAGTGAAGGAGGGTGACCTGCAGATGATGGTCTTGTGGATCTACCATGGCTGGCCACTTGGAAGGGGTGTTGGGAAAGGCCTCCTTCAGCATGGAAGTAGATAGTTTATTTTCAACCTTCTGTTCAGTCCCACATTTGGGATGGCCCAGGCCCAAGCATGGAGAGCAACTCGATGAGCAACCGTTAGAAGTAAGTGGGATGCTGTTTTTTACCTGGATAAACTACAGTGGAACCTCTGGCTTCCATTCTGTGTGTAGAGACAGGAGTTTCTGAGTCAGAATCCCGTAGCCTGAAGGGAGGTGAGAGGGGGACGAGAGGCTGCCCCTCTGAGATGGAGAGTCTTTTCCATCTTGCAGGAGACCAGACCTGGCAGAACCCTGCCCTGCCTAATCTGCTGGTGTCTCTTCCGAGCTGCCCAGACCTGCCTGGGAAGTCCTGAAGGAGCCTCAGCCAGCTGGAGCTCCCTTGACTTTTTCTCTAATTGCAGACGGTGCTGGTGGTCACTCCCCATGAGCCCCAAACCCCCGAATACCAGCGTTTCCACAGCCGACTGGTCCTGCGTGCTCAGAAAGACGCCGGTGTAGCAGTGAATGACTCCATGGTAAATCCACACACTCCTCCTTGCATATCTTCTTCTGTGTTCTGTTATTAGGGGGGGGGGGGGTGGGCAGGACCCTTTGTGAGAAGTGAGATGAGAGAGATCAGCTTTCTGGAGCCAAAATTATTTTTCTCCCTGGCCTTGGGAATCTCCTATCGTGGCAAAGAAATTACCGTACTTAGGCGAGTCCCCAGGTTGGGGGGTTGAAGCAGGCAGCTGTGGCTTCGCTTTGGAGGTGGGTCACGAAGGTTGGCTTGATAGATCCAGGTCAAAATTAGCCAACAGCCCTGCCAGTTGTTAGCAGTAGCGTCCTTGGTAGTTCTGTGTTCTGAGTGACCATGGTTGCTTTTTCCTCCCTGGCTTTCACAGATCCTGTCCTGAATGGATTTTCAGTTGTGCTATCTGCACTGTGTGATTCAGCCATCTGAAAAACCACTGCCCCCTCCCCCATTTCCTCGTGGCCACCTCCCAGCCGTGTGTTCTCCCTTCCTTGTGTGCATCACAGCTTGCCTCTTGTCACCCAGGTCTGGACTGGTCTCCCCTCCTGAATCTGTCACCCAACTGGATGTTGTGATCCAGAAGTCTCCTCCATGTCATATTTAAAGGAGGGTGAATCCCAGGCCTCATTTCTTGGTTTAAACAATTTTATTGATAACATATGGTAACAATGTCTAATTATATCATTACTATCCCTAACCCATATGATATTTTCCAATCCCCCCTCCCTCCATTACTGGACTCCCGCCGAAGTTATGTACTTGAGTTCAGTTATAAAGGTACCCTTAACCAATCAAAGTTCAATATCTCTCTTTTCGCATACTCATTGTTAAAAAATTGCCCAATGTCTTTTTACATTCCACTCTTTCTCTAAATTTCTTCCACTCCTTTTTGAACACTTCCAAATCATAATCTCTTAAAGTTCTTGTTAATTTGTCCATCTCACTCCACGATAAAACTTTCACGATCCAATCCCATTTCTCTGGTATTTTTTCTTGCTTCTACAACTGCGCATACAATGTCCTAGCAGCTGAGAGCAAGTACCAAATTAGAGTTCTATCTTTTTTTTGGCCTCATTTCTTGGTGAGCTGCCAGATCTAACCTTTCCTGCGGCATGGTGGTCACCAGACCTGCACAGACCAAGAGATACCCTGGATTCCCAGCATCAGACTCCTGCCCCTGCAAAAGAGTAGTTGCCAGTCTGGAGCCATTCAGGGGCCCTCTGGCTCCAAGATATGTCATCTGCACCTTCATGGGCCTCCACATGGCACTGCTCATGGCTGCACAAGTAGAGCCGTGTCTCCGTTGTCCTGAGTGATGACCTCCAAGTCCAAGGCAGTGGCTGCCAGTGGGACCCGGGGGGCGGGATGGGAGGAGGGAACAGGGTTGTTCCATAATGTTCCTTTCATTCTCCCTGTCCCACTCTGGCAGGGGACCCTGGTGGCCGGCTGCTTCCATGATGTGGTGCTGCTGTATCTCAAGGCACTGGAGGAAACGCTGCATGAAGGTGGAACCAAGCGGAATACCAGCCGCATCCTGGAAAAGATGAGGGGCCAGAAATTCCAGGGTATTGGATGCTTGGTGGAGGGAAGAAAGAGGGGGGGAGTGGAGGACAGGGAGGTAGAATTGAAATTGGGGCTGGGGGTTGGGGGAAGGCAGAAGGTGGGTGCCCTGGGCTGAGAGAGATCAGGCCAGGAGGGAGCAGGAGAGGGTGGGGATGGGGGAGAGGCTGTCTTTAGAGGGGAGCTGCCCCAGAGCCTGTCCAAGAGGCCAACTCAGACATGGTTCATGAGGGACAAGCGATGCCAGGGGCCACAGAAATGACGTGCATCTCTCTCCCTGCCCCCACCCACCCAGGTGTCACTGGGACGGTGAGCCTCAACAACGACTATGTCCGAGAGACGGATTTCGACCTGTGGGCCATGAGGGATGTGGAGAGCGGAGAATACCAGGTGAGTGTATGAGGGGGAGGGGAGGTGTCAGCCATGGTAGGTGGAGGAAGGGTCCCCAAGCAGCCCCATTGGGTCTCTGAACAGGTTTGCATGCACTGAATAGGCACTAAAGAGCCATGAGGGGGAATGGGGAATGTGAGGGTGGTGGGAGGTGAAACGCCAGCACCTCTTGGCTTTTTCATTTGGATGATTTTGGGAAGTTGCGACAGACATGGGAGGAAGATGCATCTTAGGTCTGTGATCTTAATCCAGCCCCTTCTTCCCACAGGTGGTGAGTCATTATACAGGATCAGAGAAGCAGATGAAGTGGGTGGGGCCCGTACTTTGGAAGAAGGGGGGCCCTCCTCTCGACAACCCGCCCTGTGTCTTCAATATGGATGACCCCTCCTGTGGTAAGAGTGGGTGTTTCCAGGGGGAGAGGGACTGTCTGCATTGGCCATTCCTAAGCCCTTTCATCCCCTCTGCCACCTTCACTGGTGATCTGGCTGCCAGGACAACCGTATGTAGGAACGTTCAAACACCTGCCATTTTGTCTCATGTTCTGCTCTCTGGTTGGGAGCACAGAGCTGAATCTCCACCCCTGGCTGTTCAGAACCTACTGATAACTTTTCATTGGGTCAGGTTTTTGCATGTTTGTATAAGTACAGTTGGCATGATTTCACATACGCATGTGCTCACAACCTCCGAATGGGAGTTCTAGTTTCCTCCTCTCATGTAGACCCGCCGTCCCTGCTCATTTCTTGGCAAGTCATCCTAAAAACATACAGAGGGCAACTTGATCAGTTCGACAGTAATGATTGTGTATTTTTTTTTTTAAAAGTCTTACCGTTTGGTGCTCATTTCAGTCTTATCACAGAGGGTTTTCACAAGTGCACATTTTTGCTCAGCCTTCTGGGATTTCAGTCCTCCCTCCATGTCATTTAATTATCTGAAGGAACCTCTGTTTCGCTTTCTGCATAGAGACAAAATCAGCTTGAAAGGGACAAGGAAATTGAACCTAAGAACTACAACTTGTGCTCTTTTCTCCACCCCCATTGATGAGTTTCTTTTGGGTGGTTTCTGAATGAGTGCTTTCTTCAACTTATCCAGAGCAAGACACTGGGCAAATCCAGATCTGCAAGTGAAGCATGGGTAATTCTTTCCACTGAGACAGGCATTCCTTATGCCATCCCCAGTGCCCCATTCCACCCACACTCTGCAGCTTGAAGTGGTGGTTCCATCTGAGAGGTCAGTCACCCCTAAGTAGGGATTTTCAAACACTCACCTGTGAATCTCATAATCTGCTGGCTGATTGGAACAGGGAACTGCCTTATTGCCAATCAGTTCAGCCATTCCAGAGAATTTCAGGTAAGTACCAGGTAAGTTTTTGCATAATGCAACAGTCGGCGGTATTTCACAAATCCCAATGGAAGTTCTACCTCCCCCCAATATATCTGTCAGCTCACTACTCAGCAGCCAGTCATAAAAATAAACACTGAGCAAATTAATTGGTCAAATAATGATTAGAAATGCATGCTTTTGTAAAGGTCTTACTGTTTGGTGTTCATTCCGTGTTATCGTCAAGGTCCTTTGTATGCACACTTTTCCACTCACCCTTATGGGAGTTTTCATCTTTCCTCCATGTCATTTCATTCTCTGGAGGAACCTCAGTTTCACCTTCTGCACAGATGCAAAAGTGCCTTGAAAGGGAGAAGATGAATCTGAAGCACCACCACTAGTCCGCAGCTGCAAAGCTGTTCGGCCACTGCTCAAGGCGCACAGCAGCAAGGTGAATAGATCCAGGACTCAGCTCAGGAGTGATCATGGCTGCTGAACATGGTTTCTTTGTCTGAGACAGGGATGGAATTCTAGCAGGAGCTCCTTTGCATATTAGGCCACACACCCCTGATGTAGCCAATCCTTCAAGAGCTTACAAGGCTCTTTTTTGTAAGTTCTTAGGGGGGTTGGCTACATCGGGGTGTGGCCTAATACGTAAAGGAGCTCCTGCTAGAATTCCATCCCTGATCTGAGACCTGTTCTCCTCAAAATTTCTGGCATCCATACCATTCTGGACCTCCCCACAAGAGATTTTTGTGT
The DNA here is from genome assembly GCF_032191835.1 of Heteronotia binoei. NCBI lineage: Eukaryota > Metazoa > Chordata > Lepidosauria > Squamata > Gekkonidae > Heteronotia > Heteronotia binoei. The sequence continues at coordinate 73,359 of NW_026800023.1, read as the reverse complement.
TGTGTTCTAGTGGCTTGCAATTGAAAGATAAGATGGAATGGAGAAATTTCCAGTGTGGTTGGGGAGGGAGAGATCAGAAAGTTGACATGGGGGATTTACTTAGAGTTGGTTCCCCCGCACACACGTACACACAAAGGAAGAGAAACTTCTCCCAGCACCCCAGAGCAAAGAACAGTGTCTGGGGGTCAAGTCAGAACTGGAGGACATAGTGCACAAAAGTCAAATTGGCGCAGGTTGTGTGGTTGCAGCCTCATGTGGAACCAAGTTGTGTGGGCACTTTCCTGGGAGAGCCATGCGTATGCAGGAGGAATGACCCCACAAGCACTGTCCCAGATCACCTTGGGAGTTAATGCTCCCGTCAGCCACTTCATCCAAGTGTCATCTCGGGGCCAACGGTGGGCCTGCCTCAGCAGAACTGACCAGCTCCTGCCTGGCTGCAGATGCAAGACATCCTGTCCAGAAGGGCCTGCATTGAACCACCCAGAATGGATGCTGCCCCCCTGGAACATACAGGTGAGGAAGGGGTTGACACAAGGGAACTCCACACAAGCAGCTGCCTTGTGCCTCCAAACTGTGGGTGGCGGGGGGGGGGGGAGAGATATGCAAGCGGGATGGTTGGGGGCAGTGTGGGCGGGGACTGCCATCTCTGGGTGGACACTGGGGGGCTGGATTCCTCATAGGATCCTCCTTTACTTGGGAATTGCTCCTTTTGTAGAGGGATAATGATGCATGGCCCTGACTCTCCCACCCTCTCCAGCCAGGCATTCAGGAGGAGAGATTCAGTGGAGTTCCTGCTACTAACTCATCACTGATATAGTGGAGGTGAGGGATGGTGAGGAGGGACCAAAGGGAGGTGAGTATATAGAGCTGATGAGCATTGTGGGGTCAAAGAGGGTGGGGCAGTTGCTAAAGACAGCTGAGAGACCACCCACTAAAAGGCCAGGGTGATTCCCTCCCTGTTCTCCTCCCAGAGCTCAGATGTTCCTTCACAGCTAGAGGGAGAGGTCATCCTTACTGGGTGGTCCTATGGGCACCATGCCTGTCATCTTTCAGAGCTCTTTTCTCTGCCAACCCTTATAAATTTGGCAGCTCTCGGGGGGCTTGCTCTCAAGTGGGCTACCATGTCTCCTTCCATGCTCCCAAGGGCTTTCTCAGCAGCCTCTTCCGTTCCCTTCACAGCATCAACAGGATCCATAGCAGCCTCACGTCTTCTGACTCTGCGGTGAATAGTAGCTTGGCACCCAAGATCTCTGGCTGTGGGCTGGTCAGTTTCCAGAAGAGCAGGGAGGGTGAGTAGAACCACAGGTTTTCCACCATCCGCAATGGCAGTCCCTGTCTCATTGGCCAGGCCTTCCTTCCTCCCTCCCTCCCCATCCCCAGAGTAAGGACAGTATTCAGTCTTGCTGTTCCTGAGCCCATTTGAAGTCATTCTCTGTGTTCTTTTGAGGGGAACACAGGACCTTTGCAGGATCACCTTCTGTTGGGTTTTTGCAAGGGTCATCCTTGAGTCACGAAAGAGTTAAGCTGTTGTTGCTGTGTGCTAATGCTGTTGAGTAGAATCTTCCCACAAGAAAGAGCTTGTTCTTTTCATTTGTGTGTGTGTGTGTGTGTGTGTGTGTGGGCACCTGGAAGTAATGGCAGCCTATGGTGACATGGAGGATGAAGGGCATGGAGGATGTTCAGAGAGGTGGCTGAATAAAGCCTGCCTCTGGCATTCCAAATCACGCTTGCTTGGGCTATCCACGCAATAGTCAATTTTAAGGTCACCAGGAGTGGAATTTTAGCAGGAGCTCCTTTGCATATTAGGCCACACACCCCTAATGTAGCCAGTCCTCCAAGAGCTTGCAAGGCTCTTTTTTCTAAGCTCTTGGAGGACTGGCTACATCAGGTGTGTGTGGCTTAGTATACAAAGGAGCTCCTGCTAGAATTCCACCCCTGAAGATCACCACTAGTCACTCTTCTAAGAGGCCCATCAGTGGTTATTTCCCACAGCATAATTGTTGGAACTCTCTGTCTGGGGCAAGTGATGCTCTGTATTCTTGGTGTTGAGGGGGCCAACAGTGGGGGGGCTTCTAGTGTCCTGGCCCCACTGATGGACCTCCTGATGGCACCCAGGTTTTTTTGGCCAGTGCGTGACACAGATTGTTGAACTGGATGAGCCATTGGCCTGATCCAACATGGCTTCTCTTGTGTTCTTATGTGACACAGAGTGTTGGACTGGATGGGCCATTGGCCTGATCCAACATGGCTTCTCTTATGTTCTTATGTGACACAGAGTGTTGGACTGGATCGGCCATTGGCCTGATCCAACATGGCTTCTCTTCTGTTCTTATGTGACACAGAGTGTTGGACTGGATGGGCCATTGGCCTGATCCAACATGGCTTCTCTTATGTTTTTCTGTGACACAGATTGTTGAACTGGATGAGCCATTGGCCTGATCCAACATGGCTTCTCTTATGTTCTTATGAATATGAGGTGACCTTAGGATTGATCATTGTCTAGTTAATATATTGGAGAACCTTTGCTTATTTATAGATGAGCAATTCTGGTATTTGCTGTTCATATACAGTGGAGTGCCGCAGGAGAGTTCTGGGTTCAGCCCATTTGAACTACTCTTCAGCAGTCAGGCAAGAAGGCTGATGGATCTCCTAAAGGACGGTTGGTCAGGAAAACAGAGCATCGAGAATGGAGATGGCATATCTTATCTCCAAGAAAACATAACAAGAGCTGAGAGCAGCTGTTTCAGACAACATGAGAAGAGTCCAGCAGAAGAAGATGTGGTTGGATTCCCAGCTCACGAGAGAATCTTCCAGCCTGGAGACAGAGTCCTCGTGCTGAAGCCCCAAAGGAAACACAAATTTGTAGTGGCTTGAGAAGGATTTTTCCAAGTTGTACATAAGGTTTCCGATGTAAATGATGTGGTTAATATGAATGCTGAAGGGGAGCAATGTGAACTATTCCATGTGAATATGTTGAAACTTTGTTATGACTGGGGTAACCTGGTCCTTCCGACTGGAGGTGGGAGGAAAGATGAGATTGCTCTATTAGGCCGGGTTAAAGTAAACAAGAGAGGCACCCTAAATGAAGCGAAGTTAGCCCCATCCCTCTCAAAAGATCAGCAAACGCAAGTTAAGGCCGTCTTGATGAGATTTCAATCCGTCTTCTAATTTCCTTGGTAGAACCCAGCTATCCCACCGTAGAATTGACACCGTGGATTCCAGACCGGTTGCTTTACTGCCATGTGGGGTAACTTGTCCTAATGCCACCATTATAAAACAGTAGGTTAAAGAAATATTAAAGCTTGGACCGGTAGTCCCTTTTGAAAGTCCTTGGACCTCCCCTGTTATTATAGTGTCAAAACGGGACAACAGCAGAAGATTCTGTGTGCACTACAGAAGGTTAAACAAAGTAATGATGCCAGATGTCTACCCAATGCCCTGAGAGGATGAGCTTGTGGAAACTATCGGGGCTGCCCACTCTATATCCACCATAGATTTAACTAAAAGGTACTGGCACGTGGCTTTGGGTCCTAAAGATCAGCCTAGAACAGCTTTTGTGACTAGGGAGGGACTGTTTTCAGGTCACTGTCCTAGCCTTTGGCCCAAGGAATGCCCCAGCCGCATTCCAGCAGCTGTCTGGGCTGAGAGATGATATAGCTGTATTCAGCCAGACATGGAAAGAGCACCTCCGCCATCCTTCCAACAAAACAAAGATCCTGGTCTGACTGTGAAGGCATGCGAGTGAATTACCTTGGGCATGTCCTTGGAGGAGGGGAGATAAAGCCGAACTGGAGCAAGGTGCAGGTAACTCAAGAGTGTCTCAGACCCACCACAAAAAACCAGATAAATTCATTTATAGGGATCGTAGGATGTTATAGGAGGTTTATACCTGGTTCCAGTGCAATCGCAGCTCCTTTATTTGAGTGCAAGAAGAAATCAGACCCAGTGTTTGGCATGTACGCCAGGAGTGGAGCTTTGAGGGGAAACTGCCTTCCTTTTGTTCTTAAGAGTTATGAGCGAGTCAAGATGCAGACTGGCAAAGAATACAAGATGGAGTTGGAACTAGAAAGATGAGTTAGGCTGTTACTGTTATTCTCCCCATGTAACCCTTCCCTAATTTTCTAGTCAACTTTTATTAGAGGCTAATAACACACATGTGACTGCCTTATTTCCTCCGCACATTTGCACTCTGCTGAGAATACAACACCTGGCCTTTCTCTCTTCCTCCATCCCTTGACCTATTCTCCTTGGCTATCCCAAGGAGCTGTGGGCAGCACCTTACCGAGGCAAGAAACCAAGGAATACAGTTTTGTCATTACCTCAAGAGAGACAGCTGTGTGCAGCGGGGCTTCCTCTGTTATGGGCAGGGACCTCAGCCCCAAAGGGCAGGAAGGAAGAGCTCTGTTGACTCTGAAGAAGCCAAAGATGGCCTCTGCCTTGTTGTAGCTATATTGTTGGGTCCCCGGCTGGTTCCTCTCTTCCCAGTCACCTCATGCCAAGCAGTTCAAGAATGTGAGTGCTGGAAGCAGAGGGTGAAGACCACCAAGGCTTTGGCTTGCACCATTTTGCCCCAATTCAGTTGCTCAGCCACTAGAGGGGGAGAGAGTCACTGGGCTTCCCACCATTCCTGGAGCCCCATTGGGTCTCTGTCATGGGCAAACAGGGATGGGCGTTTAGAAGGGCCTGGTAGAAAGCATGATCTCCCCACCAGGGCTGATAAGCCCCTCTCTGTGGGGTTTGGTGTCTCTCCCCCCTTGCAAAGGAGTCCCTTGACCTGGCACTACTCCTCCAGGTTGCCCTGAGGGGGTTCTTCCATGAGCTTCTCCAGGGGGTTGGTGTCCTGCCTGATGAGCAACAGAAGAGAGGAGTGTGTGGGTCCATGGCACAGGAGAACCCTTTATTTGGGAGGGAGCAGAATCCGCTGGAGGTCATTTGACATACCTGACGGTGGTGGCAGTAACGGGGAGAAAGTGCCAGAACATTCTCTATTGAAAGCGGGGAAACAAGATGGATGCTTGGGGAGTAGGGAAGATCTGGTACTCAGAAGTTCATTTCCAGATGTGCGCGTTCATCTGCATTCTTGATCATCCCTGTGGGTAAAGATAGCGCCCAGCAGAGTACGTGCACAGATGCACAGCTTTTGCTGAAAAGAGACCATTTACTGAGGCATTGTGAACAACACACCACGAGACATGATAAAGCAAAATACATAAGGGCAGATATGATCTGACATTTCTTGCCTTTACCATTTCTCAAGTTTTCAGTTTCATTGTGGTTTTGTAGAGCAATTATCATAGGGGCCTGCACTGGCCCCAGCCCTGGGAGGGGCATTGCTCTGTGGCCAGTCTTTCTCAGAACCAGCCATAGCTCTGGCAGAGGTTGTCTTTGAAAGGGCAGCTGCTGTGAGAGCCCTCTCCAGCCCCACCCACCTCACAGGGTGTCTGTTGTGGGGGAGGAAGGTAAAGGAGATTGTAGGCCGTTCTGAGACTCTGTCCTTGACAGGGCAGCTGCTGTGAGAGCCCTCTCCAGCCCCACCCACCTCACAGGGTGTCTGTTGTGGGGGAGGAAGGTAAAGGAGATTGTAGGCCGTTCTGAGACTCTGTCCTTGACAGGGCAGCTGCTGTGAGAGCCCTCTCCAGCCCCACCCACCTCACAGGGTGTCTGTTGTGGGGGAGGAAGGGAAAGGAGATTGTAGGCCGTTCTGAGACTCTGTCCTTGACAGGGCAGCTGCTGTGAGAGCCCTCTCCAGCCCCACCCACCTCACAGGGTGCTTGTTGTGGGGGGGGGGAAGGTAAAGGAGATTGTAGGCCGTTCTGAGACTCTGTCCTTGAAAGGGCAGCTGCTGTGAGAGCCCTCTCAGCCCCACCCACCTCACAGGGTGTCTGTTGTTGGGGAGGAAGGGAAAGGAGATTGTAGGCCGTTCTGAGACTCCGTCCTTGAAAGGGCAGCTTCTGTGAGAGCCCCCTCAGCCCCACCCACCTCACAGGGTGTCTGTTGTGGGGGAGGAGGGTAAAGGAGATTGTAGGCCGTTCTGAGACTCTGTCCTTGAAAGGGCATCTGCTGGGAGAGCCCTCTCAGCCCCACCCACCTCACAGGGTGTCTGTTGTGGGGGAGGAGGGTAAAGGAGATTGTAGGCCGTTCTGAGACTCTGTCCTTGAAAGGGCATCTGCTGGGAGAGCCCTCTCAGCCCCACCCACCTCACAGGGTATCTGTTGTAGGGGAGGAAGGGAAAGGAGATTGTAGGCCGTTCTGAGACTCTGTCCTTGAAAGGGCAGCTTCTTTGAGAGCCCCCTCAGCCCCACCCACCTCACAGGGTGTCTGTTGTCGGGGAGGAGGGTAAAGGAGATTGTAGGCCGTTCTGAGACTTTCCTTGAAAGGGCAGCTGCTGTGAGAGCCCTCTCCAGCCCCACCCACCTCACAGGGTGTCTGTTGTTGGGGAGGAAGGGAAAGGAGATTGTAGGCCACTCTGAGACTCTGTCCTTGAAAGGGCAGCTTCTGTGTGAGAGCCCCCTCAGCCCCACCCACCTCACAGGGTGTCTGTTGTGGGGGAGGAAGGTAAAGGAGATTGTAGGCCGTTCTGAGACTCTGTCCTTGACAGGGCAGCTGCTGTGAGAGCCCTCTCCAGCCCCACCCACCTCACAGGGTGTCTGTTGTTGGGGAGGAAGGGAAAGGAGATTGTAGGCCACTCTGAGACTCTGTCCTTGAAAGGGCAGCTTCTGTGTGAGAGCCCCCTCAGCCCCACCCACCTCACAGGGTGTCTGTTGTGGGGGAGGAAGGTAAAGGAGATTGTAGGCCGTTCTGAGACTCTGTCCTTGACAGGGCAGCTGCTGTGAGAGCCCTCTCCAGCCCCACCCACCTCACAGGGTGTCTGTTGTTGGGGAGGAAGGGAAAGGAGATTGTAGGCCACTCTGAGACTCTGTCCTTGAAAGGGCAGCTTCTGTGTGAGAGCCCCCTCAGCCCCACCCACCTCACAGGGTGTCTGTTGTGGGGGAGGAAGGTAAAGGAGATTGTAGGCCACTCTGAGACTCTTCGGAGTAGAGGGTAGGGTATAAATCCAATATCTTCTTCATCTTCCTGCTTGTGCCTGGCAAGGGCCCGGAGGAGCACAGGGTTGGCGGGTGGCCCAGGGACTCTCCGCCCACCTCTATGAGCATCCAAGGTGGGCAAGATGGTGTGAGCTGAGGCCTTGGAGGGCATCGCCCTCTGTTTCAGGGACACCTGGCTGGATGAAATTATTTGATTTTTATTTATTGGATTTATATCCCACCCATCCCACCAAGGCAGGCTCAGGGTGGGTAACAACCAAAACATATACATTGATCCATTAAAATCCTGAAATATCAGACCAATGGATCACAATTCACAAATATTAGTTAAGCACAAGATGGCTATATTCTATGAATCTGCTTGGTGGAATTGTTTTCTGTGGCCCCAGAAGGTAGGACCAGAACCGATGGGTTGAAATTCAATCAAAAGAGTTTCCGGCTCAACATTTGGAAGAACTTCCTGACCGTTAGAGCGGTTCCTCAGTGGAACAGGCTTCCTCGGGAGGTGGTGGGCTCTCCTTCCTTGAAGAATCTGGCAACAGACGGTGCTGTCGTGTTGATCTGCACTCTTGATCATCCCAGTGAGTAAAGAGCGGCCAGCAGAACGCGCGCAGATGCACAGCTTTTGCTGAGGAGAAAACATTTACTGAGACATTATAAATAACATACCATAAGATACGATAAAGAAAATACACAAGGGCAGATACGATCTGATGTTTCTTGCCTTTACCATCTCTCAGGCCTTCAGTTGCATTGTGATTTTGCGAAGCGATTATCATAGGGGCATGCACTACCCCTAGCCCTGGGGGGGTGGCATTGGTCTGTGCCCAGCTTGTCTCAGAAACACCCATCCCTGCTTGTGCCTGGCAAGGGCCCAGAGGGGCTCCAGGGTGGGTGGGCAGCCCAGTGCCTCTCTGCCTGCCTCTCCAAATGAGTGGCTGAGCATCCATGGTGGTGCCAGCTGAGGCTTTGAAGGGCATCACTCTCTGCCTCGTGGACTGGGCAAAATGGTCTTGCAGAGGCCCTGGGGGTTTGGGCCTGCAGAGGGGAGCAAAGTAGAATGCCACAGAGTCCACCCTCCAAAGCAGCCCTTTTCTGTACATGAACTGATCTCTATAGACTGGAGATCACTTATAATTCCAGAAAGTCTTCAGGCTCTGTGTGGAGGTGGGCAAGAGTAGTCTGGTGGGACTTGTAGGAGGCCTCCATCCCTGGGAAAAGTGGAAGTCTTCTGCCAGCCTGGACGGAAAGGTTGGTTCCAAGCCAGGATGGTTCCATCCCCAGAGCAGGGGTGGCCAAAATTGATTACATAAGAGCCACATAGAATAAATGTCAGATGTTTGAGAGCCAAAAAACGGGAAGGCAGGCAGGCAAACAGACGGAGGGGAGGGAGAGGTGGAAAGACAGCAACTTTAACTTCAAACACATTCTCTCCAAGCCAGCTGACAGGACGGAAGGGACTTGGCAGAGCCACACAATATGTGTGGAAGAACCACATGTGACTCCCCAGCTGCAGCTTGGGGACCTCTGCCCTAGAGCATGATGCAAGTCTAGGCAAGAGTTTAAACCCCAAAATATCTGCGGGGGGAGAGGGGCAGCTTTCGACGGGAGGGCTGGCCAGTGCGGTAGAGTCCAATGACTGCCAAGTGGCTGGAGTCACTCACCTGCAGTGTAGTACAAAAAAATAAAAGATGTGAAATTCAACTAGTGAGTCTGTTTTCTTTTTTAATACAATACGATATAACCAACGTGTCTATTTTCTTCCATGTGTTATGCAATGCAATTCAATGAATTCCAATATATTGACAAATATTAGAAGAAGAAGAAGATATTGGATTTATATCCCACCCTCCACTCCGAAGAGTCTCAGAGTGGCTCACAATCTCCTTTACCTTCCTCCCCCACAACAGACACCCTGTGAGGTGAGTGGGGCTGGAGAGGGCTCTCCAGCCCCACTCACCTCAGCTGCCCTTACAAGGACAGAGTCTCAGAACGGCCTACAATCTCCTTTACCTCCCCCCCCCACAACAGACACCCTGTGAGGTGGGTGGGGCTGGAGAGGGCTCTCACAGCAGCTGCCCTTTCAAGGACAACCTCTGCCAGAGCTATGGCTGACCCAAGGCCATTTCAGCAGCTGCAAGTGGAGGCGTGGGGAATCAAACCCGGTTCTCCCAGATAAGAGTCCGCACACTTAACCACTACACCAAACTGGCTCTCCAGGCTCAGGGCGGCTCACAACGTGTGAAACTTACAGGAAACTGTCACAATGTAATAATAATATATTTTATTTATATAATAATAATAATAATACTTTTTATTTGTATCCCGCCCTCCCCGCCGAAGCAGGCTCAGGGCGGCTCACAACATGTGAAACTTACAATTTACAATATAAAACATTTTCCAAAACAAGATATGTAATTCACTAATTAAAATCATTATAATTAAAACATAAAATTACAATAAAAATTACTCTAGCACTTTCAAACGTCCATAACATACTGCAGGGGTGGCCAACGGTAGCTCTCCAGATGTTTGTTGCCTACAACTCCCATCAGCCCCAGCCAGCATGGCCAATGGCTGGGGCTGATGTGAGTTGTAGGCAACAAACATCTGGAGAGCTACCGTTGGCCACCCCTGACATACTGAGTTTGCCATTGTAAGACACAGGGGTGGAATTATGAACATATGAAGCTGCCTTATACTGAATGAGACCCTCGGTCCATCAAAGTCAGTATTGTCTACTCAGACTGCAGGGGCTCTCCAGGGTCTCAAGCTGAGATTTTTCATGCCTATTTGCCTGGACCCTTTTTTAGTGGAGATACCAGGGATTTAACCTGGTACCTTCTGCTAACCAAGCAGGTGCTCCACCACTGAGCCACTGTCCCTTCCCAGGACTCTAGCTGGAGCTCCTTTGCATATTGGACCACACAACCCGATGTAGCCAATCCTCCAAGAGCTTACAAGGCTCTTTTTTGTAAGCTCCAGGAGGATTGGCTACATCATGGGTGTGTGGCCTAATATGCAAAGGAGCTCCTGCTAGAATTCCACCCCTGGTCAGACACAGGCAGTTGCAGTGACAATCTTCAGCAGTCTCCTCTTCCCTCATTGCCAGATAGACTGCCCACAACCCTGGAGGTTCCACTGGTGAACAGCAAAAGCAGCTGAAGTGTAGGCCTGCACCTACCACATAGCCTGCCTTCAATCCTGGGTGTTCAATGGAATGTATTGCCTGCCAACATGAGTGTAGGAGAAAAGGGTTTTCTGTTTTGAATAAATTGGGAATAAAGTGAACTTCCTTGTATCTCAATATGTGTATTTTCAGGAATGCACGTCATAGAAGAAGGTATGGTAAAGAAGGAGAAGGAGATTGGGTTTGCACCCCACCCTTCGCTCAGTCTCAAAGCAGCTCTTTTTCCAGGGGGAGTCCTGCTTGATCAGCAACAGAAGCTCCTGGTTCTGCAACCAGGGAGGAATGCGTGGCTCTGTGACACAGGAGGGGACAGAAAACCCTGGAGGTCATTCCACACACATGGCCGCAACAGTAGAGGGGGGTGGATGTTCTCTTTTGAAAACCCTTCCGGGGGCTCCGTTAACATATGAACTTATGAAGCTGCCTTATACTGAATCAGACCTTCAGTCCATCAGAGTCAGTCAGTATTGTCTACTCAGATTGGCAACAGCTCTCCAGGGTCTCAAGCGGAGGTTTTTCACCCCTATTTGCCTGGACCCTTTTGAGTTGGAGATGCGGGGGGGGGGGGGGGGGGACTGAACCTGGGAAGGGATGGTGGCTCCGTGGTAGAGCCTCTGCTTGGTAAGCAGAAGGCCTCAGGTTCAATCCCCAGCATCTCCAACTCAGAAGGGTCCAGGCAAGTAGGCGTGAAAAACCTCAGCTTGCGACCCTGGAGAGCCGCTACCGGGCTGAGTAAACAATACTGACTTTGATGGACCCAGGGCCTGATTCAGTATAAGGCAGCTTCATATGTTCAAAAAAACCCTTCTGCTTACCAAGCAGATGCTCTACCACTGAGCCACCGTCCCTCCCCATTCCAGCCCCGCATGCCCTGCCCTGATGGGAACAACGCCACTCTCTTTCCCTGTTAAGACGAACCTGCTTGATTGTTTGAAAAAGAGACAGGAGGTACGTGCAGGGACTGCCGAAGGAATCCGCAAGACCTTCACATACGTATGCAGAGAGAGTCTGGGAACACACAGTGCTGGGCCTCCCTCCCTTAAGCCTCCTAGTGCTAACAGGGCTGGGAGCCTGCTCACCCCATGGGCAGAGAAGTGCAGGGGACTCACTTAGCTCCCCCCCCCCAATCTTATAACAAGCAAGAGGGGAGCTGGAGTGCCAAAACAAGCCTCTGGCTGTTGGAAGCTGTTTGCATCATGGGCGGGGGAAGTGGAGCAGGTATGCGGGTGCAGAGGAATGAATGCATGGGGTGTGGGGTCCGATCTGGCTGTGTGGGGGCATGATGGGGAGGACGCCAAGAGCAGGCAGAGGGTGACTGGGGCAAGGTGGGGCAGCAGGAGCATCCTGGCCGTTGGGGGGAGGGGCAGATGGATCCAGAACCAGAACAGGCCTCTGTGGATGCTCACTCAGTGAGTGCGGAAGGTCAGAGTTGGGATAATTCCTGTCTCGGAGCAGGCGCCAAATACCCCCAGCCAGGCAGGGGCACGACCACTGCCTTCCCCTCCCCAGGCCTTGGCCCATCAGGCGACCAGGCTGGGGAGGGGGAAGATCCGGTACTCGGAAGTACATTTCAGGACGTGCGTGTCAATCTGCACTCTTGATCATCCCTGGGGGGTAAAGATAGCGGCCAGCAGAGCATGCACAGAGGCGCAGCTTTTGCTGAGAAAGGCAGTTTGTGGAGGCGCCAGGAACAACCCGCCCACGCGACACGATAACACAAAATCCATGACGAGGGCAGATGCAATCAGACGTCCCTTGCCTTTGATCATCTCTCAAGCCTTCCCTTACATTGTGGTTTCACAGTGGATTTGACTGCCAATCAGCCCTGTGGGGGGCCTTGCTGTGTGCCTCGTCTCTCTCATAAACACCCACCCCTGCTCCAGGGTCAGTGGGCGGCCCAGTGACATTCTGCCTGCCTCCCCAGCTGAGTGGCTGAGCACCCGAGGTGGGCAAGAGGGTGCCAGCTGAGGCCTTGGGGGCATCACCCTCTGCTTCAGGGACACCTGGCTGGGCGAAATGATCCTGCAGAGGCCCTGGGGGGTTAGGGTGAAGCCTGGGGAGGGAGGGGAGGAGCCACAAGTACAGAAGATCTTCAGGCTCCACATGGAGATGGGCAAGCATAGCCCAGTGGGCAATGGGGAACCAACCTGGAGGGAAATGTTGCCTCCAAGTCAAGATGCCGGTCTTTGGGCTGGGCTTGAGCTGAGCGGTTGGTCAGACCCACTTGAAATTGCCCTGACAAGCCAAGTCTTTGTCCAGGAAAAGGAAAAGGTCCCCTGTGCAAGCACCAGTCATTTCCGACTCTGGGGTGACGTTGCTTTCACAACGTTTTCATGGCAGACTTTTTACAGGGTGGTTTGCCATTGCCTTCCCCAGTCATCTATGCTTTCCCCCCACAGCAAGCTGCGTTCTCATTTTACTGACCTCGGAAGGATGGAAGGCTGAGTCAACAAGACAACCTCAAAATCCATGACCGTAAAGGCATTCCTGGATCGAATGGGGAGGGGGGGGCTGTGATTGAATAAAGGCTGTGATGTGGATTGTTTTTCCAAATCCAAAATTGTTCCTTGGATGGAGAGAGAGGTGGCCCTAGAAGGAACTGAATCAATTGCCCTCGGCTTCATTGCATGCCCTCAGTTCTAGTCTTTTGGGAGAGGGAGAAAAAGGTCTCTTTGCCACTCCATGCATAATTTTATAAACCTCAATTGCATCCCTCCTTTGTTTCCTCTTTTCTACACTGAAAAGTCCCAAACTCTAAAGCCTCATAGGGAAGGTTCTCCAACTCCCTAATCCGCATCTGGTTCCCCCGCTCTGTACTTTTCCCAGTCCTTTTGGAGATACGGTGGCCAGAATGGTACACAGGATTCCAAATGAGGACACATCAGAGATCTATACAGCAGCATTGCAATATTGATTGTTTTATTCCCAATCCCTTTTTCTAATATTTCCTAACAGAGTTTGCCTTTTTCACTACTGCAGAACTCCGGGTAGACAGCTTCATCCCCAAGATCTTGTTCTCTCTATCTCAGCAAGTTCAGCCCCATTAGCCTACCCCTGAAGTTGGCATTTTATGTTCCAGTGTGCATCGCCTTAACACTTACCAACTGTCAGGGGAGGGTGGGATATAAAAATAAATAAATAAATAGCACTGAACTTCATTTGCCACATTGTTGCCCACTTACCCAGTTTGTGGAAGTTCTCTGAACCAGAGTAGATGGGTTTATACCCAGAGTCAGATTTTATCCTCTTGAACCTCTTTACTAATTCATATTGGGAACCCCAGTGCAGGCATGGACTTGTCTTGCAGTGGGGAAATCATAAGAACATAAGAGAAGCCATGTTGGATCAGGCCAATGGCCCATCCAGTCCAACAGTCTGTGACCAAAAAACCCAGGCGCCATCAGGAGGTCCATCAGTGGGGCCAGGATACTAGAAGCCCTCCCACTGTGATGACCCCAAACACCAAGAATACAGAGCATCACTGCCCCAGACATAAGAGAAGCCACGTTGGATCAGGCCAATGGCCCATCCAGTCCAACAGTCTGTGGCCAAAAAACCCAGGTGCCATCAGGAGGTCCATCAGTGGGGCCAGGACACTGGAAGCCCTCACACTGTGGTGTCCCCAAGCACCAAGAATACAGCGCATCACTGCCCCAGACATAAGAGAAGCCATGTTGGATCAGGCCAATGGCCCATCCAGTCCAACAGCCTGTGGCCAAAAAACCCAGGCGCCATCAGGAGGTCCATCAGTGGGGCCAGGACACTGGAAGCCCTCACACTGTGGTGTCCCCAAGCACCAAGAATACAGCGCATCACTGCCCCAGACATAAGAGAAGCCATGTTGGATCAGGCCAATGGCCCATCCAGTCCAACAGCCTGTGGCCAAAAAACCCAGGCGCCATCAGGAGGTCCATCAGTGGGGCCAGGACACTGGAAGCCCTCACACTGTGGTGTCCCCAAGCACCAAGAATACAGCGCATCACTGCCCCAGACATAAGAGAAGCCATGTTGGATCAGGCCAATGGCCCATCCCGTCCAACAGTCTGTGGCCAAAAAACCCAGGCGCCATCAGGAGGTCCATCAGTGGGGCCAGGACACTAGAAGCCCTCCCACTGTGATGCCCCCACAGTCCTGTACGATGGCATCGGCTCCCCCTCCCAAAATTCATCAAAGGAGGGTGTGTTTTTTGAGGGGGGGGGGTTTGAGATCCATTCTCCAGACATGGTTGTGGTCACCCAGTAGGGAAAGCAGCATGGAGGAGAAATCGCGTCTTTCTAACTGGGCGTGTTGGCATCTGGATGCCCGCCTTGCATGGGCTCTGCCGGGGACGGGGCGTTCTTTGCGGCAATCAGGAGAACTCAGGCGGGCCCATAAACAATCCTCGACAGCCAAGGAGGAAAAGGGAGGCCTGGGGAGGCTGAGCGCTCCTCGGCCTTCAGCTCCGGTTCCTGCCTGGCTCAGCGCGGGAGGGCGCAGAGGGGCGGGCACCTCCAACCTCGCCCAGCCTCTGCCCAGGCGTCGGGAGGGAGGGCCGTGGCAGGGGCGCTTTTCCCGAGGGAGCGCAGCGCTGCAGCCCCACAGACGCGCTCTCGCTGCCTTCTGCCGCCCAGAGCTCCTCGCCCGCCGCGTCCATGGCCGCGCCGCCGCTGCTCCTCTGGGCCCTGCTGGGGATCCTGCTCGGGGTGCCCTTCTCCTCCTCCACTGCCAGGCCCGCAGCCGCCAAAGCCAGCGCCGTCCGGATGGTGGTGACGGTGGGGGTGCTGCTGCCGGAGCGCAACCTGCGCTACCCCTGGGCCTGGCCGCGCGTCAAACCCGCCCTGAGCCTGGCCCTGGAGGCGCTGCAGCCCCAGCTGCGCCGCCAAGGCGTCGTCCTCCACTCCGCCTTCGCCTCCACCGAGGTGAACGGCACCTGCGACCCAGAAGAGGCCCTCACCCAGGCCACGGCTCTGAAGCGCTCCCAGGACCCCGACGTGCTGCTCGGACTGGGCTGCAGCGGCACCGGCTTCTTAGTCTCGGCTTTAGCCCAGAGCTGGAACCTGCCGCTCCTTCGAGCCGGGGAGTACGACTCGAGCACAAATAGCGGCACGACAACGGTGTTCGCCGGCCCAGGGGGGCCCGCCCTCCGCGCCTTCGTGGCCCAGCTGCACCGGCACTTCGGCTGGACCTCCCGCGCCGCTCTCCTGCTCCTGACTCCCGAGATGGATTACTGGATGTACTGTTCCCCCCTGCTGGGCGCTGAAGGCAGCGCCCCCAACTTTACCGCCCACGTTCACCACCCTGAGGAGCCAGACAAGACTCTCCGGCTCATCCAGAGCAAGGGGCGAGGTGAGTTTTGGGGTAGTGATGCTCTGTATTCCTGGTGCTGGGGGGGGGGGGCAACAGTGGGAGGGTTTCTAGTGTCTTGGCCCCACTAATGGACCTCCTGATGGCACCTGGGGTTTGGGGGGGGGGGGTTGGCCACTGTGCGACAGAGTGTTGGACTGGATGGGCCATTGGCTTCTGATCCAACATGGCTTCTCTTATGTCCTTATGTCTGGGGCAGGGATGCTCTGTATTCTTGTTGCTTGGGGTAGGCCACATTGGGAGGGCTTCTAGTGTCCTGGCCCCACTGATGGACCTCCTGATGGCACCTGAGTTCTTTGGCCACTGTGTGACACAGAGTGTTGGACTGGATGGGCCATTGGTCTGATCCAACACAGAAAATTTTAGATGGTGGGGCCCCAGGGGATAAAAATTTAGGTAGGGGGACCATGGGGTGGGTGAGCGAGAAAGGTGGTGGGCAACCGAGGAAAGCGGTGGGCAACCGAGGAAGGCTGTGGGCAAATGAGGAAGGCTGTGGGCGAACGAGGAAGGCTGTGGGCGACAGAGGAGGCTGTGGGCGACTGAGGAGGCTGTCTCTCTCTCTCTCTCTCTCTCTCTCTCTCTCTCTCTCGGCTTGGCTTCGTGAAGGAAGATTTAAGAAGGGTGCAATAGTCCACGTCTGCTGCAGGCTCGCTGGTAGCTGACAAGACCAATGCGGGACAGGCAGGTCCGGCCACAGTGGCTGCAGGGAAAAGTCTGGTTTAGGGTTGGTGCTGTAGCGACCGAGGAGCCTGTGGGCAACTGAGAAAGGTGGTGGGCAACCTGGAGTGCCCCAGGGGAGGAGTGGAAGGAAGCTGAGGGGGGAGCAAGAGAAGGTCGCATCAGTGGTTTGCTCTGGGGTTTCCATTCAAACTGCTCTTAATGGAGTCCTGTTGCTTTTGGGAGGGACTGAGTTGCAATCAGACCTAGGTGATCTTAAATAGAGCCTCCTGAATCGCCCTGATTTTTCCCCTAAAACAGTACGCAGCCGTAGTCTTGAAAGGCCTTGTTTGTGAGCAATAGCATGAGGAGCATCACAGATCCAAGGCTTCATGGTTTTGCACGGCACAAAAACTGCTTTGCAAAATGTGGAACCTCAGAAATGCCCACTGGTCCAGACTGGGGCTCTCCAAGGGACAGGCTACCTGGATCAAGTTCTGCTCTCACCCTGGGACGTTTACATTGGTCACCAGCCTGTTCCCAGAGCCAGTTGCATCTTGAAAGTCCCCAATGACTACCCAGTTCCTTTAGGGACTTACCTGGGTGTCAAGGTTTGCTCCCAGTAAATTTAGAGTGGACTCCACGCAAAAGTCATTGAGAATCCATTCATTTTGGGACCATGAATTGCTGGGTCCGAGAGTTTTAAAGTGCAGTCTGGGAAAATGTTCTTGTGAATTGATGGGGGTGGGGAGGACACTGATGGGAACCTGGCTGCCAGGATTGGGGAGGGGAGACTGCTCCACAAGACCCATGTGACAAGAAGCCAAAGACCCAGATAATGAAGAGCATCTTAGGTCTTGTGCTTTATGCATGGCTGGGGGGCAAGTTGCCCCTCATTGTCTGCCCCTCCGTTCCTCGCTTGTGTCTGACACCCGCTTCTCTGGTGGGACTGGTTTCTCTTCAGTGGTCTACATCTGTGGGTCCCCAGAGATGTTGCAGGAGATCATGTGCCTCATGCAGGCTCAGAACATGACCAGCGGTGACTACGTCTTTGTGTATGTGGACATCTTGGGAGAAAGCCTGAGAGCTGAGGGGCATCGCGAGGCCAAGAAGCCCTGGCAGAGCAAGGAGAGCCCAGATACAGGAGACCTCCAAGAAGCCTTTCATGTAAGTCCCAGAGTCTGCTGGAGGGGAGGGGACGGGAGGGGAGGGAAGGGAAGGGAAGGGAAGGGAAGGGAAGCGAAGGGAAGCGAAGCGAAGGGAAGGGAAGGGAAGGGAAGGGAAGCGAAGGGAAACTAGGGAGCTTAGGTTCTGGAATCACCCTTAAGGAGATTGCTTTCCCTGGGTGTGTTGGCATGCCAGCTTAAAGGCATGGTGGGCCCATGACCTGCAGGAGATTTGAAGCAAAAATGAGTCCTGCAGTGATTCTGAACAGGTGCTGAGAATCCCCACAGCCAGACTCTTTGCCTTGGCATGCAGGGAAGGCAGGTTTGCTTCTGGGCTCCTCAGACTGAGCCACAGCCTGTCTAGTGAAGGAGGGTGACCTACAGGTGGGGCTCTTGGGGGTCTGCCTTGGCTGAGCGCATGGAAGGAGTCTTGGGAAAGGCCTTCAGCAAGGAAAGAGATGGCTTGTTTTCAGCCTTCTGTGCAGTCCCACATTCAGGATTGCCCAGGCCCAGATGTGTGCCTGCACAGAAGGCAACTTGACAAACAACAGATATAGGTAAGTACAATCCTGGGTTTTTTTTACAGTAGAGCCTCTGGCCTCTGTTCTGTGTGTGCAGACAAGAGTTTATGGGTCCAAATCCATTGGCTCAAAGGGAGTTGAGACAACAATATATCCATCTTGCAGGAGACCAGCCCTCATGGATCCCTGGCCTGGCTAACCTGCTGGTTTGTCTTTTGAGCTAGTGCTCCCTTGACCTTTTTCTCTAATTGCAGACGGTGCTGGTGATCACTGCCCATGAGCCCCAAACCCCCAAATACAGGCGTTTCCAGAGCCAGCTGATCCTGCGTGCCCAGAGAGACTTTGGTGTGGCAGTGAATGACTCACTGGTAATCCATGCACCTCTGCTTCATAGCTTCTTCTGTGTTCTGTTATTACAGGATAGAGCACAGGGCTCTTTGTGAGAAGTGAGATGAGAGAGATCAGCCAGCATTCTGGGTCCAAAATGGCTTTTCACCTTGGCTTTGGGAATCTCCTATTGTGGCCAAGAAATTACCCAGGAGATTCCCCATGATTAGGGTTGAAGAAGGCAGCTGTGGCTTGCCTTTGCAGGGCGGTTATGGGGGTTGGCTTGACAGGTCCAGGTCAACATTAGCCCTTGAGTATGCAGAGAGTTTGTCGTGGCGTTTGTGGTAGTTCTCTGTTCTGGGCAACCCTTCTTCTTCCTCCTTGGTGTTCTTTTGTTACTGCCATGAATGTGTTTTCAGTTGTGCATCCTGTATTGTTTCAGTCTTGTGGCTGATCACTACCCCTCCCCCTATTTCCTTATGTTCTCGTACCACACACGTCATGCACTTGGGCCGTGATCTACCTTCTGTGCGTACTTCAAGGCTTGCCTCTTCACCCAGGTCTGAGCTGGTCTTCCCTCCCTAATCTGTCACCCAATTAGATGATCCAGGAGTCTCCTCCATGTCATATTTGAAGGAGGGTGAACCCCAGGCCTCGTTTCTTGGGTGGGTTGCCAGATCTAAGGTTGCCTGAGGCATGGGAGCCACCAGACTCACACAGCCCAAGAGACACTTCTTGATTCCCAGCATCAGACCCCTGCCACAGTCGAGGAGTACCTGCTGATCTGGAGTCATTCAGGGGCTCTCTGGCTCTCAGATGTTTTAGCTGCTCCATCTTGGGTCACCAAGTGGCATTTCTTCTGGCTGCAATAGAAGGACTATGTCTAGCGGGCATGGGGGGGGGAACAGGATAGTTCCATACAGGGCTTTTTTATAGCAGGAATTCCTTTGCATATTAGGCCACGCACACCCTGATGTAGCTGATCCTCCTGGAGCTTACAGTAGGTCTTATAAGAAGAGCCCTGTAAGCTCTTAGAGGATTGGCTACATCAGGGGTATGTGGCCTAAGATGCAAAGGAGTTCCTGCTCAAAAAAAAGCCCTGGTTGCATAATGGTTCTCTCACTCTCTCTGTTGCACTGTGGCAGGGGACACTGGTGGCCGGCTGCTTCCACGATGGGCTGTTGCTGTACGGCAGGGCGCTGAATGAAGTGCTGCAGGAAGGTGGAACCAAGTATTCTTTCGGCTTCATCCCGGAAAAGATGAGGAACCAGAAATTCCAGGGTATTGGATACTTGCGGGGCGGAAAAGCGTGGCGGTGGGTGGAGGACAGGGAGATGTCAGGATGGGTATTCTGCCGTGTTTCGTTTCATCCTTTCATCTTTAAGTTTTGTTTCCCGCAGTTGTAACCATACATATCTAAGTGACACCTAAAAAGGTCAAGGTAGTCCCCTGTGCAAACACCAGTCATTTCCGACTCTGAGGTGAAATTACATCAGGACGTTTTCATGGCAGACTTTTCATGGGGTGGTTTGCCATTGCCTTCCCCACTTTCTCCCCAGTAAGCTGGGTCCTCATTTTACCGACCTCAGAAAGATAGAAGGCTGAGTCAACCTTGAGCCAGCTACCTGAACCCAGCTTCTGCCGGGGATCGAACTCAGGTCATGAGCAGAGCTTGGACTGCAGTCCTGCAGCTTACCACTCCGCACCACGGGGCTCTCTAAGTGACACCTAAAAGGCTGGAAGATGCTTTCTTCCTCTGTAGCTTCTTTGTAGTTAGGTCTGCTCTGCCTATAATTGTCCTGCTCATCTAGTTGCCAAGGAACTGGCATGGTGGGCCTGGGAAGAGGCACCCCTCCACAGCCCTGTCCTTGAAGGTGTGAGTGGAAGGAATGCGTTGTGTCCGGATGATGTACAATCTGTTCTGTGAATTGTGGTAGGGAGGAAGGAACCGCAAATGGCCCACTCTAACTATATTATCACTGCTTGTAGCTGTTAGTTCTCGTTCCTAGCAAGTCTGGCTTATGCCATGGATTAGCTCGTGTATCGAACACAAAGAAACTCTATCTGTGCTTTCATAAGAAGAGTTTGCTTGATCGGTACCTGGCTGAACCTCACAGGAGGTTTCTGAGAAATTGGGACTAGGGACTGGGGGAAGGCACTAAGTGGATGCTCTGGGCTGAGACAGATCAGGCCAAGACGGAGCAAAAGAAGAATTGCAAATTTATACCCCGCCCTTCTCTCTGAATCAGAGACTCAGAGCGGCTTGCAATCTCCTTTATCTTCTCCCCCCACAACAAACACCCTGTGAGGTGGGTGGGGCTGAGAAGGCTCTCACAGCAGCTGCCCTTTCAAGGACAGAGTCTCAAACGGCCTACAATCTCCTTTATCTTCTCCCCCCACAACAGACACCCTGTGAGGTGAGTGGGGCTGAGAGGGCTCTCACAGCAGCTGCCCTTTCAAGGACAGAGTCTCAGAATGGCCTACAATCTCCTTTATCTCTTCCCCCACAACAGACACCTTGTGAGGTGGGTGGGGCTGAGAGGGCTCTCACAGCAGCTGCCCTTTCAAGGACAGAGTCTCAGAATGGCCTACAATCTCCTTTATCTCCTTCCCCCACAACAGACACCCTGTGAGGTGGGTGGGGCTGAGAGGGCTCTCACAGCAGCTGCCCTTTCAAGGACAGAGTCTCAGAATGGCCTACAATCTCCTTTATCTCCCCCCCCCCACAACAGGCACCCTGTGAGGTGGGTGGGGCTAAGAGGGCTCTCACAGCAGCTGCCCCTTTCAGGGACAACCTCTGCTATAGCTATGGCTGACCCAAGGCCATTCCAGCAGGTGCAAATGGAGGAGTGGGGAATCAAACCTGGTTTTCGCAGATAAGAGTCCACGCCCTTAACCACTACACCAAACTGGTTCTCATGCCAAACTGGCAGGAAAGGGTGGGAATGGGGGAGGGGGCCTGGCTTTAGAGAGGCAAACTCAGCCCTGGTTAATGAATGATGCTGGGGGCCACATAGAAATGATGTTCATCTCTCTCCCTGCTCCCACCATCCAGGTGTCACTGGGACATTTCGCCTCAACAGCAACAGTGACCGAGAGATGGATTTCGATCTGTGGGCCATGAGGGATGTGGAGAGTGGAGAATACCAGGTGTGTTTATTGGGGATGGGGAAATGTGTCGACCATTGTAGGTGGGGAGGTTTGGGGAACTGGGTCTGTGTAAGATATTGTGCGCATGTCCTGAAGGGGCACCAAAGAGCCCTGAGTGGCAGGGGAACCTGAGGGTGGAGAGGGGTGAAAAGCCAGGTCCTCCAGGGCTTTCCATTTGGGTGGGCTTCTGAGAAGTCGCAACAGATGTGGAGGAAGGTGCATCTTGAGTCTGTGATCTGAATCCTGCCCCTTCTTCCCACAGGTGGTGGCTCATTACATAGCATCAGAGAAGTGGATCAATTGGACAGGGTCCATCCATTGGAAGAAGGGGAGCCCTCCTCTGGACAACCCACGCTGTGTCTTCACATGGAGGACCCCTCCTGTGGTAAGAGTGGGTGTGTCTGAGGATTAGCTTGATCTCACTGGCCTGTCCATGTTGGCCATTCCGAAGCCCTTTCATCCCCTCTGCTGCCTCCAGTGGTGATATGTCTACCAGTTGGGACAACCCTAGGTAGGAACGTTCAAATATCCACACGTCCACCTCCTGTTCTGCTCTCTGGTTGGGTCCACAGAACTAATTCTCCACCAAGCAGTTTGGTTGTTCATGAGCTGCTGACATCTTTTCATTGGGTGAAGTTTTTGTGTATTCAAACGGTACAGTTGGTGTTATTTCACATGTGCATGTTTTCACACATCCAAACGGGAGTCCTGGTTTCCTCCTCTCATGTAGACCCGCCGTCTCTGCTCACTGCATGGCAACCAATCTAAAAACATACAGAGTGACTTGATGAGCATGACAGTAATGGTTGTGTGTGTGTTTTGTTGTTGTTTTTTTAACATCTTTTCATTTGGTGCTCTTATCATTGAGGGTTTTCACAGATGCACATTTTGGCTCAGCCTTATGGGAGTTTCGTTCTCCTTCCATGTCATTTAATCATCTGGAGGCACCTCGGTTTCACCTGCTGCACAGATGCAAAAGCAGCTGGAAAGGGAGAAGGGAATGAAAGTGAAGTGCCACAACTTGTGCCCTTTTCTCCGTTTGCACCTCTGAGTTGCTTTGGGGTGGTTTCTGGATGAGTGCTTTCCTCCTCTTTGCCAGTTGGACTCATTTGTCTTCTGAGCAAGACGCTGGGCAAATCCAGATCTGCAAAGGGAAGAATGGGACATTTTCTCCGCTTTGAGACAGGCGTTCCTTATACCATCCCCAGTGCACCCTTCCACCCACACTCCGCAGCTTTAAGTGGTGGTTCCAGGGTGATGGATCAGTGACCCCTAATTAGGGATGTTCTAACACTCACCAGTTTATCTTGTTATCTGCTTCCTGATTGGAGTAGGGAACTGATTTTTGGCCAGTCAGGTCTCCATTCTGAACAATCTCAGGCCTCTCTAGCAGGTAAGTTTTTGCAGTCTGAAGTAGTTCACACATTTCAATGGGAGTCCTGCTTCCCCTCCGCAACATACCTGTTATATCTTCTTGATACTCAGCAGTCAGTCATTAAAATAAACATTGACCGAATGAATTGGTCAAACAGTGACTATAAATGTCATACTGAAGGAGCGCATCAGTGGAGACTCCAGCTTCTAACTACCAGTATGACTATAAATGTCATGCTGTTTGGTGTTCATTTCATTCCGCGTTATCGTCAAGGTCCTTTGTAAACATGCTTTCCCACTCAGCCTTATTGGACTTGTCATCTTCCCTCTGTGCCATCTAATTCTCTGGAGGAGCTTCTGTTTCACCTTCTGCAGAGACGCAAAAGTGCCTTGAAAGGGAGAAAAATGAACTGAAGCACCGCAACTAGTCTGCAGCTGTGGAACTCGAGACACACGACAGCAACATGAAGAGATTCAAGGTTTGGCTCAGGAACGATTACAGCTGGTGAACATGGTTTCTTCATCTGAGACCTGTTCACCTCAAAATCCATGGCATCCCTCACTCATTCTGACTTTCTCCACAGGACATGTTTGTGTTGCATTCTAGTGGTTTGTAACTGAAAGCTGAGGTGGAATGGAGAAGTTTCCAGGGTAGCTGGGGAGGGGGAGATCAAAAAAGACCTGGGGGATTTGCATAGAGTTGGCTTCCCCCAGGCACACACAAACGTAGGAAGAGAAGCTTCTCCCGGCACCCCAGAAGAGAGAAAAGTGTCTGGGAGCCAAGTCTGGAGGGCACAGTGCACAGAGCTCTAATTAGTACAGGTTGTGTAGTTATGGCCTCTTGTGGAACCAAGTTGTGTGGGCACCCTCCATGGGCGAGCCATGTGCATTCAGGGGGAACGGTCCCAGATCACCGTGGAAGTTGATGTTCCCATTGGACACTCCATCCAAGTCCCATCTTGAGGCCAGGTGTGGGCTTGCCTCCGCAGAACTGACGAGCTCCTGCCTGGCTCCAGATGCGAGACATTCCGTTGCCTGGTTCAGCAGGGCCTGCATTGACCCACTCAGAATGGATGCTGCTCCCAGTAGCTTACAGGTGAGGAAGGGGTTGACGCAGGGGAGCTTGGGAAACCCCTCCGTCCAAGCAACTGCCTTGTGACTGCACACTGAGGGATGGGATTAGTGAAGGGGCTATTTGGGTACAGTGGGAACAGGGACTGCCATTTCTGGGTGGATGCTGAGGGACTGGATGACCTCCTAGGATCCTCCATCATTTGGGGATGGCTCCTTTTGTACAGGGACAAGGTTGCATGACCATGATTCTCCCCTCCTCCTCCAGCCAGGCATTCAGGAGAAGGAGAGCTTCAGTGGAGACTCCAGTTCCTGCCTCTAACTATCACCATCCCAGCTGAGGTGAGGGAGGACTAGGGAGAGGAGTGTGCTTGTAGAGTGAGTGGGCATTGTGGGGTAAAAGAGGGAGATGCAGATGCTAAAGACAGCTGAGTGACCCCCCCACACACACACACACTGAAAGGCCAAGGGCGATTCCTTCCCTCCTTTCCACTGATGTTCTCCCTCTAGAATTCAGAAGCTCCTTCACAGCTAGAAGAAGAGGTTATCCTTCTGGGTGGTCCTGTGGGCACCAGGCCTGTCACCTTTCAGCAGTCTATCTAAATTTGGCAGCTGTCAGCTAGAGGTGGGCTTGCTCTCAGATGGGCTAGAGCATCGCCTTCTGAGCTTTCAAGGGCTTCCTCAGCAGCCTCTTCCATTCCCTTCACAGCATCATTGGGAACCGCGGCAGCCTCAAGACTTCTGACTCTGCGATGAAGAGTGACTGGGCACTCAAGATCTCTGATTGTGGGCTGGTCAGTTTCCAGTAGAGCACGAGAGCGAGTGGAACCACACTTCCTTTCTCTGCCCTCTACCCCACGGCGTCCCTTTCTCATTGACAAGGCCTTCCTTTCTCCCCATGCCCAGAATAAAGAGAACCCCCATGACAGCCTTGCCGTTCCAGAGCCCATTTGAAGTGGTCCCCTGGATCCTGTTGAGGGGAACTGTGGACCTTTGCAGGATCACCTTCTGTTGGGTTTTTGCAAGTGTCATCCTTCTGTCATTAAAGAGTTAACCTGTAGCTTCTGTATGCTCATGTTAGCTTAGAACCAAATAGTGTCAAGTAGAATTTTCCTGCCAGAAAGTGGGCAGTCTTATTCTTAATGAGCTGACCTTGGATTGTCTATTGGCTGATGAATATATTGGAGGTGGTACATGTTATTTGGCAGCTACATCAGTGGTGGAGTTTTTTTGGGGGGGAAACTTTGTTTCCTTTGTTCTTAGAGTTGTGAGAGAGACAAGATGCAGACTGACAAAGAAGACAACATGGAGTGAAAGCCAGGAAGATGAGTTGGACTGTTACTGTTTTTCCCCCATGTAACCCTTCCCTAATTTCCTAGTAAACTTTTATTAGACGCTAATCACACACGTGTGGCTGCTTTATTTCTGCTGTGCATTACGCACTCTGCTAAGTATCCAACACCTGCTGACCTTTCTCGCTTTCTTCATCTCTTGACTTCTCCTCCTTGCCCATTCTCTTAGCCATCCCCAGTGCACTCTTCCGCCCACACTCCACGGCCTGAAGGGGTGCTTTCAGCCAGCTGGGCTGGTCAGCCCTAAGTAGGGATGCTCAGACACTCACTGGTTCAGCTCACCCTCTGCGTTCCTGTTGGAGCAGGGAGTGCATTTATTGCCAGGCAGTTCTGCCATTCATAAGCATCTCAAGGTTATCCAAGCAGCACATTGCACTTGTCAGTATTCCACACATCCCACTGGGAGTCCCGCCTCCCCCAGAAAGATCTGCTATCTCTGCTCACTGCTCAGCAGCCAGTCATAAAAATGAGAGCAGGAAATTGGTTGGTCAAAGAGGGATTATAAACAGTATTTTTAAAAAAAAGTCTTAACAGTTGTACTCCTTTAAGCACGTGGAGATTTTTGTGCATGTGTGTGTTTGCCTAACGTTATGGGACCTGTAGAACCATCAGCATATTCTTTGTCTGGAGAAGCTTCAGTTTCACCTTCTGGGCAAATGCAGAAGCAGCTTGGCAGGGAGAGGAAGATGCAGCTGAATCAACCCAGGGAACTTGGCTTCAAAGCTGTTCAGCACCTACTCACGACGGACAGCGTAGAAGGGAAGGAATCTGAGCCTTGGCTCAAGAGTGATTGGCAGCTGCAGAACCTGCTTAATTTCTTCATCACCAACCCAGAGGAAAGAGAATTTCACCTGAAAGTGTACAGGAAACCAACTTCTAATATGGTGCACCTCAATGAAGCCATTGTGGACTTTGACTGGAACTAGGTGGGTCACTCCCTGAAGTCTCTTGGCTTCATTGTGACTCTGAGTGGAGAAGTCTTCCTCTTTCAGAAGAGGGGGCCGGAACCTTATGATCCTGCCCAGAGGAAATGTCTCGGTTACATCCCAGGCGCTTGCCTGTCAGCTTTGGGGTGCAGCGGAGAAGTTTCTCATTGGGGCGGGAATCAGAACGTTGATCCATCCCGCATACAGTTTCTCTGTTGCTTCCCATGGGCTATCTCAAGCGATGGAAAACAAGCCCCTTAGATGGACTGGAGATGTTAGTGTTGGGTAGCTGGAGGAGATCCATACTCAACGTTTAGGTTTTATCCTGCCTGTTTTCTCAGGAGCTCAGAGCCCTGGGCAGAGATCTCCCTCCTTTAAACCTCACATTTCATGTATCCATCCCCTGCCCAACGTGGCTCTGAATCAGAGCCCGGATGTTCCAAGACTGAGCTTGAGAACCTGATTTCAGTGTCGGGGCTCAACCCTGGACAAGTTGTGACTTTGGGCACAGGGATGGTGATTGCCGCAGCAGTGAGGAGGGGCAGCCCACCCGGGACTTCTGGAACTGGAGGGATGAGGCTCTTAGAGGTGCTAAGAATAAAACACAATAGAAGCAAGATAACGCTTAATGCATGGTAAGCGTTACCGTTACGGTACATTTTTATTAGTTTTTGCATTTATCATAGATTCAGTTTTATCATCCTTTTGCGGTCGGTTGTTTAGAGTGCCTCAGGAAACCATTTTATCAGTCCTGTGACTCTGTCCTCATCTGCTGTGCTGATCCTAAACTCAGATTAATTCAGACATTGTAAATGAACTTCGGAGAACCGTTTTGCTGCCCCAAGGTAGGAAACCCCCCCTCCCACTGCCCAGACTTCCATCTTGTTTCCCCAGCCTGTTCCTCAGAGTGGGCTCAAGCTGAGCACAGGGGGGAGGGGCAGAAATGGTGGTTGCCCCTCCCCCTGGTTCTGGGTCTGTGGCCCTTAATGCAGCAGAAGAAATACTCTGATGCTGACCCTACAGGAGTGGTGGGGAACCTTTTTGCTTCCGAGGACCATATGGATATTTATAACATCATTCACGGGCCATAAAAAATATCAACTTAAAAAACAGTGCTCCGCTGAGGAAAAATTATTCCGGCCAGCAAAATTAATGCAAATACAGTAATTGTTTTTCTATTTGAAGTCATGTGGGGAGAGCCTGATCTGGCACACACACACACACACACACACACACGGCCTTTTTTGTAGAAAAAGTCCAGCAGGAACTCAGTAGCATATTAGACCACATCCCCTAATATTAGCATATTAGGTCACACACTCATTAGCACAGGGGTGTCGAACTCATTTGTTATGAGGGCCTGACATAAATGAGATCTTATTGAGCTGGTCCGTGTTGGGTTGAGTTGCACCATGTCAGGCTGTGCCAAGTGTGTACCTATTTAAGATTAGGTAGCAGAAATATAGCTTTTATAAAGACACAAACACAATTTTTTTTTAATTAAAACATGCTTAGAACATTAGCACTCATTGGTCTTAAAGATGCTTTGCTTTTATTTCTCCCATGGGATCCAGGGAAGCTCTGGCTCTTTCCTTCCTTCCCCAGGGGACTGGAAGGGGGGAGCCTCAGCCAATAGAAGGAAGAGAGGCTTGGCTCAGTAGCTCTGCTGCATGATTGAGAGAGCCTGACAAAGCAAACTGTTCCTCCCCATTTCCTTCCCAAGGGAGGAGCCTCAGCCAATGGAGAAAATAGAGTTTTTGCTCTGTAGCTCCTGTGCAATTGAGCAAGCAAAGCAAGCTGTTATGCAAAAGGAAGCAAGATATAGGGAGAAGGAAGCAGATGACAGCCAGTTGTTCGGGGGCCAGCTAGGAGCCCTCCGGGGGCCTGATACAGCCGCTGAACTGTATGTTTGACACTCCTGTATTAGCATATTAGGCTACACCATCTGGGATAATCACATGCAAACTGAACTGTGACAGTAACTTTTCCAGGCCCTGCAGCAATTCTGGCCAGCCAGCCAGGCCCCAGGGAGGCTGCTGCACAATGTATCTGGGCCCTGTGATCTCTGCCTGGCCCTGGGGAGGCTGTTGCATGGTTTGACTGGGCCCCACAATCCTCACTGGCCAGCCAGGCCCCAGGGAGGCTGCTGCACAGTACATCTTGGCCCTGTGATCTCTGCCTGGCCCTGGGGAGGCTGCTTCATGACATGGCTGGGCCCCACGATCCTCACTGGCCAGCCAGGCCCCATGGCAATTTATGTACCTGTCCAGCAATCCCCAAGGGCCACACCAAGTGACCTCGAGGGCCACATACAGCCCTCGGGATGGAGGTTCCCAACCCCTGCCCTACAGGGATGCCAGGATGCTCATGCCCACCAGCAATGGGTGAGTGGCCCAGGCATGCTCTCCCCCACCACTGTCTCCTTACAGCCAGCCTTTTCACCCACTCCCTGCATGAACCCCTCTGCACTTCCCTGCTCTCCTCTCCTCTCCGCACACACAGAGATTAGGCTACCCCCAGAGGCCCCTTCCCCAGTCACCATTCCACCCTCCTGTTTGTGGACATGGGAGAGGTCTCATGCAGCCCCCTGCATTTCTCCTCCTTTCCTCAAGGGCAGAGAGGGGGCTTAGTTTTACTAGGGTGTTTGTGTGGAAAGATCCATATTTCAGTTCCTGCATATGGCTTCCCCCCCATACACACCTTTTAAACTTTTTGGGGTGGAATCATCATCACTGGGAATGAGAACTTCAGATCCACAACATGGCCAGCCCTCCCTGAATGCTTGTTGGAAGCCATCTCATCCCAGTTCAGTTGCAGAATGTTTTTGTAAGAATAAAAACTTTTATATGAGCCTGCTGCTTCAGACCAACCTGGCTACCTACATGAATCATTCAACTCCTCCTTCACCTTTGGCCTGTCTTCCAGGCAAGACCGTGCAGGAAGATTCTGGGCTCCCCCCTTCTGTCTTGGTGCATGGAATACCTGAAGAGGCTTCAAACAACACACCTTACAAATAGGTAAATGAACAATTTCTTTTCCATTGGGATCTTCCTTTCCTTTCTCTCTCACTGGCAAGGAAGATTTCGAAAAGCCCAATTCCTCATCAGCCAAGCAGAGAGGCGCTGAAGTCCAGGGAGGCACTAGGACAGGACTGCTTTTTCGGCCTGCAGAGATGGATCGTTTTTAAAGGTTTTTATTAGTTTCTAAAAATTGGGGATAAGGGGTAAAGGAGGGATAAGAAATTAAAGTTACAGATCAATCTGCATAGAGAGTACTTTTATAAAATACAAGTAAAATACTATACTTTCTTAAAATGCATAAATTGTCACATATTATTATCTCTTAGCTTTACATCATCAACATTTTGATAGTTTGCATTATAAAGCTTGTTAAAATACCTGTTTGATTTGACATTTCCAGTAAAAGCAATCTTATAATACAGAGTACAAGATAAAGGAGATATAAGTTAACACCAGAGAATCTTAAGAGTCTTGAGTATCTAACCAAGCATAGAATTTCAACCAATATTTTCTTGCTTCTTCCTTAGATTTCCCGGCCAACAGGTGGGATAAGTAGTCCAATTCTGCTGTTTCCAGAATTTGTCCCACCAAGTCCATTCTCATGGGAGTTTCATGAAGTTTCTTTCTACAGAGATGGATCATGCAACCCTCAGCCCTTTTTCCGCCCTGTTTTCGAACGAGGCAGATCTGTGAATGAACAAATTTGGCCCTCGGGTGTTCTCTTCAGCTGCATGGCTTTAGACCAGCGGTCCCCAACTTTTTTGGCACCAGGGACGAGTTTTGGGGAAGACAATTTTTCTGCAGACCGTGGGGGTAGGGGGTGGGGGTGGATAGTTTCGAGGTGATACAATTGTGCACTTTATTTCTATCAGTTTGGTGTAGTGGTTAAGTGTGCCAACTCTTATCTGGGACACCTGGCTTGATTTACCACTCCTCCACTTGCAGCCGCTGGAATGGTCTTGGGTTAACCGTAGCTCTTGCAGAGGTGTCTTTGAAAGGGCCCTCTCAGCCCCACCCACCTCACAGGGTGTCTGTTGTGGGGGAGGAAGATAAAGGAGAATGTGAGTGGCTCTGAGACTCTGAGATTTGGAGTGGAGGGCAGGATATAAATCCAATGTCGTAGTATTATTATTATTATTATTACTACTACTACTACTACCACATTGTAATATATAATGAAATAATTATACAGCACAAGGCCCGGTTGCTAACAGGCCATGGCATAGTACTGGTCCATGGCCCAGGGGTTGGGGACCCCTGCTTTAGACCCCTTCTTCCTTTGTTCCCCACTTTAATCCTCAATCAGTTGAATGGGGTGTCTGTCAGCAGCCTGGCAGTTCAGCCCATCAGCATCCTGGAGGCTGTCTGTGGACAGATTCCAGCCCGGGCTGCCTCTGTGGATTGCTGCAACAAATCTTGAGGGCCGCCCTCTCGTTTGCAAAAGATAACTAGGCATTTGGAGGCAGAATAGGGGGAAAGCCCCATGTGAACCTTGGTGCACTTTCGGAAATGTAGTTTCTGACTTAAAATGGAAATTTTTCCTTCCTGGTTCGTGAGGCAGCGGGTGGGATGGGTTTGGACAGAATTGTTGCACTGGCTCCTCCCACCCCGGAGAGATTTAAAAAACCCCATTGGCCACCTGGTCAGCAGAGTCTTTAAGGGGGGGGGGGAAGAGGCAAACCACCTTGCGAAGAGGTGGCAGAATCACCTCCATATCTCCCCACCCCCCCACCCCCCCGTCGCCAACCAGCTGTTCAGTGGGGTCTTTAAATGGGGGGAGGGGTGGAGGCGGACCAGTCATATTCATGTGATCTCAGCACCAGAGCAGGGCACAACCAGAGTGGCTGGCTGCTGTTTTGGACTTCATTGTGGCACTTGGCAGAAAGGAGGCCTGTGAGGGACCGTTGGGGTCAGCTTGGGGGGGGGGGGAGTGACCAGTATGATGTTTCTGTCACCTTCAGTGACAATGACACTGTCACCAGTACCTCAGGCACACCAAATAAAATCCTGCCAGAAAATATCTAAGCATCAGATGTTTTCAAATTCAAAAAGTATATTTACTGATTTACAAAAGGCAAGGAAGAGAGTGAAATAATAATTATTGGTTTAGCTATTAACAAATCAGTTGGCAGGCAGGCAGTTCAACTAAACAGATAATCTCTAATCAGTGGATATGTTGGCAGGCTGAAGTATTATTAAAAACTACAGGCAGGCTTAAGATCTATAAAACTATCAAGCAGTTACTAAACAGGCAAGTAGTGCTTCCTTAGAACTAGGAAGCACTCTAATCTGGGAAGGATTATAAAATAAAAAGGATCACACACTCTTTGTCTTTCACGCCAAGGACTATCTGACTTGTGCTGGAATTTCCCCCCCACATTCTGCCTCCCCCCACTTCCTTCCCAAGGGAAGAGCCTAGCAATTGCACAGCAGAGCTACTGAGTCAAGCCTCTCTTGCTTCTATTGGCTGAGGCCACTCCTCCCCAGTCCCCTAGGGAAAGAAGAAAAGAGCCAGAGCTTCCTTTGCCCAGTTCCCTGGATCGCATGGGAGAAATACAAAGAAACAGTGGCGTAGCTAGGGCTTTGGGGGCCCGGGGCCCAAGATTTATGTGGGCCCCCCATGTGTGTGCACGCCTCCAGAACGTCTAATCACTTAGATTTTCTCCCAAGCTAGGATTTCCCTTGCCTTTATGCTAGTTGCTACTATCAGATCTTTCCAGGGATCCCTGGATGTCCCATAATAAGAATAAGCCAGTCAGCACTTGATTGAATTCAGCCAGACCTTCTGATCACTTGAGAGTTCTGTTGTTCACTTTCCTGGGCCAGGTCAACTTCCAGTCCGTGTTTTTTAGGCCTCTTGTAAATCATAGACAGCTTCATGAGGGGACTGAATAAACATATGGAGCAGAGGTCCATCAGTGTCTATTAGCCACAGGGTATAGATGGAACTCTCTGTCTGGGGCAGTGATGCTCTGTACTCTTGGTGCTGGAGGGGTCCACAGTGGGAGGGCTTCTAATGTCCTGGCCCTATTAGTGAACCTCCTGATGACACCTGGTTTTTTGGCCACTGTGTGACAGAGTGTTGGACTGGATGGGCCATTGGCCTGATCCAACATGGCTTTTCTTATGTAGCCCTTATCAGCTGAAACAGCTCAGCTGGGAGAGTCATAAGAACATAAGAGAAGCCATGTTGGATCAGGCCAATGGCCCATCCAATCCAACACTCTGTATCACACAGTGGCCAATACACACACACTATGGCTAATAGTCTAAGATCTAATCACAGGTAGCATCATCTGTACCTGTACTGGCCTGCTCCTTGCCTTTCAAGAGAACGGATCCTAAACCAATAATCTCTGCTGACTACAGAAAGGCCTGTTATTCAACAGTAGGACACAAGCCCTGCATACCAAAAGGTCCTAAGTTCACTATCTTGCTTCTGTAGTTACGTCAGATAAAAGAACAATTTTCAGTCACTTGATATTTACATATACTTACGTGTATGAAATTGCCTCCCCTCTAAATAAGCTAGTTTCCTGACACATGGAGTCTCTGTAATACACCTTCAAAAAATTGTAGGCCTCTAAATGGTCAAATGTGATATGCCACTATTTTCAATAAAATCATTCATAATATTCAGACATGCTGATTTAGAAAGCAAAATTAATTAACTACACCCAGTTTAATGGATTGAGCATATTTTAATAGATATCAATGTTGCCAGAACATCAATACTTTCAGAGATAAAGACTTTTGTTTTAAAAATAAAGTTTTCTACTTTCTGTTCATCCTTATCTCTTATGTAAATGATGACTAAGGCTGCAGTCATATAAGAATTCTTTCCTGGAAGTAAACCCCATTTAATAAAATAGGACTTACTTCTAATTAAATGGATACTCTGTATCTGTCACTTCATCCATGCATGGTCATCGCCTGCTTATTTTGCCTGTCTCTTCATCTTTGTGTTTTATTTCTCTCACTGTCAGAATTTAGATAGCACGCTCCTTGGGGCACAGCCCTTCTCTTTTGAATATTTTGCTTAATAAAAATTATGTATGTTAATGGTACTATAAAGTTATACAACAACAAAGAATAGTTTTTAAAATCTTTAATATTTTTCACTGCCTGTTCGAAAAAATGATACAAACCAAAATCATTTAACAAAGTAAACCACAGCTTCATTACAGAATGAGACCGCTAGTCCAGTACATCACACCTCTTTAGCAACCAAGACTGTCTGGGAGAGTCAGAATTCAAATCCTCACTCTGTCATGAAGCTTACTGTATAGAAATGAGCGGGTCATTCTCAGCCTAATCTACCTCACAGGGTTGTTGTAAAAATAAAACGATGTATGCCACCCTGAGCTTTTCAGAGAACAGTGGGATTAAAAAAGGAAGAACAAATAAACTACATAAACAAAAACCAGTTTCAGCACGATTTTAGCTACCAAGCCAGCATACCTCCCTTGACACCACTTTAACTGTTTTACATGTCACGTTGTACTATTAGTCCATTTCACTTGGTACACTGTACTCAGATTTGCAACAACTTTCTAAAGGATGTTTCTCAGCCCCGAGTTGCCACAAACTAAACTCGGGATCCTCAGTCTTGCAAAGCAAGTGTGCTGTTCCCCACTCCCAACATACTAGGATTGTCAACCTCCAAGCAGAGCCTGGAGATCTGGAATAACAACTCTTTTCCAGACCCACTCCTCTGGGGAAAACTGGCTGCTTTGGCAGGTGCCCTCTATGCCACTATCCCCTGCGAAGCTCCCTCTCCAGGCTCCGGCCCCAGTCCCCAAAAACCGTCTGACCCAGAACTGGCAATGGCAACCTTAACAATTCTAGCCCTTTGGAGTGAGACGCTCTGCGAGCATCCAGCGCTCTGCAGCTCCGCCTTTGCTTGCTCCAACCTCGCAGCCGCTCCGCAGGACCTGCCCACCTTTGCTCGCTCCTTCATCTGCGTATCGTCGGGTGTCATCCCCGCCCAGAGCATAACCCCAGCTCCCAACGAGGAGCCCCGAGGTGCGTGCGTGCGCCCCTCCCCACCCCCTTCTTCCGCCGTGCGCGCGCGCTTCCCCTCGCTGTCGGGCGCCGCGGGCGCTTCCATTCTTTTTCAGCAACGTCATGGCCATTGTTTGGGGGGCCCCCTTGCCAACGCGGGGCCCCAGGGCCTGGGGCGGTCCGCCATCCCCGCCCCCCCCTCCCTACGCGTCTGCAAAGAAAGCACCTTTAAAACCTATGATTGCTAATATTTTAAGCATGTTTTATTTTTTAAAAAAAAAAAATCTTCAATTTTGTTTGTCATGTCCTTTATAAAGTTTATATCCCTGCTACCTAATCTTAAATAGGTATACACATGGCCTGGCCTAACATGGCCCCGAACAAGGTCTCATTTATGTCAAATTCGGCCCTCATAACAAATGTGTTCAATACGCCTGCTTTAGAGTGATACCTCAGAACTCACAGCTTTGAGTGCTATCTCATAAACTCCTCAATCCTGTGTGTCTCAGTCCCACCCAGTTAGTGTCCCTGTCTGTCTCCTGGGATTTCTTCTCAGCCACAAGGATCTAGTCTCTCTCCCAGTGTGGTTGTGTGTTCTTAATTGAACCAGGAGTCTGCCCTGATGAACTGACAGATATCAGCAGAGCCTTCAGTTTTCCTCTGCTTTCACCCAGAGAGTTTCCTTACAAAAAGAGCCTGGCTTTGTCCCTTCGTCCAAATAACTTTCTCACAGACAGAAACCCTAAAATCAGTTCTGTCTCACAAGGAACTCAGCCCATAGTTTGTTATCAACCCCTTCCCAGTTGCTTGTCACAACTGAACTCCTTCAAAGCTAACTCCCAACTCTGACTGCTTCAGTACTAAAGCTGAACTGAACTGTGAGGCAATTTCCCCCCACTGCAAGCCTTCTTGCAAACTGATACATTTGATACAGCTCAGCCAATCAGAGCAAGCTGTTCCCTGCTTACTCAAGCTAACTGCTTCAGTCCGTTACAAGGCCTGTCAGCAGAAGGGGGCGGGTAGGAGTAAGGAATGAACAGATACAACTGAAGTAGAAAAAATAACTGTGTACACCAAGTGATGGCTAAATATTCAGAATATAATAACTACAAACTACCACAGAAATTCAAACAACACACAACTGGAGATTCACACTATACACTCAACATACTTCACACACAACTCATACACATCCATCACTCAAAATAAACCACTGTGTATAAACAAAGAAAACTTCTCCCAGATCCTATTTCACAGTTCAGAGTTCCAGTCCAACTTCAAAATGTTGTAGGTACAACATTTCCCAGAGGGAAATCCACTTCAGTGACTCCTGTAAAAAGCAATATTCAGTTCTCTTGAGATTCAATGTTACAAATTCCTCTGCGAGCCCCTTGAACAGCAGCACCCATCCAAGGCTTTCTCAAGAATTATTCCTCAGTGTACTATAAATCAACTCATACACTTCTCAATTCGAAATAAGCATTCTTTTTCCGACATATTTATGTCTCAATGGGTTGATTCCCCACTCCTTCACTGGCAGCTGCTGGAATGGCCTTGGGTCAGCAATAGCTCTGGCAGAGGTTGTCCTTGAAAGGGCAGCTGCTGCAAGAGCCCTCTCAGCCCCACCCACCTCTCAGGGTGTCTGTTGTGGGGGAGGAAGTTAAAGGAGATTGTGAGTCACTCTGAGACTCTGAAATTCAGAGTGGAGGGTGGGGTATAAATACAGAATCTTTTTCTTCTTGCGAGAAATATGTTACTTTGATGGCTGCTTGGAGAGGGGGGAGATCTGGTTCTGAGAAGTACATTTTAAGATGCACATGTTAATCTGTACCCCTTATCATCCCTGTGGGTAAAGATAGCAGCCAGCAGAGCATGCACAGATGCACACAGCTTTTGCTGAGAAAGACAAGTTTATTGAGGTGCTATATATACCAAAAGCCACAAAGCATGATAAAAGAAAATACATGAGAAGGGCAGATATAATCAGATGTTCCTTGCCTGTTATCATTTCTCAAGCCTTCAGTTTCATTTGCAGGGCATTTATCAGAGGGGCCTGCTCTGCCCGCCAGCCCTGCGGGGGGCATTGCTCTGTGCCCAGTCTTTCTCATAAACACCCACCCACTCGTGCCTGGCAAAGCCCCAAAGCAACCCAGTGGCTCTCTGCCCGCCTCTCCAGCTGAGGGGCTGAGCACCCAAGGCGGGCAAGGGGGTGCCAGCTGAGGCCTTGGAGGGCATCACCCTCTGCTTCGTAGACACCTGGCTGGGTGAAATGGTCTTGCAGAGGCCCTGGGGGGTTGGGGGTAAAGCCTGTGGAGGGAGGGGAGGAGCCTCAGCTAAGTCTAAGGCCACAGAGTCCACCCTCCAAAGCAGCCTTTATCTCCATGGTAATTTATGGACTGGAGACCACTTGTAATCCCAGAAGATCTTCAGGCTCCACATGGAGGTGGGCGAGCGTAGCCCAGGGGGTCTTGTGGGAAGCCTTCATCTCTGGGGAAACTCAGCTTGCCTCCAAGCCAGGATAAACTGTCTTTGGGCTTGGCTGGAGCAGAGTGCCTTTCATACTCTCTTGGTATTGCCCTGACAAGCAAAACGATTATCCAGAGACAACCTTAAAGACCATGGTCACAAAAGTTATCACTTGATCGAAGAGGGGGAGCAACTGCTGATTCCCATCAATAAAGGCTGTAATATGGATTGTTTTTCCAAATCCAGAATTGAACCATGGGTGGGGAGAGAAGTGGCCCTAGAAGGGAGGGCCCTTTTTCAGAGGCAGAGAGAGGCTGGTCTCCTAGGCACAGAGTCCATACCAGGGCTGACCCTGTTCTTCTTCCACAAGAAGGCCAAGGGCAAGATATTTTGGTTACTGGCACCGTAAGGACCACCGTGTTATGGCATGTGGCTTCTCTTATGTTCTTAACTATCCACCACCTCACATGTCTCCTGAGAAACCTATATAAGGGTCAAGAAGCAATGGTCAGAACGGGATATGGAACAACTGATTGGTTTAGAATAGGAAAAGGAGTTCGACAAGGATGTATATTGTCACCCTGCTGATTTAATTTATACGCAGAAGACATCATGTGGAATGCTGGCCTGGATGAAGCAGAAGCCAGAATTAAGATTGCCGGGAAAAACCTCAGATATGCAGATGATACCACTCTAATGGCAGAAAGTGAGGAGGACCTAAACATCCTCTTGTTGAGGGTGAAAGAGGAGAGCACAAAAGTAGGCTTGAAACTCAACATTAAAACAACTAAGATCATGGCATCCGGCCCCATCACACCTTGGCAAATAGAAGGGGAAGACATGGAAGTAGTGACAAACTTCACATTTCTGGAATCCAAGGTCACTGCAGATGGTGACTGTAGCCATGAAATTAAAAGACGTTTGCTCCTTGGGAGGACAGCTATGGTGAACCTGGGCAGTATAATAAAAAGTACAGACATCAGCCTGCCAACAAAAGCCCGTATAGTCAAAGCGATGGTATTCCCAGTAGTAATGTATGGCTGTGAGAGCTGGACCATAAGGAAGGCTGAGCGCAGAAGAATAGATGCTTTTGAGCTGTGGTGCTGGAGAAGAATCTAGAGAGTTCCTTGGACTGCAAGAAGATCCAATCAGTCAGTCCTAAGGGAAATCAACCCAGACTGTTCCCTGGAAGGTCAGATGCTGAAGCTGAAGCTCAAACACTTTGGCCACCCAATGAGAAGGGAGCACTCCCTGGAGAAGATCCTGATGCTGGAAAAGACAGAAGGCAAAAGAAGAAGGGGACGGCAAGAGATGGCTGCAGGGCTGATGCGTAGGAGTAGGCAAAGTAGGCAGTCGCCTAGGATGCCACTGGGCCTAGGGGGCACCACTGGGCACCCCCTCCCTGACGCATGACTCTGGCTCCTGACCGCTGTCCCCTTGTTCTCTCCCATCACCACACTGCCCTCAACAAAGCCAAGCCACCCCCCTCTCCCCAGTGTTTGACGCTCTTCAATTTCCCCATATTTTTTAATAATGGGGGGGGGCACTAGTGGATGATTTGCCTAAGGCACCAGAAAGCCTAGCACCAGCCCTGGATGGCTGGACAGTGTTACTGATGTCACAAACACGAATGTGAGCAGACTTCGGAGGATGGTGGAAGACAGGAGGGCCTGGCGTGACTTGGTCCATGGGGTCGCAAAGAGCCGGACTCGACTGTGCCACTGAACAACAAAAAGGACAGACCACTGTATTCTTAATTCCTTTCCTAATATAATCCCCAACAGATAGTTCGCCTTTCTCACCGCTGTAGCACACTGGGTGGACACTTTCACTGAGCAGTCCACTAAGACCCCAAGATCTTCTTCCCTCTCAGTCCCAGCAAATCCAGCTCCAATCACCTCTACATGAAGTTGGCATTTTTTGTCCCAATGTGCATCACCCTACACTGCCCAACACTCAACTTCCTTTGCCAAATTTTTGCTCCCGTGCCCAGTTTGTGGAGTTCCTCTGGCGTGATCCAGGTTTGGGTGGATTTCTATTCCAACTCAGACTTCATCCCCTTGAGTCTCTTTGTTAAATCCGATAGGGAATCCCAGTGGGGGGGGGGGGGCGGGGGGGAGGCAGTAACCTGTTTTGGGGTGTGGAAATCCTGGGCCATGGGGGTCTACTCCCCCTCCCAAATCCTGGGGGTCTACTCCCCCTCCCAAAACTCGTCAAAGTAGAGGAGGGGGGATTTTGACAGGGGGGGGGGGCATTGAGATCCAGTCTCCTGACATGGCTGCGGTGGGTGACTTGAGAATAAGTTGGAGGAGAGCTTCATGCCGCTTTTGGTATTGAGGTGTGGGCATCTGGAAGCGGCAGATGCCCCTCTTGCATGGGTGTGGCATCAAACTGCCAATGATTGGTTTGGGGTCGTTTCTTTGTGACAATAAAGAGCCCCGTGGCGCAGAGTGTTAAAGCTGCAGTCCTGCAGTTCTAAGCTCTGCTCACGACCTAAGTTCGATCCTCAGTGGTAGCTGGGTTTTCAGGTAGCCGGCTCGAGGTTGACTCAGCTTGCCATCCTTCTGAGGTCGGTCAAATGAGGACCCAGCTTGCTGGGAGGAAAGTGTAGATGGCTGGGGAAGGTAACGGCAAACCACCCCGTAAAAAGTCTGCTGTGAAAACGTCGTGAAAGCAACATCACCCCAGAGTCGGTAACGATTGGTGCTTGCATAGGGAACCTTTCCTTTCCTGAGTGTTATACCACATATATATGCATGCCAACCCATTTTTAAATCGTGCCCTTCAATGTTAAAGTGCAGTCTGGGAGTGTTAAAGCTGCAGTACTGCAGTCCTAAGCTCTGCTCACGACCTGAGTTCGATCCCCGGTGGAAGCTGGGTTTTCAGGTAGCCGGCTCGAGGTTGACTCAGCCTTCCATCCTTCCGAGGTGGGTAAAATGAGTCCCCAGCTTGCTGGGGGGGGGAAGGGTAGATGACTGGGGAAGGCAATGGCAAACCACCCCGTAAAAAGTCTGCCGTGAAAACGTTGTGAAGCAACGTCACCCCAGAGTCGGAAACGACTGATGCTTGCACAGGGGCCCTTTCCTTTCCTTTTTTTTCCTTCGTGACAATCGCGAGAATTCAGGCGGATCTATGGAGAAGCCTCGGCGGCCCAGAGGGAGAAGAAGGGGGCCTCTGCAACTGCTCAGCCTTCAGCTCCGATTCCTGCCGGCCTCAGCCAGCCCGGCGTCTGGGAGAGTTGAGCGAGAGGGCACCAAGAGAAGGCCAAGCCCGCCTTCGCCCCGCCCAGGCTTCCCGAGGGAGGCGCCCAAGTGGAGCGTCTTTTCCGAGGGAGCGCAGCGCGGCCGCCCCACAGACGGGCTTTCTCTGGCTTCTGCCGCCGAGAGCTCTTCGTCCGCCCCCTCCATGATGGCCGCGCCGTTCCCGCCGCTGCTCCTGGGGCCCCTGCTGGTGACCGTGCTGGGGGTGCCCTCCTCCGTTGCCGCCAACGCCAGCGCCGCCCCGACGGTGGAGGTGACTTTGGGGGTGCTGCTGCCGGAGCTCAACCTGAACTACGCCTGGGCCTGGCCGCGCGTCCAACCCGCCCTGAGCCTGGCCCGGGAGGCGCTGCAGCCCCAGCTGCGCCACCCCCGCCTCGCCCTCCGCACCGCCTTCGCCTCCACCGAGAACGCCGAGGGCGCCTGCGACAGCGGAGAGGCCGAGTTCATGACCGGGATTCTGAAGCGCTCCGACGACCCGGACGTGCTGCTGGGGGTGGGCTGCCTGGAGACGTTCTCCGAAGTGGCGCGGTTAGCCCAGCGCTGGCAGCTGCCGCTCCTTCGAGCTGGGGCCTACAATAATCCCAGATACGGCAGCACGCAGGTGTACGCCGGCCCAGAGGGGCCCGACCTCCGAGCCTTCCTTACCCAGCTGCACCGGCACTTCAACTGGAGCAACGCCCACCTGGTCTTCCGTCGCGATGACTATGTCTGGGATTTCCGTGGCCATTTGTGGGTGCCGGAAGCAAACTCCCTCAACTTCACCAGCAACTTCCACCGCTCTGAGGAGCCGGACCTGACTGTCCGGTTCATCCAGGCCAAGGGGCCAGGTGAGTGACTCCCGCCAGCCAGGCTTCCAGTCCAAAGCCCTCCCCTCCCGTCCAGCCCGAGAGGATGGCTTGCCCGTCTCCCCAAGGCTGGCATCCGCAGCCTGCCGCTGGACTCCTGGACCATTCCACCGCCGCCCTTCCACCCTTGCCAGCGCGCAGGGGCTCCCCTGGGCATGAAAGGCGGGCGGGTGAGGAGAGCGCACTGCAGAGGGCGAGAAGGCGGCCAGCCTAGAAATGCACGTCGAACAGAAGGGAGCGGCGCCTTCTGCCAAGGGAGTCGCCGCTCCCAGGTCTCCTCTGCCTTAGCCCCTCTTTCTCCTCCCCTCCTACAATGTTGTGAGTTCCCTCCTTCTCGTAGTGGCTGTAGGGCAGGGGTGGCCAACGGTAGCTCTCCAGATTTTTTTTGGCCTACAACTCCCATCAGGCCCAGCCATTGGCCATGCTGGCTGGGGTTGATGGGAGTTGTAGGCAAAAAACATCTGGAGAGCTACCGTTGGCCACCCCTGCTGTAGTGACCAGCTTCTCCTGAAAGAGGGGCAGGCGGATACTCCAGGTAGATCTCTCCCCCCACACACCTTGCCCTCCTCCGCCATAGCTGGAACACCACTGGAGAAGTTAGGCTGAGAGTGTGGGACTTGCCCAAGGTCTCTTAGCAAGCTTCTGTGGTGAGTGGGGGTTCGATCCTTGGATTCCCAGAGCTCAGTCTGACCCCCCAACAAGTGCACCACAGGGGCATTGACTAAGTAATGGCCGTTTAAATATTTTATTCGTTTTAAGAGAAAGCCAGGTTGGTGTAGTGGTTAAGCCTGCATACTCTTACCTGGGAGAACCTAGTTGGATTCCCCGCTCCTCCACTTGCAGCAGCTGGAATGGCCTCGGGTCAGCCATAGCTCTGGCAGAGGTTGTCCTTGAAAGGGCAGCTGCTGTGAGAGCCCTCTCCAGCCCCACCCACCTCACTGGGTGTCTGTTGTGGGGGAAGAAGGGAAAGGAGATTGTAGGCCGCTCTGAGCCTCTGTCCTTGAAAGGGCAGCTTCTGGGAGAGCCCTCTCCAGCCCCACCCACCCCACAGGGTGTCTGTTGTGGGGGGAAAAGATGTAGGAGATTGTAAGCCACTCTGAGTCTCTGATTCAGAGAGAAGGGCTGGGTATAAATCTGCAGTCTTCTTCTAAAAGAAAAGATGGGGGGAAAGGTTAAGTGAGAGGAAAAGACAAAGTAAGCTGTTACATAACTGCATTGTGTAATATATGTAAAAAGGAGAATACCTCAAACTAGTAAAAATATAGTTAAAAACAGTGACTCTAAGTACTAAAATGTTTATATTTATAATCTTAAACAAAAAGAACACCTTAAGAGTTCGGGTAAATTATACTATAAAGCTTCTTTCCACTAATATAACATATAGTCAATGGAATTACTAAGTAATGGTCAATTCAGAATCATAGTGATGGAAAGGACCATGAAGTCATAAGACTTTGGTTGTAGATGGAGTCCAGGTAAATATCCTTAGGATGATAAATATCCTAAAGGGTGATAATTTTTTACACCATGGCCGGGCCATGAAATGCTGAATCCATGATTTTTGATGGTTTTCTTTATGGCAAGCTATGATACAATATAATCCGCTGTACATTCATAAATCTATTTGTATTGAAGACCCAATGCACTCAACCAGTGGTGTTGCAGACCAGTCCTGGCTAAATGTGGAGTGTGCACCGCACATTCAGCCATGCATGCATTAACTGCCACAGAATTACTTCACACACCTACAAGGAACAAGCAGGAATACTGGGTATTAGGATTGTGTGTCCACTATAACTTGTGAATAGGGCTTGTGTAAAAATGGCATCAATTCATGAATATCCGTCACCTGCATGCATGTTTTTGCACCATGGCACTGGCCAATGTAGTACTGCAGTCTGAACTCTCTGCTCATGACTTGAGTTCAATCCCAGCAGAAGCTGGTTCAGGTAGCCAGCACAGATTGACTCAGCCTTCCAGCCTTTTGAGGTCGGTAAAATGAGTACCCAGCTTGCTGGGGGAGAAAGTGTAGATGACTGGGGAAGGCAATGGCAAACCACCCCATAAAGAGTCTGCCATGAAAACATTATGAAAGCAACATCATCCCAGGGTCGGAAACGACTGGTGATTGCACAGGGCACTACCTTTACCTACTGGCCAATGAATTGTATACAGGTTTTTATTGTGCACTTTATGGATGTCAGTGTGAGCTGTACACTTCGTGTATATTATGAAGTTCAGTGTAAAAATTCATAAAGAGCCATGAAGATTTCTGCCTTGAATTTATGTCTTTGTTGTTGTTGTTGTTGTTCCATGGTGGTGCCATAAAGCGTTGGATCACTTTTATCTCAGGTTCAGTCTATGGATGTAGAGTATATAACTTTACAGTGAATTTTAGTGCAGCCTATGCAAAAGTCATGAGAATCCATTGTGGCACCATGAATTGCTAGGTCCATGACTTTTAGAGCGCAGTCTAGGAAAACGTTAATTGAAGGGGGAAGGAGAGGACATTGAAGAGAACATGGCTGCCAAGACTGGGGAGGGGAGACTGCCCCATAATAGCCATGGGGCAAGGAGCCCAAGAGCCCTATAACACAGCATCGCAAGTCAAGCCTTGTGCTTCATGCATGGCTGAGGGGCACATTGTTCATTGCTTGTGTCTGACTCCTGTGGTCGGTGTGGTATCTTCTTAGTGGCCTATATCTGTGGGTCCCTGGAGATGTTGCAGGAGATCATGCACCTGGCGCAGGCTCAGAACATGACCAACGGTGACTACGTCTTCTTCTACCTGGACATTTGGGGAGATAGCCTGAGACCCAAGGGGCATCACAAGATAGCCAAGCCCTGGCAGAACAAGGAGAGCCAAAATGCAGGAGACCTTCGAGAGGCCTTCCAGGTGAGTCCAGGGCTCTGCTACAAGGAGGGAAAGGGAAGAAAAGTATAGAGCTGAGGATTGGTGCTGGAATCACTCCAAATGACCTTCCCTGAGGTTGCCCTTAATGCAAGTTAAGGGTATGGAGTGATTTGTGGAGGGCCATAATTTAATATGTTGAGCCATGACCTTCAGGAGGTGTGAAGCAAGAATGAGCCCTGCAGTGATTCTTTCCCCTGATGAATGAGTCCCCCCAGCCAGACTCTTTGCCTCGACATGCAGGGAAGGGGAGTTTGCTTCTGGGCCCCTCCAGACTGAGCCACAGCCCGCCTAGTGAAGGAGGGTGACCTGCAGGTGGGGCTCTTGGGGGTCTGCCTTGCCTGGGCACTCGGAAGGGGTGTTGGGAAAGGCCTCCTTCAGCAGGGAAAGAGATGGTATGTTTTCGGCCTTCTGTGCTGTCCCACATTTTGGATTGCACAGATCCAGATGTGTGGCTCCACAAAAGGCAACTTGACAAACAACAGGGACAGGTAAATGCAATCATGTTTTTCACCTGGATGAAGCCCAGTGGTGCCTCTGACCTCCATTCTATGTATAGAACCGTGAACAAGAGTTTCTGGGTCAGAATCCCTTGGCCCCAAAGGGAGGTGAGAGGGGGACAGGGGAGGCTGGCTCTCAGAGACGGAGAGGATTTTCCCTCTTGCAGGAAACCAACCCTGGAAGAACCCTGCCCTGGCTAACCTGCCGGTGTGTCTTCTGAGGTACCCAGACCTGTCCTAAAATGCCTGAAGGAGTCCCAGCCAGCTGGAGCTCCCTTGACCTTTTCTTCTAATTGCAGACGGTGCTGGTGGTCACTCCCCATGAGCCCCAGACCCCCGAATACCGGCATTTCCAGAGCCAGCGGATCCTGCGTGCCCAGAGGGACTTTGGTGTGGTGCTTTATGACTCTCTG
Source organism: Heteronotia binoei (assembly GCF_032191835.1). NCBI lineage: Eukaryota > Metazoa > Chordata > Lepidosauria > Squamata > Gekkonidae > Heteronotia > Heteronotia binoei. Next base: position 28,817 of record NW_026800023.1, on the reverse strand, counting down.
GTAAATCCATACACCCCTGTTCTTCTGAGCTCTGTTATCATGGGATGGAGTGCAGGGCCCATTGTGAGAAGTAAGATGAGAGAGATCAGCCAGCATTCTGGGCCAAAATCACTTCTCACCTGGGCCTCAGGAATCTCCTATCATGACCAATAAATGACCCTGGAGATTCCCCATTATGGGGTTGAGAAAGGCAGCTATGTCTTGGCTTTGCAGGTGGGTCACAAGGGTTGGCTTGATAGGTTCAGGTCAAAATTAGTCCTTGATCACACAGGGAGTTTGCGGTGACTGCCTTGGTAGTTCTCTGTTCTGGGCAACCATTGTGGCTTTTTCCTATCTGACTTTCTCAGTTGCTGTCCTAAATGCATTTTCAGTTGTGCTCGCTGTGCTGTGTGTTTCTGACCACTGCCACCTTCCCCCCCCCCACCACCTTTCCTCATGTTTGCTTCCCACTCCCAGCCTAAACTGCTCCCGTGTTCTCCCTTCCTTGTGTGCTTCAAGGCTTGCCTCTTCTCACCCAAGTCTGGACTGGTCTTCCCTCCTTGATCTGTCACCCAATTAGATTTGTGGTCCAAGTCATATTTGAAGGAGGGTGAATCCCAGGTCTTGTATCTATGGTGGGCTGCCAGATCAAGTTTCCCTGAGGCATTGTGGTAACTAGACCTAAAGAGTGATAACAGACCAAAAAAGCACTTCCCCATGTCCACATTTGCCTCATGTCCCTGTCCCGCCCCCTAGTCACCCAGGTTTTCCAGGAGCCAGCTCGAAAAATGGTGCCTTTTTGTTGGGGCGCCTTCTGCCTGCTGGGCCAGGGAGTGCCCAGAGAGCACCCAGGGAGCCACGGACAAGGCGTGTGAGAGTTCAAGATGCTCCCTGGCTGCCTGACCATTTTCCAAGCACCATTGGGAAGCTCTCAGGTGCTCTGTTTCCAGCCAGCTCTTTTGGGGGCAGTTTCATGCCACCCCAGGCCAGCTGTCTGATGTCGGCCATACAGATCAAGAGACACGCCTGGATTCTCAGCATCAAACTTCTGCTCCAGTAAAAGAGTAGCTGCCAGTCTGGAGCCATTCCGGGGCCCTCTGGCTCCCAAATGTTTGAGCTTGACCATCAGGGGTCACCCCATGGCACTTTTCATGGCTCCACTAGGAGAGCTGTGTCTAGATTGTTACCAGTGATGACCTCCAAATCCAAGGTAGTGACTCCCAGCAGAATGGGGGGGAGCAGGATAGTTCCACAATATTTCTCCCATTTTCTCTGTCTCATCAAAGTATGCAAACCTGGTGGCCGGCTGCTTCCACGATGTGCTGCTGCTGTATCTCAAGGCCCTGAATGAGACGCTGCTGGAAGGTGGAACCAAGCGGGATACCAACCGCATCCTGGAAAAGATGAGGGGCCTGAAAATCCAAGGTACTGGATGATTTGTGGGGAATGGAGAGATGGGGAGATTCTTTGGAAACTGGGGCTGGGGGTTGTGAGGAGGCACCGAGTGGCTGCCTTGGGCTGAGAGAGGTCAGGCCAGGAGGGAGCAGGAGAGGGTGGGAATGGGGGAGGGGGCTGGCTTTCGAGAAGAGCTGCCCCAGAGTCTGTCCGGGAAGCCAACTCAGCCATGGTTCATGAGTGACATCTGATGCCAAGGACCACATAGAAATGATGTGTGTCTTCTTTGCTGCCCCCACCCATCCAGGTGTCACTGGGACGGTGAGCCTCAACGGCTACAATGAGCGAGAGGTGGATTTCGACCTGTGGGCCATGAGGGATGCAGAGAGTGGAGAATACCAGGTGTGTGTAATTGGGGAGGGGGGAGGTGAAACGCCAGAGCTTTCCATTTGGATGGGATTCTAGGAAGTTGCAACAGGCATGGAAGAAGGTGCCCCCTGGGTCTGTGATCTGGATCCTGCCCCTTCTTCCCACAGGTGGTGGCTCATTACATGGGAGCAGAGAAGCAAATCAACTGGCTGGGGCCCATCCATTGGAAGAAGGGGGGTCCTCCTCTGGACAACGCCCCCTGTGTCTTCAACATGGATGACCCCTCCTGTGGGAAAGGTGGGTGTGTCCAGGGATTGAGTTGATCTCACTGGCCTGTCTGTGTTGGTTGTTCCTAAGGCCTTAAATTCACACTCTGCCACCTCCAGTGGTGATCCGTCTGCCAGGCAGGACAACCCTAAGTAGGAACGTTCAAACATCTGCCATTTTGCCTCACGTTCTGCTCTCTGGTTGGGAGCACAGAGCTGGTTCTTCACCAAGGAGTTTGGCTGTTCATGAACCTTTGATATCTTTCCATTGGGTTAAGTTTTTGCTTATTCGTACGCTACAGCTAGCATTATTTCACATCTGCGTGTTCCCACACATCTGAATTGGAGTCCTGGCTTCCTCCTCTCATGTAGACCTGTCGTCTCTGCTCACTGCATGGTAACCAATTCTAAAAACATAGAGCAAACTGATCAGTCTGACAGTAATGGTTTAAAAAAAAAAAGTTTTACCATTTGGTGCTCATTTAATTCTTTGTTAACCTTGAGTGTTTCCACACATGCACATTTTTGCTCAGCCTTATGGGATTTCAGTCCTCCCTCCACATCATTTATTTCTCTGGAGGAGCCTCGGTTTCACCTGCTACACGGATGCAAAAGCAGCTGGAAGGGAGAAGGGAACTCCATCCCTTTCGTTTTGGGGTGATTTCTGAATGAGTGCTTTTGTCCACTTAGCCAGTTGGACACATTTGTCTTCAGAGACAGACACAGGCTAAATCCAGATCTGCATTGGGGTGCCATCCCCAGTGCACTCTTCCACCCACACTCCATGGCTTGAATTGGCACTTTCAGTCTGCTGGGCTGGCCTCCCTTAAGTAGAGATGCTCAAACACTCACAAGTTCAGCTCACCTTCTGCTTGCTTTTCGGAGCAGGGGGTCGATTGATTGCCAGGCAGTTCTGCCATTCAGGAGCATCTCAAGACTGCTTGCCAGGTAAGTTGTTGCATAATTGATAGTGCAACAGGCAGTATTTCACACATCCTGTTGGGAGTCCCGCCTCCCCCAGAAAGATCTGCTCTCTCTGCTCACTGCTCTGCAGCAGGTCATAAAACGTGAAAATATAGGAAACTGATCAGTCAGATAGTGAAGACAAATAAACATGATTTTTCAAAAAAGTATTAAAGTTTGTGTTCATTTAAGTGTATGTCATCATAGAGAATTTTGTGCACCTACAAGTTTGCCTCTTATGATGGGAGTTGTAGAACCATCTGTGTGTTGTCTGGAGAAGCCTCAGTGTCACCTTCTGGGCAAAGGCAAAAGCAGCTTGGCAGGGAGAGGGAGATGCAGCTGAACCAACCCAGGGAACTGCCTGGCTGCAGTGCTGTTCAGCACCTACTCACGATGGACAGCGCAGAGGGGAAAGGATCCAAGGAGCGGTCAGCAGCTGAAGAACGTGGTACCTTCCCCTGCTTAGTCTCTTCATCCCTAACCCTGGAGAGGGCAGGGAGACTTTCCCCAGAGAGCATCCAGGGAATCAACTCCTTAAGTGGCACAACTCAATGAGTTTGGTGAGTCAAAGTGGGCTTTGACTGGAACCAGGTGGGTCGCTCTCTGATGTCTCCTGGCTCCATTATGACTCCAGTAAGTATTTGAGTGGAGAAGTTTCCTGTCTCCTTCCTTGAAACCTCACGTATCCCTTTTCCACCCCCTGCTCAAAGTGGCCCTGAAGCAGAGCTCAGATGTTCCAAGGCTCATCTTGAGAACCTGATTCCAGTGTCAGGGCTCAACCCAGGGAAGATTGGGGCAGGGAGATTGTGTTTCTCTCAGCAGTGAGGAGGGGTTGCCCACCCCATATTTCTGGGCCTGGAGGGACAAGGCTTCCCAGGACACCTGGCATCTCCATCACGACTGAATCTTGCCTACACCTCAGCTTACAGGTAAGGATGGAGATGGCCATGAGAACCTGACACTGCACCAGCAGCTGCTGTGTGAATGCGGCCTTCCTGGGTGTGAGATTTGTGAAGAACCAGGGTGGGGCCAATGTAACATGAGCTGGCATCTCTGAGTAGATGTTGAGGACCTAGATGGTTTCCTAGAATCCTCCTTCACTTGGGGATGGGTCTGTTTCCACCAGAGACAGTGACACATGGCTGTTATGCTCTCGTTTGGTGTAAGTATGTGGTTAAGTATGTGGACTCTTATGTGGGAGAACCGGGTTTGATTCCCCACTCATCCACCACTTGCACCTGCTGGAATGGCCTTGGCTCAGCCATAGGCAGTTTGGTGTAGTGGTTAGGTGTGCGGACTCTTATCTGGGAGAACCGGATTTGATTTCCCACTCCTCCACTTGCACCTGCTGGAATGGCCTTGGCTCAGCCATAGGCAGTTTGGTGTAGTGGTTAAGTGTGCGGACGCTTATCTGGGAGAAACGGATTTGATTTCCCACTCCTCCACTTGCAGCTGCTGGAATGGCCTTGGGTCAGACAAAGCTATCGCAGGAGTTGTCCTTGAAAGGCAGCTGCTGTGAGAAACCTTCCAGTCCCACCCACCTCACAGGGTGTCTGTTGTTGTGGAAGAAGATATAGGAGATTGTAAATTGCCCTGAGACTCTGATTCAGAAAGAAGAGTGGGGTATAAATCTGCAGTCTTCTTCTTCTAGTCCGCCTCTTACCTGGGTATTCTGGAGAACGAGAGCGTTGACTGAGACTGGACATCCCACTACTCACCCATCACTGCTGACCTTGCTGAGGTGAGAGATGGTCATTAGGGTGGGAAGGGTGTTTCCTCAGAGCCTGGGTGCTTTGTGAGGTAAAGCAGGCTGGTGAGGAGTATCCCACAAAGAGATGCAGGTCTCCAGTATGACATTATGTTTTGTTTAATTGTTGCATTGCTTACATTTGTTTGTCTGTGCAGTATTGTTTGTATAGTGTTTTCGTATTGTGTGTACTGAATTGTCAATAAAATCATAAAATTAAAAAAAGAGATGCAGGAGGAGAGACTCAGCGCAGATGTCACCCAGTTGAGAGGCAGGGGGGGTAAACTCTTTCCTGCTTTCCCCTCCCTCCAGTCCCCTGAGCTCGGCTTGTTCCCCCACCCACCTCCCCATTAGAATTGAAAAAGAGTCGAAACAACAGGTGGTTTAAACAGTTCGCTGAGGTGCTAAGGATAAAACACCGCAGAAGCAGGATAACACTGAATGCATGAGGAGTGTTACTGTTACAGTGTGTTTGCCAGTTTTTCATGTATTATCATAGATTCAGCTTTCTCATGCTTTTGTGGTCTGTTGTTCAGAGTGCCTCAGGATACTATTTTATCAGTCCTATGACTCTGTTCTTGCGTTCTGTGGAGATTTTGAACCCAGATTAACTATACAGACATTGTAAATGAACTTCTGAGTGCAACTGTCCTTATCTACTGTGCTGATCCTGAACCCAGATTAACGCAGACCTCTTAAACGAACTTCTGAGTACCCTGTTGCTTCCCGGAGGCAGGAAATCCCCCCTCCCACCACCCAGGCATCCATCTTGTTTCCCCAGCCTTTTCCTCAGAGTGGCGACAGGCCAAGCACCTGGTATGTGTGGGGAAGGAATGGTGGTTGCCACTTCCTGGCTCTGGCTCTTTGGCCTTTAATGCAGCAGAAGAAATACCCTGATGCCGACCATAAATGAATGCCTATTCTGTATTCATCATCTCCCCCCACACACACCCCTTTTGCCAGGACGCTCATGCCCACCAGCAGTGGATCAGTGGCCCAGGCATGCTTCCATCACTGTCTCCTTAGAGCCAACCCTTTCACCCACTCCCTGCATGAACTCCTCTGCACTTCCCTGCTCTCCTCCCCGGCAAAGAGATTACGCAACACCCAGAGGCCCCCTCACCACCCCTCTCCTGTTGTGGACATGGGAGGGGGGCTCATGCAGCCCCCTGCATCTCTCTTCCCATCTTAATGGGCAGAGAGGAGGCTTCCTTTTACTAAAGTGTTTCAGTGCAGAGATTATCCATATTTCAGTTCCTGCATATGGCTTAACCCACCCCCCCCTCCAACACAAACCTTTTAATTTTTTTTTGAGGGGGGGATCATTGTCACTGGGAAGGAGACCTTCAGATCTACTCCGTGGGCAGCCCTCCTGGAGTACTTGTTGAAAGCAGTCTGCTGTCTTGCCCTAGTTCAGTCACAAAATGTGTTTGCAAAAATAAAAGTTGTAGTACGAGTCTTCTGCCTTCAGTCCAACCTGCCTACCTCCCTGAATCATTCATCTCCTTCCTCTTCTTCAGCCTCTCTTCCAGGCAGGGCAGTGCAGGAAGATTCTGGGCTCCCCCCTTCTGTCGTTGTATGGAATACCTGAGGAGCCTTCAAGAGTTCCCTCTCCATTCCTATTTTCCTTCCCTTTCTCTAGGAACGGCCAGAAAGATTTTAAGAAGCCCAGTTCTTTTTAGAAGGGTAGAAGACTTGTTAATATTAGATAAGTTAAAACCATTACAGGAGTTACAAGAAGCCGTAGGAGTACAATATTGGCTTAAGGCTACAGGATTGTATACTAAAGTTAAGAAGGAAGTGGAGAAGAGTAATTTAAATGAAGAAGAACCTATGGAAAAGTTCTACAAATTAATAAAACAAAAAAAGGATTAGTAAGCATCTTATAAAGGAGTATGAATTCAGGCAACTAAGGAGCAATAAGCTACCTTCAACGGACATGGAGTTCAGAAGGCCAAATAACGAAATGAACAGGGGAGAAGATAATGGAAGGTTTAAAAAAAGTTAAGATCCGTAAGGTTAGAGAAATGGAACTGAAATTTTTCACCAAATGGTATAGAACTCCGGCTACTTTAGCCAATATGTTTCCTGGGTTGAGCCCTAAGTGTTGGCACTGTAAGAAAGAGAAGGGATGGTACACCCACATGTGGTGGGAGTGCCCTGAGGCCAAGAAATTATGGGAAATGGTAGTGGAAATGATAAAGAAATGCTTTCAGGTAGAGCCGAGAATTAACTTTGAATTAATGCAGATGAGTATACTAGGGAATGAGATAATAGGGAAGAATAATCAAGATTTACTAAAAGCAATGATATCAGCGGGTAAAGCGGTAATAGCGGCAGGATGGAAGGATAAAAGTAAATGGAAGGAAAGAACTTGGCATAACTATCTCTTTGATTTTATCCAGTCAGATATAGCTGCTATAATGTCGCAAGAAGAATCATGGGAGGAAAGAAGATCAAGAATCAAAGAAAAGTGGCGGCCCTACCTGAAATGGGTGAAGGAAGAAAGGAGAGTGGACATTCAGTGGAAGCTTCAAGTCCTTTGTCCCTGGCTGGAAGAAGAAGAGGATGTATAGACTAAGGGGGGTGGGTTGGGAGGGAAAATGTAAAATGGATACCAGAAAGCATGTAGAGAAATGGATAATGAATAATAATAATAATAAATATACATATAAATTAAAAAAAAGCCCAGTTCTTCCTCAGTCAAGCAGAGATGTGCTGAAGTCCAGGGAGGCATCAGGACAGGCTTTTTTGGCCTGCAGAAACATTGTGCAACCTTTGGCCCTCTTTCTGCCCTCTCTGTTTGAATGGGGCAGATCTGTGACTGAACAAATCTGGCCCTCGGGTCTCTTCAGGTGTGTGGCTTTTGGCCCCTTCTTCGTTTCCCACTTTAACCCCGAGTCAGATGAAATCAGACCAACAGGTGTCTGTCAAGGGCCTGGCAGCTCAGCCCATTGGCATCCTGGAAGCTGTCGATGGGCAGATGCTAGCTCAGGCAGCCTTGTGGATCCCTGCAACAGATCTTTAGGACCTGCCCTCTCATTTGCAAGAGGTAGCTGGATATTTGGGGGATATGATGGGGAGGGGGAAACCACTGTGACCTTGGTGTGATGTCAGAAATAAAGAAAATGCCGTTTCTGACTTAAATAGGAAACTTTCCCTTCTTGGTTTCTCAGATAGTGTATATAAATGGGATGGGATGGAATTGTTGTAGTGGGAGGGGGGGGGCTGTGTTGCAAGTGTATATTCCCACTCCCCCAATGCTTGTGTCTCTTTGCTAGATAAGCTCATTAAGCGGCTTAAGGAGAGCCATGCTCTGGTCCTCTGCCCTGGAAGGAAGAGCCACGTTGCCCTCCATTGACACAGCCCCCAAATGGAGCATAAGAGTGCAGGAAATGATCCGTACATGCTAGGGGGACATGGTTTGAATTGCCACTGAAGCCACTGGAGAGCCAGTAGTTATGGAGGAGGCCTGAGTTCAAATCCATATTTGGGACTTAGTAATTTGTGACATTATCTCCCTGTATCCTCGTGTTTCCTCATGCATGTGTACTGAGTTTAATTCAAACCACCATGTGTAGCACAAATAATAAACAAAATATGTACAGTTCATCTGGCAAGTCTATTTTCTGTTGAATACGATACAACCGACGTGTCTGTTTTCTTCCATATGTTAAATAATTCAATTCAATGAACTCTTAATATATGGACAAATATTAGAAAATAGTCCCAATATATGCTTTCATAAGGTACTGAGTTTGGGACTGCAAGACGGATGTTGTTGCAGTGACCTCTTCAGTAGTCCTCCTCTCCCCTCATTGCCAGATAGACTGCTTGTGGTCCTGGAGGTTCCGACTGGTGCATAGCAAAAGCAGCTGAAGTATAGGCCTGCACCTACCAGGTAGCCTGCCTTCAATCCTGGATGTTCAATTGAGCATATTGCCTACCAACATGAGTGTAGGAGAAAAGGGTTTTCTGTTTCGAATAAATTGGAAGAAAATAAAGTGAACCTTCTTGTATCCAAATATGTGTGTTTTCAGGAGTTCTGGGCATAGAAGCAGAAGGAGATTGGATTTATGCCCCGCCCTTCACTCAAAGCAGCTTACAATCTCCTTCCCTTCCTCTCCCACAGCAGATACCCTATGAAGTAGGTCGGGCTGAGAGAGCTCTGAGAGAACATGCATCACCCAGCTGGCTGCATGTAGAGGAGCAGGGAATCAAACCCAGTTCTCCAGATTAGAGTCCATCACTCTTAACCACTACGCCAAACCGGTTCTCTGATATAACATGATATCTTCTTCCAGTTACTTGAAAGCCAAAGACAAGTACCCACAATCATATTCACAAGTCAGTGCTAAGGCGGGGTGGGTGGGTGGGTGTGCAACTAAAAAGTCCAGCTGCTGTTTTGGACTTCACCGTGGCACTTGGCAGAAAGAAGGCCTGGCAGCAGGAGGGGGGCGGGCTCATCATCCCCAACCTAGATTGCATCAAAAACAACATTTGAGGGTCCATATACCCCTCCACCCCAACGACGACAAAGACTTCCGTATTCTTAGACTTTCAGTTTTCAGATCATCTTTGGACCAAGACTGCTTTTCAAAGCAATTCCAAGCAAATATGAGCAGCCGCCCGGGACAAGCCTATCCAAAGACGGGCATCCTGCCTTGGAGGCAAACCTAGCTGGCAGAATATTTCAAAATTTTCTGAAGCTGGAGGCCTCCCAGAAGCCCCACTGGGCTACGTTTGCCAACCTCCATGTAGAGCCTGAAGAGCCCATGGAATGGCTACTGATCTCTGGACAACAAAAATCCATTCACCCAGAGGTACTGGCACCTCTGGAGGGTGGACTCTGCAGCATTATAACCTGCTATGTTCCCTCCCCTTCCAGTCTTCTCCACTGAATGTCCAGGGTCCATCCAAGACCATCTCACCCATACCTGAAGGCAGGTATCCCTGAAGCAGAGGGTGAGGTCCACCAAGGTTTTGGCTTGCACGATTTCACCCCGATTCAGCTGCTAAGGCACTGGAGAAGGGAGAGAAGGGCACTGGGGCAGAGAGAGAGAGAGAGACATAGCCTGGGAACACACAATCCTGGAGGGACTTTGTAATTTGGGCCTCCCCTTTCTTAAACCTCATGGTGCTAGCAGGCCTGGGGGTCTGCTCACCTCACAGCGAAGGGCAGGGGACTTGCTTAGCTCCACCCCCCATCTTATAGCAAGCAAGAGGTGGAACAGAGGGCCAGAACAAGCCTCTGGCTGGTGTTAGTCTTCTGCCTCATGGGGTGGGGGGAGTGGAGGTATGCAGGTGCAGAGGGATGAATGAATGGGGGGAGAAGTCAGAGCTGGCTATGAGGGGGGAATGATGGGGGAGAGCAGGCCAGGGGAGAGTGGGACTGGGACAATGGTCGCTGGCACGCAAGGCCCACAGTGTTTCTGCATGGGGCTCTTCCCTAGGATATCATATGACTCCTCCTCCTAAGGGAACACAGCAGAGGCTGAGCACACCAACTTCAGGTTCCCCATCAAGAGAGCAGAGAAACCCCCAGATGAAATGAACTTTGTGATTCCAGGGAGGTGATTTGAACATAAATCGGAGGGGACCTTCATGCCTCTTTCGTAACGGGGGATGGGGGCTCTGGAAGTGCCCGGTGCCCGGCTTGCAGGGGTGCGGCCAATGAAGGGGGTTTGGGGTCGTTTCTTTGTAACAATCGCGGGAATTCAGGCGGATCCACGGAGAATCCTCGACAGCCTAAGGGGAGAAGGGGGCCCCTGCGCAGCCTTCAGCTCTGGCTCCTGCCTGCCTCAGGCGGCCCGGCGTCCGGGAGAGCGCAGAGGGGCGGCCCCCTCCCACTTCGCCCCACCCCGCCCAGGCGTCCAGGGGAGGCGCCGAGAGGAGCGCCTTTTTGGAGAGAGCGCAGCGCCGCGGCCCCACAGACGGGCTCTCTCTGGCTCCTGCTGCGGAGAGCTCCTCACCCGCCCCGTCCATGGCCGCCCCGCTGCTCCTTGGGGCCCTGCTGGGGACCCTAGAACTACCCTCCTCCTCCTCCTCTGCCAGGCATGCAGCCGCCAGCGCCGCCCCGACGGTGGAGGTGACTTTGGGGGTGCTGCTGCCGAAGCGCAACCTGAGCTACCCCTGGGCCTGGCCGCGCGTCCAACCCGCCCTGAGCCTTGGCCTGGAGGCGCTGCAGCCCCAGCTGCGCCACCCCCGCCTCGCCCTCCGCACCGCCTTCGCCTCCACCGAGAACGTGGACGGCGCCTGCAACGGCGAAGAGGCCAAGTTCATGGCCGGGATCCTGAAGCGCTCCGACGACCCGGACGTGCTGCTGGGGCTGGGCTGCCTCTTCACAAGCTCCGAAGGGGCGTCCTTAGCCCAGCAATGGCAGCTGCCGCTCCTTCGAGCCGGGGCCTACTGGACGGACAAAGAGAGCAGCACGACGGTGTACGGTGGCCCCGTGGGGCCCGCCCCCCGAGCCTTCCTGGCCCAGCTGCGCCAGCACTTCAACTGGACCTCCCTCGACGCCCCCCTGGTCCTCAGGGGCTCCCTTGGCTGGCCCTATGACTGGGATCCCTGTCTCCATTTGATCTCTGAAGCGAACTCCCTCAACTTCACCGGGCACTTCCACAAGAAGCCAGAGGAGACTGTCCGGTTCATGCAGGCCAAGGGGCCAGGTGAGTGACTCTGGCCAGGTTTGATAGCACCAGCCAGCCCTCCCCTCCCGTCCGTCGGAAGCCGCCCCCTCCCATCTTCAGCCCGGGGAATAGGGCTCGCCCAAGTCTCAGGGGCTGGCGGCCCCCTATCCCCCGTCCCCCAGAACCTTGGGGTATTCCACCCCTCGCGTTCCCCCCTCTCCATCCTCATCCGCAGGGGGTCCCCTGAGGAAGGGGGGCTCACTGGTCTTTTTTCAGACTCACAAATAACTATTGGAAAACACTAAAAAAAAACCCCAACAACAACAGTTGCTGTGGCTTCAGGGAACAATTCAAACCCCACTCCCTTTTAGGGAGCAAGTATTGCTTTTATTCACTTCTTTATACTATCTCTTTGCCCCAACTGACGACCCAAAGCATCTGACACGTTTTGTCTGCCACCCATTTTACATCTTACAGCCAATGTTCCCTCTAATCTGTGGAGTCTTGTGAGCAAAAATTCTACTTTGTGAGCTACTGGCATTGAAGTTGTGAGCTCCAGTATAAATTATTTTGCTCTGGGGCCATTTTTTTCTGTGTCAGGACAAAAATGTGTGAGCCGGAGGCTAAAAAACTCTGAGCTAGCTCATGCTAACTCAGCTAAGAGGGAATGCTGCCAACACCAGTCGGACATTTTCACGGCAGACTTTTTACGGGGTGGTTTGCCATTGCCTTCCCCAGTCATCTACACTTTCCCCCCCAGCAAGCTGGGTGCTCATTTTACCGACCTTGGAAGGATGGAGAGCTGAGTCAACCTCGAGCCAGCTACCTAAACCCACACTCCTCTACTCTCTTCTAGTCTGTTTGGTTTCTCCTTAAATGGTCTACCGGGATCGAACTCAGGTTGTGAGCAGAGCTTGGACTGCAGTACTGCAGCTTACCACTGCGCCACAGGGCTCCTTGGGATTTAAATTCCTTGGCATTTAAATTCAGAATCATAGAGTATGATGGGGCCATGAGACCATCTAGTCCAACCCCCTGCTCAATGCAGGATCAGCCTAGAGCAGGGGTGGCCAATGGTAGCTCTCCAAATGTTTTTTGCCTACAACTCCCATCAGCCCCAGCCAATGGCCAATGGCTGGGGCTGATGGGAGTTGTAAGCAAAAAACATCTGGAGAGCTACTATTGGCCACCCCTGGCCTAGAGAATCCCCAGTAAGTGTCTGTCCAGCCGCTGCTTGAGGACTGCCACTATTGTAGCCGGCTGAATTAACCTCCTTATCAAGATATATTATAACAGCATGCAGTTCTGTGTTGTGAGAGCCAGCGTGGTGCAGTGGTTAAGAGTGGCAGGCTCTAATCTGGAGAACTGGGTTTGATTCCCCACTCCCTGTGCATGCATTAACTACGACAGCAACACACCTGCAAACTCCAACTGCAACACATCTACAAAGAAGAATCAGGTATCCTGTGAATTAGGATTGTAAGTGTGTCCACTATAACTGGTGAACAGGGTTTGCGTACAAATGGTATGAATACTGTTCCCCGAATCCATGTTTTTGCACCATGCCACCGACCAAAGGATTGGATTTAATTTAATTTTTAGATTTATATCCTGCCCTTTCCCCCAAGTGGACTCAGGGTGGCTTACAACAAAAGTGTAACATATGGACATATGAAGCTGCCTTATACTGAATCAGACCCTTGGTCCATCAAAGTCAGTCTTGTCTACTCAGACTGGCAGCGGCTCTCCAGGGTCTCAAGCTGAGGTTTTTCACACATACTTGCCTGGACCCTTTTTTAGTTGGAGATGCCAGGGATTGAACCTGGGACCTTCTGCTTCCCAAGCAGATGCTCTACCACTGAGCCATGTTTACAAATAAAAATATTTACAAACCTTAAAAGCATACAGCATATATGTTTTCATTGTGCAGTTTGTGGCCATCAGTGTGATATGTACACTTTCTGTGTATATTATGGAATTCAATGTAAAAATCATGAAGAGCCATAAAGATTTCTGCCTTGGATGCATGTGGGGGAGGGGGTTGCACCTTGGTGGGGACATGAGGAACTGGATCTTTGTTATCTCAGGTTCAGTCTATGGATGTTGCGATCTGTAACTTTACAGTGAATTTCCGTGGAACTTGTGTAAAAGTCATGAGAACCCATCCACCATGAATTGCTGGGTCCATGACTTTTAAAGTAGAGCCTGGGAAAATGTTCTTGTTAATTGATGGGGGTGGGGAGGACACTGATGGGAACCTGGCTGCCAGGACTGGGGAAGGTTGAGGGGCACATGGCTCCTTGCTGCCTTGCCCTCCATTCCTTGCTTGAGGGGCACATGGCTCCTTGCTGCCTGCCCTCCATTCCTTGCTTGTGTCTGACACGTACTCCTCTGGTCTGTTTGGTTTCTCCTTAGTGATCTACATCTGTGGGTCCCTGGAGATGTTGCAGGAGATCATGCACCTGGCTCAGGCTCAGAACATGACCAATGGTGACTATGTCTTCTTCCACCTGGACATTTGGGGGGAAAGCCTGAGAGCTGATGGGCATCGTGAGGCAGCCAAGCCCTGGCAGAGCAAGGAGAGACAAGATGCAGGAGACCTCCGAGAGGCCTCCCAGGTAAGTCCAGGACTCTGCTGCAGGGAGGGAGTAGAGAGGAGGAAAACTAGGGAGCTGAAGAACGGTGCTGGAATCACCCCAAAGGATGATTCCCTGGGTGTGTTGCAGTGCAAGCTTAAGGGCATGAGGGGATTTAGGAATGCCACAGTTTAATGTGTTGAGCCATGATCTTCAGGAGATTGGAAGCAAGAATGAGTCCTGCAGTGATTCTGAGGAGCAGAGATCTTTCCCCACAGCCAAACTCTTTGCCTCAACATGCAGGGAAGGAAAGTTTGCTTCTGGGCTCCCCCAGACTGAACCACAGCCTGTCTAGTGAAGCAGGCTGACCTGCAGATGGGCCTGTTGGGGTTGTGCCTTGGCTGGGCACCTGGAAGGGTTGTTGGGAAGGGCCTCCTTCAGCAGGGAAAGAGATGGTTTGATTTTGGCCTTCTAAGCAGTCCCACATTTGGGATGGCACAGGCCCTTGTCCAGATAGGTGCCTGCAGAGAAGCCAACTTGAGGGATCAGAGTGACAGGTAAGTGCAACCGTTTGTAACCTGGATGAAGCCCAGTGGAGCCTCTGGCCTCCATTCTATGTGTAGAACTGAGAAGAAGAATTTCTGGATCAGAATCCCTTGACCCAAAGGGAGGTGAGAGGGGGACAGGGAGGCTGGCTCTCAGAGACAGAGAGTCTTTTCCATCTTGCAGGAAACCAACCCTGGAGGAACCCTGGCCTGGCTAACCTGCTGGTGTGTCTTCCAAGCTGCACAGACCTGCCCAGGAGCTCTTGAAGGAGTCGCTTGACCTTTGTTTCTAACTGCAGATGGTGCTGGTGGTCACTCCCCATGAGCCCCAAACCCCTGAGTACCGGTATTTCCAGAGCCAGCTGATCCTGCGTGCCCAGAGAGACTTTGGTGTGGCACTCAATGACTCACGGGTAAATCCACACACACCCCTTTTTGCATACCTTCTTCTGCTATTATGGGATGAAGCACAGGGCCCTTTGTGAGAAGTGAGGTGAGAGAGATCAGCCAGTGTTCTGGGGCCAAAATTACTTTTCCCCTTGGCCTTGGGAATCTCCTGTTGTGACAAAAAAAATGACCCAGGAGATTTCCCAGGTTTGGGGTTGAAGATGGCAGCTGTGGCGCGGCTTTGCAGGTGGGTCTGTAGGGTTAGCTTGATAGACCCAGGTCAAAATTAGCCCTTGATCATACAGGGAGTTTGCAGTGACCACCTTGGTAGTTCTTTATTCTGGGTGACCATTGGTGGTGCTTCCTTCCTGGCTTTCTATCCAGAGTGCATTTTCAGTTGTGTTCCCTGCACTGTGTGTTTCAGCCTTGTGACTCACCACCACTGCCCCGTCCCCCATTTCCTTGTGTTCACCTCCAACCCCTGTGATCTTCCTTCCTTGTGTGCTTCAAGGCTTCCCTCTTGTCACCCAGGTCTGGACTGGTCTTCCTTCCTTGATCTGTCACCCAATTAGATGTTGTGATCCAGGAGTTTCCTCCAAATATTTGAAGGAGGGTGAATTCCAGGACTTGTTTTTTGGGTGGGCTGCAGATCTAAGGTTGCCTGAGGCATTGTGGTCACCAGACCTACACAAACCAAGAGATGCCCCTTGATTCTCAGCCTCAGATGCCTATCCCTGCCAAATAGTAGCTGCTGGTCTTCAGCCATTTAGGGGCTCTCTGACTCCCAGATGTTTGGAATAGATCACCATGGTTACCACGTGGCACTTCTCATGGCCACATTAGCAGAGCTATGTCCAGATATTCTCCAGTTATGACCTCCAAGGCAGTGGCTGCCAGTGGGGTGGGAAGGGAAGGGGATAGTTCCATAATGTTTCTCTCACTCTCTCTGTCCCACTCTGGCAGGGGACCCTGGTGGCCGGCTGCTTTCACGATGTGCTGCTGCTGTATCTCAGGGCACTGACTAAAACACTGCAGGAAGGTGGAACCAAGAGGGATACCAGCCGCATCCTGGAGAAGATGAGGGGCCTGAAAATACAGGGTATTGGCTACTTAGCGGTGGATGGAGGGGGGGGTAGCCAAGAAATTGGGGCTGGGGGTGGGGGGAAGGCAGCAAGTGAGACAGGTTAGGCCAGGAGGGAGCAGGAGAGGGTGGGAATGGGGGAGAGGGCTGGCTTTAGAGGGGAGCTGTCCCAGAGCCTGTCCAAGAGGCCAACTCAGCCATGGTTCATGAGTGACAACAGATGCCAGGGGCCACATAGAAATGATGTGCATCTCTCTCCTTGCCCCCACCCATCCAGGTGTCACTGGGACAGTGAGCATCAATGGCAACAATGACCGAGAGATGGATTTCAACCTGTGGGCCACGAGGGATGTGGAGAGCGGAGAATTCAAGGTATGTGTATGGTGGAGGGGATAGGTGTTAGCCTTGGTAGGTGGGGGAAGGTTCCCAAACAGGCCCACTGGGTTTTTTTGCTTGCTGAATGGGCACTAAATGCCAATTTTCCTTCAATAGAAGTGGCTCTTCATATGTTTGGATAAGTATTTATTGTAAGGCAGGATACATTTGCACCGATGCATAACCAGCGTCGAAGTGGCACACAGTAACACAAGCTCAGGTTATATACTCTTACAAGAGTTGCTAGAAGCACGCCTTAATTTAGGGTGCAAAGACACTTCAAATCTAGTGGCCACAAATCTCACACACACACACACACTCACTTCCAAGCTTTCTGCAAAATATCCCAGAAAGAGAGTTATGACCTTGGTACCTAGTAGATTCTCAGCTCCTAAGAGGAAATGAGTTAACTTTCGTTTCTGCAGTAGTCTAAGCATTCTACCCATACATTCCACTGGCTACATCAAAGTGATACAGAAAACAGCTAGGAAATGGACACTAAAGACTCTCTGAGTTGGAGTGGGGGGACCTGAGGGTGGTGGGAGTTGAAACACCAGGAACTCCAGGCTTTTACATTTGGGTAGGATTCCAGGAAGTTGCAACAGACATGGAGGAAGGTGCATCTTGGTCTCTGATCTGAATCCTGCCCCTTCTTCCCACAGGTGGTGGCTCATTACAAAGGATCCGAGAAGCAGATCAACTGGACAGGACCCATCCATTGGAAGAAGGGAGGCCCTCCTCTAGACAACCCAGCCTGTGTCTTCAACATGGATGACCCCTCCTGTGGGAAAGGTGGGTGTGTCCAGGGATTGATTGATCTCACTGCCCTGTCCTCATTTGCCATTCCTAAGCCCTTTCATCCCCTCCACCCCCTCCAGTGAATCATGGGGAATTTTCTCTGCTTTGGGCAAAGTTTGGGGCAGGCATTCATTATGCCATTCCCAGTGCACCCTTCCACCCACGCTCTGCAGTTTAAAGTCTGAAAGGTTTGTTGTTGTTCAGTCGCACAGTCGAGTCCGACTCTTTGCAACCCCATGGGCCAAGTCACGCCAGGCCCTCCTGTCTTCCACCATCCTCCGAAGTCTGCTCAAATTCGTGTTTGTTACATCAGTAACTGTCCAGCCATCTCATTTTTTGCCGTCCCCTTCTTCTTTTGCCTTCTGTCTTTCCCAGCATCAGGATCTTCTCCAGTTGTTCTAATACCAGTTTATCTCATGATCTTCTTGCTGACTAGATTAGGGAACTGATTTATTGGCAATCAGTCCAGCTATTTCAGAAAATCTCAAGCCTCTATACCAGGTAAGTTTTTGCATAATCCAACAGTATAATGCAGTCAGTGGTATTTCACACATTCCAATGGGAGTCCTACCTCCCACCCATCCCGGCATACCTGTTGTCTCTACTCACCACTCAGCAACCAGTCATAAAAAATAAACATTGAGCAAATTAATTGGTTAAGCTGTGGTTATAAATATGTGCTTTTGTAAAAGTCTTACAGTTTGGTGTTCAATTCATTGGTATGATTGTTGAAGTCCTTTGCGCATGCGCTTTACCACTCAGCCTTATGAGAGTTGCTGTCCTCTCTCGGTGTCATAAGAACATAAGAGAAGCCATGTTGGATCAGGCCAATGGCCCATCCAGTCCAACACTCTGTGTCACATAAGAACATAAGAGAAGCCCTGTTGGATCAGGCCAATGGCCCATCCAGTCCAACAGTCTGTGTCACATAAGAACATAAGAGAAGCCCTGTTGGATCAGGCCAATGGCCCATCCAGTCCAACACTCTGTGTCACATAAGAACATAAGAGAAGCCCTGTTGGATCAGGCCAATGGCCCATCCACTCCAACACTCTGTGTCACATAAGAACATAAGAGAAGCCCTGTTGGATCAGGCCAGTGGCCCATGCAGTCCAACACTCTGTGTCATAGTGGCCAAAAAAATTATACACACACACACACACACACACACACACATATATATATATATATATATATATATACACACACCGTGGCTAATAGCCACTGATGGACCACTGCTCCATATTTTTATCTAACTCCCTCTTAAAGCTGGCCATGCTTGCAGCCGCCACCACCTCCTGTGACAGAGAATTCCACATGTTAATCACCCTTTGGGTGAAGAAGGACTTCCTTATATCCGTTCTAACCCGGCTGCTCAGCAATTTCATCGAATGCCCACGAGTTCTTGTATTGTGAGAAAGGGAGAAAAGTCCTCCTTTCTCTACTTTCTCCATCCCATGCATAATCTAATTTAATTATCTGGAGGAGCCTCAAGCTTCTGCACACATGCAAATGTACCTTGAATGGGAGATGGAAATGAAACTGAAGCACCACAACGAGTACCTGTTTTTGCAGGATACCCATAAGTTGCATTTGAATGGTTTCTGAATGAGTGCTTTTGTTGACATCACCGGTTTGATGCATCTGTCTTCAAAGCAATTTGGTGGGCCAATCCAGGCCTGCAAGTGAAGCATGGCTGGTTTTCCCTGTTTGGAGACAGGCATTCTGTTTGCCATCCCCAGTGCACGCTTCCGCCCACACTCTACAGCTCTCAGTGTTGCTTTCAGTCTGCTGGGCTGGTCAGCCCTAAGAAGGGATGCTCAAAGACTCACCAGTTCAGCTCACCTTCTGCTTGCTTGTTGGAGGAGGGTGTTGATTTACTGCCAGGCACTTCAGCCATTGAGGAGCAATCTCAAGAATACCTACCAGTTCATTTTTCACATACAGCACAGTGCAGCTGGCACAATTCCACACATCCTGACGGGAATCCTGCTTCCCCCAGAAAGAACTGTGATCTCTGCTCAGCATCCAGTCATAAAAAATGAAAATAGAGGAAATTGATTGGTCAGACAGTGAAGATAAATAAACACAATTTTTTTAAAAAGTCTCACCGTTTTATTAAATTGCCCTTTTTATATTAGGACTTGAGAAAAATTCTTGAACTCTTTTCTTTGTACCTGGTGTGGTCTTCCCAACTGTATTAAGGTCCAGCAATTACTTTCGTGTCATAACTTTTTCATAATTTTTAATGTTGCCTGTTTTCTTCCGTCTGCAATCCAAATTAGGGAAAACAATAAATGATTAATCTTGTTTTGGCTGGTTTTACAATTGTTTTGCCTGCTATCTTTAAAAAAATTATGCACTTCAATGTATTTTTTCTTTGTTATGCCAATAAAGGTCAGTCTGTCTGTAAATAATGATTTTTTTAAAAGTCTCCCAGTTTCTGAGATATAAATGTCACAGAATATATGGAAAGGATATAGGGACTCTATTCTATGCCACCAGTGCTCCCAGTTATGTTCATGATACTACAGATTTCCCGAGGAAAATACAATCTTTGAACAACCTTCCAGAGAATACTCTTAGCCACCATGGTTGTGAAATCTTTGTATACCAACATCCCACACCAAGATGGATTACAAACTGTAAATAAAAAAATCTCTGACAAAAACACTGCTGACTTTGCCACCAAACTGTGCCATTTTTTTCTCGCCCATAACTACTTTAGATTTGGCAAAGAACTTTTCCTACAGATCAATGGTACAGCCATGGGCACACGCATGGCTCCACAATATGCTAACATCTTCATGGCTGACTTGGAGCAATGCTTCCTAGACTCCCACCCACTCCTACCTCTATTATACACGCGTTACATTGATGACATTTTTATGGTCTGGACACATGGGAAAGAAGCCCTGGATGCATTCTGCCAGGCGTTCAATGATTTTCACCTCACCATCAACCTGACAATGAACCAGTCTATGCAAGAAATACATTATCTGGACACCACTGTAAAAATACACAACAGACACTGTCTTCCGCCGGAAACCTACTGCCTGACAAACATACCTGCATGCCTCCAACTACCATCCCAAACATACCAAATGATCCATTGTATACAGCCAAGCTCTATGCTGCAGTCGCATTAGCTCCAATCCTACTGACAGATTCTCACCTGAGGGATCTACAACAAACCTTTTTGGAGCTAAAGTACTCACCTGATGAAGTCAGAAAACAGATTAACAAAGCCAGAATGATACCTAGAGAAAACCTGTTACAAGACAGACCCAAAAAAGACAACAACAGAACACCACTAGTGGTCACACAGAACTCTCAACTAATAATATAGTGGGTTCAATGAAAGGAAGAAGTGAGGTGGTAGTGATCATAGCTCCTTTATTAGGTACAGCATAGTATAGGGCTGCACTAAAAGACTGGAGAACTGGGCCAATGGGGCCAACTTATATACACTTAAGGGTTCCTGTGCTAGCATGCCATTGGATCATTCAAACCAGCAAGGGGCCCTGATTGGAGCAGGGCAACAGGTATTTGGATCTTGCTGCCCATTGTCCCTGAGTCCCCAAGCTCAGTCCATATGGCTCCAATGAGCCAGGCAGGAACACACATAATAGTCTTCACTTTGGTCTTCACATAACGGTCTTCACCTTTTAACCCAGAGCAGACTCTTTTTTATTGCAGGATACTTAATGGATATCAATCTGCTATTATGACGTTTATTACTGGGTTTTGTTTTAGCACAGTGGACACAGTTTGGCAGTCTCTAGGCCCCGGCTTGTGCTTCTTTGAATTTGCTATGGGACATTTCCATGATTTTGCATGCTGATTCACTGCCCACTTTCTCTATACATAGGACTGCTTGTCGTTCCATCCTGCTGTCTGATGAAGAGTGCTTAGAGCACATGAAAGCTTACATTCTGAATAAAACTTTGTTGGTCTTAAAGGTGATACTTGACTCCTGCTTTGTTCTACTGCTTCAGACCAACGCGGCTGCCCACCTGGAAGTTTCTGTTCATTTAAGCGTAATTGTAGAGATTTTTGTGCATGTATGAGTTTGCCTCTCATTATGGGGCTTGTAGAGCCATCTGCATATTCTTTGTCTGGAGAAGCCTCAGTTTCACCTTCTGGGCAAAGGCAAAAGCAGCTTGGCAGGGAGAGGAAGATGCAGTGGAACCAACCCAGGGAACTGCCTGGCTGCAAAGCTGTTCAGCACCTACTCAGGATGGACAGCGCAGAGGGGAACGGGTCTGAGGAGTGATCTCTGGCTGCAGAATCTGGTATCTTTCCCTGCTTAGTCTCTTCATCCCTAACCCCGGGGAAGGCAGGGAGACTTTCAGGGAATCAACTTCTAAAGTGGCACAACTCAATGAGTTTGGTGAGTCATCATGGACTTTAGAGCTCAGTGGGTCACTCTCTGATGTCTCCTGGCTCCATTAGGACTCCAGTAAGTATATGAGTGGGGACATTTCCTGTCTCAGGAGACAGAATGTTATGACCCTGTGTAGAGGGAATGTCTCTGTTACATCAGAGGGGCCTGCAGCTGAAATCAAACCTCTGGGGTGCAGTGGAGAAGTTTCCCATTGGGTGGGAATCAGAACTCTGATCCCTCCCACATACAATTTCTCAATTGCATCCCATGGGCTACTAGCTCAAATGATGGAAAGCAAGCCCCTTAGATGGACTAGAGGTGTTTGTGTTGGGTGGCTAGTTTTTATCCTGCTTTCCCCCCCCCTCTGGAGCTCAGAGTGCTTGGCATAGATCTCCCTCCTTGAGACCTCACGTATCTCTTATCCATCCCCTGCCCAAAGTGGCCCTGAAGCAGAACCCGGATGTTCCAAGGCTGAGCTTGAGAACCTGATTTCAGTGTCAGGATTCATGTTAGGGTTTACAGATACCTTTAGCAGAGTTGTGTGGAGAGCACCACAAATAAACAAGCCAGGCACACGTTTTAGCTTAAGAATATAGTAGTAGTAGATTTAGTTCTACTACCATATGTTACTAATAAAAATTGTTTATACAAAAGAATATAGTAGTTTACTTTTACTATGAGGAAAAGGTAGACTGGGATTTCTAGAAAACAAATAAGGACTCAATATCCTTTCTAGCTTCTAAGCTACATCTCGACTCTATGGAGTCCAAACTCTAACTGCATGGAGATCTGAGGGCTTTACACAAAGGGCAATAAAAACTGACCAAATGGTTTCCCCCAGACCACCTCCCAAATATATGGATTAGCCTATTAGGGCTTTCCTTCAAGGGTCACTATGCATATTGACACCTAGCCTGAGCGGGAAATATGTGCACACATTTTCATTGGCTCTACCTCTCACTGGCTAAACATCAGCATGCATATACATTCATTTAATTAACTCATGACAACAGGAAGTGAAAGTGCAATAAAAAACCAACAATTCAACCCTAGAAAGGTTGGGGCAGGGAGATTGTGTTTCTCTCAGCAGTGAGGAGGGGCAGCCCACACCACACTTCTCGGCCTGGAGGGACAAGGTTTCCCAGGACACCTGGCATCTCCATCATGACTGAATCCTGCCTACATTGCAGCTTACGGATAAGGAAGGAGATGGCCATGAGAATCCGACACATGCACCAGCAGTCACTTGTGAATGCAGCCTGCTGGGGTGTGGAATTTGTGAACGACCAGAATGGGGCCAGTCTGGCATGAGCGGCCATCTCTGGGTAGTGTCGAGATGCCTTGCCATTTTCTTTGGTTGTAAATGTGCTTTCACTTTCTGCTCCTCAGCTTGTACTACACCTATCTCTATGTAACAGTTATCACATTCCTTATGCCTAGCCTGAAGGGTTACCAGGGGAAGCCAAGGTCGCTCAAGATTACGTGCACCTGCGAAGGGGGCTGGGAAATACTTGGGGTACGGCGAGATTGCAGTTTCCCGCTTTCCTTCAACTTAAACAGTTTCCTTAAACTTGTAACAGTTTAAGTCAACCCTATATAAGGGGCAAAAGCCCGCCGAGCCAGTTTTCACAATGTTCGTCCTGCCTTCAACTGTCATTTATCAATAAATATCCATTACCCACGTGAACTGTTTGGGATCTTGACAGGTAGATGCTGAGGGCCTGTCTGGTTTCCCAGAATCCTCCTTTCCTTGGGGATGGATCTGTTTCCACCAGGAATGCTTCTCCCTGGGTATTCTGGAGAATGAGTTGGCTGAGATTCGACATCCTGCCACTCACCCATCACTGCTGACCTTGTTGAGGTGAGAGATGATCAGTAGGGTGGGAAGGGCGTTTCCTCAGAGCCTGGGTGCTTTGTAAGGTAAAGCAGACTGGAGAGGAGTCTGCTTTACCTCACAGGAGGAGAGACACAGTGCAAAGGTCACACAGTTGAGAGACAGGGAGGTAAATCCTTTTCTGCTTTCTACTCCCTCCAGTGTACCTTGCTGTCTGCTTGTCCCCCCCCCCCCCATTAGAATTGAAAAAGGGCCAAGACAACTGGTGGTTTAAACAGTTTGCAGAGGTGTTAAGAATAAAACACTGCAGAAGCAGGCTAACGCTGAATTAATAATGCTGAATACTATTACGGTGCGTTTGTCAGTTTTCCGTTTATTATCATAGACTCAGCTTTATCGTGCTTTTGTGGTCTGCTGTTCAGAGTGCCTCAGGAAACCAATTTATCAGTCCTGTGTCTTCCTGACAAGGGTTCTTATGTCCTGTGGAGATCCTGAACCCAGATTAACTATACAGACATCGTAAATGAACTTCTGAGTACAACTGTCCTCATGTACTCTGCTGATCCTGAACCCAAATTAACACAGAGACCTCTTACGTGAACTTCTGAATACCCAGGTGCTTCCCAGGGGCAGGAGATTCTCCTCCCACCACCTAGGCATCCGTCTTGTTTCCCCAGCCTCTTCCTCAGAGTGAGGACTAGCCATGCACCTGGTATGTGTGGGGAAGAAATGGTGGTTGTCATTTCCTGGCTCTGGGTCTTTGGCCCTTAGTGCAGCAGAAGAAATATCCTGATGCTGGCCATGCAGGGATGTCTCTTCTGCATTAATCATCTTCCCCGCCTCTTTTGCCAGGCTGCTCTTGTCCACCAGCAGTGGATCAGTGGCTCATCACTGTCTCCCTACAGCCAGCCCTTTTAGCCACTCCCTGCATGAACTCCTCTGCACTTCCCTGCTCTCCGCCTCCCAGAGAGATTAGGCAACATCCAGAGGCCCATTCCCCACTCCTCTTCCCCCTCCTGTTTGTGCACATGGGAGGGGGGCTTGTCTTCCCTTCTTCACGGGCAGAGAGGAGGATTAGGTATACTCAGATATTTGTGTGCAAAAATCATCTGTATTTCTTTTCCTGCACAAGCCAATGATTCTTCTGCAGCTTTTAATGTGTTAGCAGCTTCACCCGCAAATTAACAAGACCCAAAAAAATCACTTATCAACCGGAACACCAGTCCGTCAGTTTCATTTGACAAACGTTCCTACAACTCCATGGCGGGTATCGTTCCCGGAGCATTAAAAGCTGCGGAAAAGTCCTTGGCTGACGAAGGTGTGTAACATCAAAACCGGTCCCCTATGGACTATTGGTTTGCTGCTTGGCTTCCTACAGGCAGAAGAAACAACCAGAAAACTACATTTTAAATATAGTCTACAAGTGCCTACAAAGGGAACAGAGACTTTTGTGTTATGAGCACTCATGTGAGAGGCTGGGTTCTATTTGTTGGATGTAATTCTACACTATATTGTATATTAAGCAATAGAATATTTGCACTGTGCCACACAGTTTTTTTCATTTCCTGTTCAGTCCTTAACTGTGTTCCTTCCTTCTTGTCTGAAGTCTAGGGAGGCATCAGGACAGGGCTGCCTTTTTGGGCTGCAGAGATGGATCCCAACCTTCTCCGTGTTCAAACAGGGCAGATCTTCAGCTGAACAGATCTGGCCCTCTTGTGCTCTCTTCAGCTGCATGGCTTTAGCCCCCTTCTTCCTTTGTTTCCCACTTTAACCCGGAGTCAGATGAAATCAGGTGAACGAGTGTCTGTCAGCAGCCTGTCAACTTAGCCCGCTGGCATCCTGGGGGCTGTCAATAGGCAGATTCCAGCCCAGGCAGCTTTGTGGATTTCTGCAACAGATCTTTAGGGCCTGCTTCTTCTTTGCAAAAGGCAGATGGGTATTTGGGGAAGATGATAGGTGGAAAAAACCAATGTGACTTTGGTGCAATTTCAGAAATGAAGGAAATGTTGTTTCTGACTTAAACTGGAAACTTTCTCCTCCTGGTTGCTCAGATGGTGTGTATGAATGGGATAGGATGGAATTGTACTGGGAGAAGGCTGTGTTGCAAGTATATATCCCCCCCATGCTTGTATCTTTCCCTTTGCTAGAGGAGCTCATTAAGTGGCCTAAGGAGAGCCACCTTCAGCCCGACCACTGCCTGCCAAAGGAGAACCATGTTACCCTCCATTGACACAGCCACCAAACGGTGCGCAAGAGAGTGCAGGAAGTGTTCTGTACATGCTAGGGGGACATGGTTTGAATGCTCACTGAAGTCACTGGAAAGCCAGTGGTTATGGAGGAGGCCTGAGTTCAAATCCATACTTGGGGCCTAGTTGATGGTGACATTATCTCCATGTATGCTCATGTGCACCTTCACACATGTGTACTGAGCTTAACCTATAATAAATGTACAACAGCCTTGCATAGCACAAAACAATAAACAAAACATGTACAATTTAACTGGCAAGTCTATTTTCTGTCGAATGTGATACAACCAACATGTCTATTTTCTTCTGTATGTTAAATAATACAATTCAACGAACTCCAATGTATGGACAAATATTAGGAAACAGTCCCAAAATATATGCATTCAGAAGTCCATAACATACTGAGTTTGGCATTGTCAGATACATGCAGTTGCAGTGACATCTCCAGCAGTTCTCCTGTTCCCTTATTAACAGATAGACTGCCTGTGGCCCTGGAGGTTCCATTGGTGCACAGCAAAAGCAGTTTAAGTGTGGGCCTGCACCTACCAGATAGCCTGCCTTCAGTCCTGGATGCTCAGTTGTGGGTACTGCCTGCCAGTATGAGTGTTGTGGATAAGGGTTTTCTGTTTGTTTGGCGTAAACTGAGGGAAAAAAGAAAGTGAACCTTCTTGTACACAAATACATGTATTTTCAGGAATGCACAGCATAGAAGGAGAAGGAGATTGAATTTATACCCTGCCCTTCACTCGAATCCTCAAAGCAGCTTACAATCTCCTTCCCTTCCCTTTTCACAACAAATACCCTGTGAAGTAGATGAGGCTGCGAGAGCTCTGAGAGAACTGCTCTTTTAGAGAACAGCTCTGAGAGAACAGTGCCTGACCCAAGATCACCCAGCTGGCTGCATGTGGGGGAGGAGTGGGGAATCAAACCCAGTTCTCCAGATTAGAGTCCACCACTCCTAACCTTCACACCAAACTGGCTGTCTCGTATAACTATGATATCTTGTTCTGGTTACTTCAGTTAGAGATATTCAAAGCCAATGACAAGGACCCACACTCAGTCAGATTCACAACTGATGTCAGCACTAGTGCAGGGCGCAACCAGAGCGGGCAGCTGCGGTTTGGGCTTCACAGTAGCGCTTGGCAGAAAGGAGGCCTGTCAGCAGGAGGAGGGCTGGCTCTTCATCCTAAATTGCCCAAACAGCAACATTTGAGTGTCTGTATGCCCCACCCCAGCAACAAATATTTCTGTATTCTTAGACTTTCTGTATTCTTAGACACTGGGTCAACATGAGCATCCTGGCAGCAGAGGGTGGCCACGTGGATACAGAACCAAAACTGTCCTCTGTGAACATATGAAGCTGCCTTACACTGAATCAGACCATTGGTCCATCAAAGTCAGTATTGTCTTCTCAGACTGGCAGCGGCTCTCCAGGGTCTCAAGCTGAGGTTTTTCATGCCTATTTGCCTGGACCCTTTTTTGGAGATGCCGGGGATTGAACCTGGGACCCTCTGCTTCCCAAGCAGATGCTCTACCACTGAGCCACTGTCCCTGTGGATGCTCAGCTCAGTGTCAGGCTAATTCTTGTCCTGTGGCCACTGCCAAATACCCACAACCAGGGATGGCCTCCACCATCGCCTCTTGCCTCAGGCTTGGGCTGTGAGATGCCCAGGCTGAGGAAACAAGATGGATGCTGGGGGGGGGGGGCGGGAATCTATACTCAGAAGTCTATTTTAAGATGTGCTTGTTATTAATCTGCACTCTTGATCGTCCCTATGGGTAAAGAGAGCAGCCCGCAGAGCATGCACAGATAGATACACACAGCTCTTGCTGAGAAAGGCAGTTTCTTGAGGCCCCATGAACAACACGCCGCAAAACACGATAAAGCAAAACAGACGACAACTGCAGTTTTCATCAGATGTCCCTTGCCTCCTATAATTTCTCAAGCCTTCGGTTGCATTGTGATTTTGCAGTGCGTTTGTCACAGGAGCCGGCACTGCCCACCAGACCAGGGTGGGAGGGAGGCTTTACTCTGTGCCCAAGCTTTCTCAGAAACACCCCAGCAAGGGCTCAGAGGAACTCCAGGGTTGGTGAGCAGCCCAGTGGCTCTCTGCCTGCCTCTCCAGCTGAGGGGCTGAGCACCCAAGATGGGCAAGAGGGTGCCAGCTGAGGCCTTGGAGGGCATCACCCTCTGCTTCAGGGACACCTGGCTGGGCGAAATGGTCATGCAGAGGCCCTGGGGGGTTGGGGGTGGAGCCTGGGGAGGGAGGGGAGGAGCCTCAGCAAAGTCTAAGGCCACAGAGTCCACCCTCCAAAGCAACCCTTTCCTCCATGGGAATGTATAGACTGGAGACCACTTGTAATCCCAGAAGATCTTCAGGCTCCACATGGAGGTGGGCAAGCGTAGACCCCGGGGACTTGTGGGAACCCTTCATCCCTGGGAAGACTAAGCTTGCCTCTGGTCTAGGATGCCTGTCTTTGGGCTGGGCTTGAGCTGAGCGGCTGGTCAGACTCACTTGGAATTGCCCTGACAAGCAAAACTGTTGTCCAGAGACAACCTTAAAGTCCATGACCACAGTATGGCATTCCTTGAGTGAGTGGGGAGGGGGAGGGATTGCTTATTTCTTTCCATAAAGACTGCGCTATGGATTGTATTCCCAAATCCAAACTTGTTCTTTGGGTGGGGTGAAAGGTGGCCCTAGAAGGAAGGACCCTTCTTCAGAGGGAGAGAGGCAGGTCTCCTAGCCACAGACTCCATTCCAGGACCGACCCCGTTCTTCTTCCACGAGCAGGCCAAGGGCAAGAGGCAGACATGGGGTTACAAGCAAGCCGGGACCACAGTGTTCTCGCATGTGGCTCTTCCCCAGGAGATGACTAAGAGGCCGAACACACGGACTTCAGGTCCCCCATCAAGAAAGCAGGGAAACCCCTGGATGAAATGAGCCATGTGATCCCAGGGAGGGGATTTCAACATAAATTGGAGGGGAGCTTCATGCCTCTTTCCTATCGGGGTGTGCAAGCCAATGTTCCGTCCAAGCTGCAGAGTCTTGTGAGCTACTGACATTAAAGCGGTGAGCTGCCGCGCGAATGAATGCGCTCTGGGGTCCTCCTCCCTGAGCTGAGACAAAAAGGAGTGAGCTGGAGGCTAAGAATCCGTGAGCCAGCTCACAATAACTCAGCTCAGAGGGAACACTGGGGTGGGCATCTGGAAGCCCCGGATGGCCGACTTGCTGGGGTGCT